>NC_090944.1:53602607-53905941 GCF_040807025.1 Struthio camelus
AAGAAGATTGATAGTAAGAAGTTGAAGTAAATACTCCAGCAAACCTGAAGCAATGCTAGACAAATACAGGAACTTTCCACAAGCAAAGTATTAGGTACACAGCTTCAGTGCAACGTTATCTCATTTCATTCATTTGTACAGTAATATTTTCAGAGCAGAGGACACTCAATCAAAACGCACTTCAGTTTTAGCTAGTTGTTTCTGAAAATCAGAATACAAAGGTACACAACATTATTTTACACACAAACACACACACACACCCAAAACAAAAGAGCAATGCCAGGTAAAGAAAGAGGAAGGGAACTAAATTTTAATGAGCTACACCTTAAAGTAATAAAAGTAGCTAAGAACACATCCAGTATTCCCACAGAAAACTGTAATAGATTACTTGAAAGGATTTAGACCCAGCAAACCTTTCAAAACAGTGCTACATCCTAAAGCAGTGCTTACTTTCCATGCTCTAAAACATTTAAAGACTAAATTTGCTTGAAATTCATTCATACCTCAGCTTAATTAATAGAATTCTTGCACTTCAAAGCCCTAAAATATTTTAAATCATAGGTCAAGCCAACACATGTCTTGCTAGACATGCTTGCCTCCCCAAACCTGCAATTGCTCCCCAACCTATAATGGCAAGATAAAAAGGAAGGACTTATTTCCATTTTACACACAGGTGAACAAAGTTCATAGCAACATTCAGAAACTTGCTAATGGTTGTTCAGTAAGCCTGGCAGAGCCAACCTCAGTTCTCCTGAATCTCAGTTCGGTGGTTTAGTCACAGACCTACCCTCTGTACTTAGCAGGATATCATATCGGTAGCTCTAAATATACTCCTGGGAAAAGATGGGTAAGAGAAGGTTTATGCTCTTCCAAACTTTTCTGGATACAGTTTACAGAAGTTCAACATTAGAAAAATATATTTTACAAAGACTACCACTAAACTCCCCAAGGAGGAGAAGAAAAGAGGGAGGAAGGGGGAAAGACCTTCCCATTCTCCTCCATCTGCTGACTAACACAACGTCAGAGAGGGGAAGAGGAGCTCCTGTTGGTCTCAAAATGCTCCCCACAGCATGTTTTGGTGGAAGTATAATGCAAAAAAATTACAAATAACTACACGTTTCCATAGCAAAGACAATACTGGATAATCCATTCCTATCCTGATTTCGCCCACAACCTCAAGGCTAGACACACTGCAACAGATAGAGACATCCACTTCTGCTGTTATCCATGGCCCAATCATTCATGCAGATTTTAATTAGACACATATTTACCTGATAAGTACTCATGTAGAGACAAAAAGACAAACTTAGGAAATTTTACACACGAAAATTTTCAGTAACTTCTCATATTCTACAACCCTGGCAGAACAGTAGAAGCTTGCATAAATAACTCAGGAATTGTCTTCATAAATAAAGTCACTGTTTATTACGTTACTAGGTTTGTGCTAGTTCTCATTTTCCCGCTACGAATCGCTAGCAAGTCTCACTGAAACTACAAAAAGACGTTTAGAGTACCAGAAGTGATTTTATACCAGGTCACGTACTTGCATTTTATAATCCTGTAACTCCATTCTAACGTACTACAAAAAACTAAACAGCAGGATGATGGTAATGAGGAAAAGCTCATGTCAGAGCAATCTCTATCTGATTACAATAAAAGACATTTTAACATGTTGCAAGTAGTTCTTTTAAGAATAATACATGACAAATGCTGGAGCCTACTGTTTCCCAGGTACTCAGCTAATTTCTTTAAGCCTGTGTCCATTTTAATAGTGAGTTTTATCAAATCCATTAAATGCCTGTACTTTTATTAACCTAGGTTTTTTTGTGGCATGAGGTACTTGGATGATGAGAAGCACTACAAATTTGCAACAAACGAAAGCACACATGGAACAAGAATCCCACGTTTACCTTTCATTAAGGACAAACAATTCAGGGATCTAAAGTGTTGTTTAAAAGCAGAAATGAAAAAGAAATGAAAAATTTATGTCTGAGATAGATGCTGAATGCTCCAAGAAGACATAAGAAGGAAATCTATGTCTTGTTGCCTTTTTTATTTTACTGAGATTTTTTGTGCGACTGTTTATTTTACATATGTTTTTAAAAAAGGAGATTGCATTAAAATACAATCTTACACTTCCATACCGAATCTCACCATGAAAACTAAATACTTGGAAGTGCCAGCAAGTAGCATCTTGTTTCCAATTATCCACACACCACAGATCAAAAACCAATAAAATATTTTTTCCTGCTAAGTCATAGATCATTTGAAGTATTTGGACATTAAAATTGTAAAAATGATAACAATAAAAAAAACGGTGGTATAAAATGGCTTATTTAAAACACTCTAAGCATAGACAGACACAACAATCAAAAGCTACCAGTAATTTTCTAGCAGACAACAAAGCACAGAAAGGTCTAGAAAGGGTTATTTTACAACACAGTAGTGTAAAAATGGTGGAGGTCTGTTTTTGCAATGCCTTTTAAGAAAAAAGAAAGGAAGAAAACAAGCACACTTTCAAAACCTTCTATGCCAACTTTTAGCCCAGAGCAAATTTTCACAGCTATATTACAAACCCTTGAAAATAACAGTTTATAATGGAAACGCTGACAGACCCTTAACCATAGCAGCATGAATGGCTATAATTAAAGAAAAGCTTTTGGCTACACCTCAGTCTGCAAATGAAAGATTGCCATTTTTACAATACCGTCAATAAAAGCAAGCGGGAAACCTGAAATGTGATTGTAGCAATGCAATAAGATCTGTTAAAAAAAGACTGTTAAAACTATTTGACATTCTAAGCTTTAAATACCGAGGCATTTAGTTAACATAACCAAGTCAGTATTTTCATAATGCTATCTAACCAGCAATAAAAAATGCTCCTGTGAGCATCATCTGCGGTTAGCAGAAAGTGGCACATGAAGTTATTACTTCCTAACAGCCTAGTGGGAGCCGCTTCTCTCTTCAGTCAGTGATCTCCCTTCCTTCCTACCTGGAAATTCTCTGTGATACGGTTATAAAACTGTTAGAATACAGTCTACAGAAAAAATTTATTTATGCACGGTCTACTATTTTTTATCTACCAGAATTTTAAAGAGAAGAGAGAGAACCGCACTGAACCATTTCATCCTCTTCCAAGTTTGCAAACACAATACGTCTAATCTGCTGGTTAAGGAATAATACTTTAACCTCTGGTTGGCACAAAAGCATCCAAATCTTCTGAATGAAGAAACTCTTTATTTAGTGCTGTTTTACTCATGTGGCAGCAGAGGACTATTTTCAGTGAGTCGGTCAAAGTGGGAAAGAGACCCAGTGACATTGCACTACTCCCTACGACCTGAAGGTCTCAAGTGTTTAACAAACCTTAAGGAATTAAGCTTCTTCATACTTTGATGGGTAAGTAGACAGGTAATAGGAATCAAATGTATAGATGCAATAACGGAAATAAATAACAGTTAAAAACAAGACTCCAGTAATCTCTCTCAAACAGATAAGTATTTGAGCACGCTAGTAAAGCAAAGTATTTCAGAACAACTCCTTTGTGTAAGTAAACGTGTAAATACTGTACTGTATCTTGTCCATGATGTTCTGAGAAGTCTGTAATGAATTTCTATCCTTTTCTCTCTCTCTATGTTACAAGAGGACTATATAAGCTTCAGAACAGTGTCAAGTTATGAAATAGGTAACTTTTTCACCAGTCTCAAATTTCTTCCTACTTCATCTATAAAAGTAACACAACAAATGCTGTATACTAACCAACAGAGAAAATTTCAAAGTATTTTTGAAGTCCAGTAAATACATTCAGTTGAACTGAAATAATAAATAATAAATCAACTAAACTTAGTTTCAGGCTTCATCTTTTTTCAAAAGACTGCCAGAAAAACAGTTGTCTTTGGATGTAAAAGCTATTGACAGCTGCAGTCAAACTACTAGACAATAACAAAGAACCTAGTTAAAGAAAGATCTTGCATATGGGCCTCATTACTCCTATTATGCACTCTTACACAGTTCTTTCCACATCTCCAGTAATGGCAGATCAATAGCTGCCTCTTACTAACTGATTTAAAAAAAAAAAAAAAAAAAAAGGCAATTTTGGCTACAGACTGGAGGACTATTTCCAAAAGGCATCCCGTAGACAAAAATATGCTTACTGAAGAACACTGTGGTTGTTGAAAACTGAACTAAGTACATCAAAGCAAAACTGGTAGAAAGTGGTAAAATGTGATTTCCTTCTTTCCTATCTAACCCCAGACTAGTATTTAAGTATCCGTAACTGTTGTATTTGATCACAAGCTTGGTGAAAGAGATAAGAAAATTTAAAATGAAGAAACTGAAAAAATAGAACAGATTCACTGAAAAAAAAGTAACTTCAGTAATTAGTACAAATAGAAGTTTTGAAACTTTCTGTGCCAAAGGAAAGACAGTATGTTCATGGTGTTCTCTGGAACAGTGGTAAGTGAATGGTTTTGCCTACAGCACCCTTGATTCAGAAGAAAATATCACAGATCCCAAACCTGTGTGTCTTGACACCTTTAGTATCCTGAAACTGTAATGAAGCATTTCTAAAATTCTAAACATTGCAAGGTATCAGCGAATTTTGAAACTTAACATATCACTCACAGTCCCCCAGAGCTACCCCTTTACTTCTGTTGTGTTTCAGGAAGAAATTAACACGAACTACATTTTAACTACAAACACAAAAACAACATGCCAGTCTATAACCACAACTTAACTGAATAACTTACCGAAGTCTGGCTAGAATAACCTGTAGAAAATTTAGGACCATACTCAGTTCAGCTCCTCGACAAGCAGGCAGCAGCATAGTAAAGCCATCATTTAGCAACTTCTCCTGAGAAAGATTCAAGTCACAGCTGGTCTCAAACACTTCTTGGACACCATCAATGTATGTTGAAAGTAAAGTCCAGAGATTTTGTTTCTGTGTGTAGTCATTTTTGGTTACCAAAAACTCCTTTGCTTTTTCACGGAAAGCATTTGAGAGTTTCTCAGCTAGGACACTAATGTCCATGTTCTTCTCAACATAAATCAAAAGAAAAGCAAACTGGCCTCTCCAAATGAGAGCTCTCTGACAGACGGTAACAGAAGATGGAGTCAGGAAATCCAAAAGATCCAACACTCGACTCACTATGTCTTCTGTCTCTGCAACAATTGCTAGCGTAAGGAAAAGGTTAAAAAAGTTCTGCAGACCTACTTCTGTCAGCTCCTGCATTCTCCTCCGATGGAACTTGGAATAAATTCTACATCAAAACAAACACAAAACAAAATAGTTTCTTCAGGATGCTATTTTCTACCAGCTTGATACATCCCAATTGTTATTTTCATGCTTTTAGTCTAGAATTACCCGTCTACAACAACTCTTAGTTTTTAGGTATCTTCTCTTCCCTCCTCTCCCCTCTCCTACTCTTTCGGCTAACGGAATAAACATGCTATTTCATTTTCTGCTCTCTACGCAAGGTGCATGCAGGCTGCAGCCTAACCCTTCTCCCTTATTCCAACATCCAAGCCCTAGAAGAAATTTTAGCCCAGTGTTAACAGAAGACTCCCTGCTTTGCCTGTGTCCAGGTGGCACACACAAAATTCCAAAAATGGCCAGGGACCTCTTTCCTTGAGATACTAATTTCTGTGCTTATGTTATACTACCACAGCTGTCACAATCAAAGGCTCACCCTACAGTAAAAGGGAGAGGAAATTCCTAATAGAAAGCTCCTTTTCTCCACAGTGCTCTGCCAAAGTCTTGCACTGATGTTTATCATGCATCTGTTATATGAACTGTAGAGCACAAGTTTGGGAGGAAACAGGAGAACTGGGGCATTTGGGACAGGGATCTTTCTCTAGCAGGAAGAAGTGATAAGAAACTTAAAGCTGGACGGCTTATATGGTAGTGCTCAAGTCACATACAGTTGATGGTGAAAAGCACTGCTACTTTGCAACTTTAAAGTAATTGGCAAAAAGCAGAAAGCTTTTATGCAGGTGTTGTTGTGTTTTTTGCTCATATCTGGACTTTAAAAAAAAAAGTCACTTTCTTATGAGAGAGGAGTAAGACAAAAACGGGTTGCTTAACTTGTGATTAAAAACTTGGGTATATCCTTCACCTTTAACTTAAAATAAGTTCCACACAGAGTACTTAAACATCCATAAATGCTGTTTTCTTATTCCATCACCTGGAAAAACAGTTGGAAATGCTGCTGAGGTTATCAAATCTAGCTACCAAAAATTATAGCAAATCCAATTAATGTTGCTTAGTAGTAAATTACTACTGACAGGCATTTACGTTCTTCATGCATCAATTAATGCTTGGGTAGCTGCAGAAAACAGAGTTCATCCCAAAATCATAGCTGTAGGCTGTTAAAATTTGCTACTTGTATAATTGATTTATTCAAGGTAGAAATGATGAATACTGGTTGAGCAGACTGGCACAGTGTGTGTTATGTATTATTATTCCCCCTCTTAAATTAGGAAAAGTAACAAGCTATAATAAGACAAAAATGTAAGTATAATTTGTTTTCAGTGAAAACAGAGCAGACTAATTAAAATTGCTAACTAAAGCAAGACATTGATTCAACTTCCAATGTCATATTTGTTTCAATATGCAGTTGTACTAATTTTTAAACTCAAGTTTTGCAGACTATAACAACTTACGAAGCACAGACAGGCAGTAGATGTATTTTCCCCTTCTGAGACCCAAGATAATCCTTCTTTCTTGGAAGAAGCTTATCACGTATCATTGTAGGGTTTGCACACATAAATATATATTAAATATACAGATTTAAATATATATTTAATATATACAATTTTATTATAAATAAATCTAAACAGCTATTATGCATATATAAATAACTGAGACTAATAATTAAGAACTAATTCTAAGAGTCTATTTTATACAACGAAAGCAACTCACAAACACTTTAGCACCTTTAATGATCAGTAAGATGCTATTACTGTAATATAAGTTTTAAGGATTCAGTACGTACGCAAAACATCAGGATTTCGATTTATAGCACAAGTATTTTATGTTTCTTTTTCTTTATGTAATGACTTAACATATCCCACAATTAGTATGTTTCAAAATTAATGAAAAAGCAAAACCCTCACAAAAATGTTGTGGAAAAATTTAGGCAACTAAGAAAAAGAAAATATAAATGGAACTACTGACTGGTTCAGCAAGAGCCTTTCTGCAGGTTCTTGGCTGACACACGGCTTACACGCAGCTCAAATAGAATTTCTGTGCTTTAACTACATTACCTGACTGGCAGTAGGGTTGTACCAACGTACAGGATGCCAGTATATCTAATCCCTTGCTTGTGGGAGGAAGTAAACTATCACAGGCTGTGGATGCCAAGATGACTCTTGGACCCAGCTATACGCCTGTCACAGCCTTAGCTGGCAACAGCCGCCTTCTTCAAATCATGAACCACCCCGGATCCCTCACCCCCTTTAACTTTCTGATGAGCACAGTACCACCTTCACTGTGGTATGAGAGTCAAAGGGCCACATAATCAGATTGACTACATCTTTTACAGGGAGCATAAGCTAAATAGAGGCCATACCGTCCTTTAATTTGTTTCCAAGGGTGCACACCACTGTTCTCTGCCTCTTCTTTCATCATCTGTGCCAAAACGCTGAGAAAAATGAGGTAACTGTTGCTGGACTTGTACAGAGCAGGGAACTCCTGGTCACAACAGCAGCTTTTCACCAACTCAAGCATTGACAAAGGAGTTTTACTAACATTTGCCAGACCTTTCAGGCCAAGCCAAGGAACAGTAAAGGAACTGTTCTAAAAGAATAAATGAAACCAGAGAAGAAGTTAGGTAACAAAAAACGTTAATACTCCAAAGGCAAGAAGATACAGTCCTTCACACAAACAAAAGGCTGTCTCCTCCTACCACAACTCAGAAAATAAAAATGCACTGCCAAAATGCACAAGTGTATTTACAAAAACAATTCAAAATTCTTTCTAATTCATTCTACTATGACATAATATAACAATAATGCACTCTGAAAAATAATTATTAAAATACATACAGCAAATTTAGGGATACTGCCATTGACTAGTCAGTTTTACAAAAGTATAGCAAACACGTTTGGCTCAAGGAGAAGCAGAATTAATTGCTAAAACTGAGGACTGTCCACATGCAACTTTATTTCTTCATCTATCCATCTACTTACCAAGTTCTTGCTGTAATAATCCCAGAGGATGGTGGCAACAGATAGGTTCAAATCCCAGAAACTACACAAAGTTAAACAGCACTGAAGATGCATTCGTAATTGTTCCTCTAACACACCGGACTTGCAAAAGCAAGAAAAATTTTATTGTCACAGGAGAGCATCATTTTGCCTACATATAATCCCAATACTACCAAACTATTGAAAATAATTTGCTAATATAAAAATTTTCCTACTTATAATAATGTTGAATAAGAGCATCTGCTAATATGAGCAATGAACTAGAAAATAAAAGCTCATGAACACAGGCATTGTCATCCAATGCACCTGGCAATGCAGACAGTATAACAGCTAGCTCATCATGCACATTTTCAGGTTTCCACAGAGTTGTGGATGCAGTTAAAGATACCAGCAAATTCAATATTGTGAGCCGAACTTGAAACATGACTGCATGGTATAAAACCTCACAGAATGGTAAAATGGGGATTAGCTATACTGAACACCTGAGTCAGCAGCACGTTATAACCTTTCTGTAGGGCACCTCCAAGAAACAGCTCATTCTAGACATGCCACACCACCAACCTGTATGATGCTGCATCTCCAATTATACAGGAAGTATAATGGTGCAGCTACTTGAAAGGTCATGTTTCTCTTTATACTGCCAGTAGTACATTGCTATTACAAACAGAAGGATCTTCCCTTTTTCAGTCATGTTTCCTCTCACTATAGCCACGTTGCAGAGGTTTGAGAACATCTCAGACAACTCTGAAACAACGGCAAAAAAGCCTCGTAAATACTGCCAACGAGTTCCACTGCAAAAAAGAAACATTTTTTGTATTCATCAGTTCCAATTTTTGCACAGGAAGGAAGAATATACAGCCCACAGTAAAGAAAATAGGAAATTCAAAACAATTTGAAGACTATGAAGTGTTCAGCATGCAATTCCGAGTTACTGTGGGTGGGATTCTTCTCATCTAGTATTTGAGGTCAGCAAAGCCGGAACTGCAACAGATCTAGGATACGAGGCGTTCCATAGTCAGACCGAAATCACATGTTTAATTAATCCAGCCTGTTGCAGACACTTAGGATGAGAAGAATAATGCTCTGAAAGGGCTTCATCATCTCTGTTGACTATAAAGGTGGTTTAGCGGACCAACTTCTGTGTAGTTGCCTTAAGGGAAGACTTTTAAACACCTAAGTCTTATTCACCTCTGGGATTGCAGCAAACTTTTTCTGTGACAAGAGAAACCTCTGACCTACTCCCAGTTTTCAAATACTTCTGAATACTAAATAGGCCTGGATTTCTAAATGCACAAAGTGGACTAAAGGGCAATAAAAGGTGGGAGGGAACGCAGGCCAAGTCTTATGACTGAAAATCATAGTATCCACGAGGGAGAAGGAACAAAACCTCTTTCATCCCTCAGATAAACATCAGCAAGTTACCCCCTTCAGTTCCAATTACCCTGCTAGATCCTGAAGTACACAAGGCACATTGGCCAAGCTGATCCAGCTAAGAAAATGCTAAACAAAAAAACCTCACCGATGCCAGGTCATGAGAAAGGATAACATTGTGCATTTTTTAAAAATACTCTTTCATTAAGCGCCTTTTACACTGTTATCAAAGACAGTATACTGGAAGAGAGAGACTTCTGATCGGACCCACAATGCTACTTGTTATGACGTGCTATGTTTTAGTCCTGCTTTTTTCCTGTTTTCAACACTACAGAGGAGCTGTAACTCATTAACTTAAAACTAACTTCATAAATCTAGCTAGACTTCTCTGTAGAAAACAAATTATTTGCTATACTTTATCAGAACACTGTGAGCAATTATGCCAATCATTTACAATAATTTCTAATCATGTCTGCTTTCTTTTCTCATGAATAATTAAGCTAGGGCACGTGCCTTCTCAAGTGGTATATTTCTAAAACAACTTGAAAATTGGAAAGATATTTTCATTTGTCATATAAAAAACTAGGCATTGCGCAAATTATACATAGCAAAATATGAAAAACTGAAATGGAAGGGAAAGTCTTCAAGAGAGACTCATTAAATATTAGAGAACAGCTCAAATATAATACAAATGGCTACAAATGAAGGATGATCCTCAAATATTGTTTGTATATATGACATAATTGTAAATATTAAATTGGTAGTCTCCATAAAATAAAAATAATCTTATCCAAAAATAGAAGTAACAAAACCATAGCCATTTTCAACAGCTGCTATATTTTATGGATAAAAGCAAGAGTCTGACATAGAACACAGAAAAATTGCAGATGAACTTATCTATTTCTCCAGAGAGATCCACAAAGTTACAGAAGACGTATTAAAAAAAGCTTCTAAATGAGAATGCTTAGTTTTAAAAACCTAGTTCGTGCACAGGATTATATTTACGATCTAATTCAACATACAATGACTGGTTTAATTAGTCTAATTCAACAATAAACATAGCATTGTGAGCAGCTTCAATTTCAGACCACCATTTATCTGTCCAACAACAGTTTTAGAACAGTTTTCAAAACCAGGATAGTACTGAAGGCTTTATCTCAAATTTAACATGAAAGAGTTCTCCAGATTTCAAATACCTCTGGGATTAATGGATTCTCACATTGCTCTTTTGCTTAAAATAGTCTCTTGCACTGCTGGAAATACTGTCAGAACTCTTGAGGTAGTCAGCTTTTAATTTATTGCAGAAGGGAGGAACACCAGATATTATCAAAATGGTAGCACTATCTAAACACAACATTTTTCCTTTATGACCCCCTACTGTAGTAACAAAATTGGTTTCCTAGAACTCCAGCAAGTACTTCTGTACTTATTTTAGAGTACAATTAAACATAAAATATAGTGAAGGAATAATAAAATTGCAGCAGAAATGAAACTACACACAGCATTTTTTTCGAAAATGAGAGGCTAGTAAGACACAAGCTGCTATTAGTTCTTATGAATAAAAACATCCTTCTTTCCATTCTCACTTACAACAGAAGTCTGTAAGCACAAATTCATCTTATCCTGACAATCTGCAGGCTTGCTCAGTTTGATGTTACCCAGTATACAAATACAGCTACTCTAATATTCCTAGTACAGTAATTTTCATTTTGTAGTTCAAATAGAATTGTAAGCCTGATCTACCTTTGGCATTAGCCCGGTAACAAACAAATCCAAATTACAACTCCGGAATATCTGATGTAATCAGTTCTCCTGAAATGGTTGTTTTTGTGATACAGATGGGAGATCTTTAATGCAAGTAACTGTCTTCAGCTCTATCCATCAAAAATTACAAAAAAGAGAGAGCGTTTCTGGCTGAGAAAGTCATCAATTTGCCAGCAGCTGGAAGCTGAAAGGGTATATCCAAAGAAGCAGTACTCTGTACTTTACCTGAATATCCATTACTGCCACAATCTTTCCTTACAGCCCATAAAGAGAATATCTTTGCTTTTCACCTCCCTTGGCCCTCTAACCTGGACAGCCACTTCACATCTTTTCCTTGATCAGAAGCAGGTCGGGTATCTCCTTGGAAAAGGGAAATTCCTGTCCAAAGACAGAGCACTGCAGCACCCCTCTGCCACCTTCATCAGGACATGAGGCACCTTCCTCAGGAGATCTCTACTACCCCCCAAATCAGGGGTATACTGGATGGAGGTGGCTCAGCCTCTCAGCTGCCTCAGGAGCACTGCCCTCTCCATGCTGGGGATCATCCATGCAATGAACTGCGGGTTAGACTCTGAGGGCTAGCCTTGCAGCTCAGAGTCCCGCCTGAGAAGAGGAGAACCATCGCAGAAGCAGAGGCCATGCACATGGAACAGAGTGGACTATGAATCCAGAGCTTCATCCCACTGCTTACACCTCATTTCCCCTCTTTCCTGACTCCATAGTCTATAAGCTTTTGAAATTAGGCAGCAACAATCACAACTGGATTATGATGTTGATGGAGACACCTGAATATATATAGTGGTAGTAAACCGTATAAATTTTATTAGTTTTTAACCACCCATATACTTAAATGAACTTTCTAATCACCAATTCCTGTTCTCTCACACAAATGAGTGATTCAGCACTACCATTTTTTCTAATTTATTCTGCACAGCTGTTGTTATACATCTCTACTATAGATATAAAAGCGCATGCTTAAAAGGATGGCTCAGGTAGGATTTACCAACAAACTAAAGACAACTCCCAGTGGGTAATGTCTTTAGCACTGTCTTGCTGCTCATACAAATAAGCACTACTCTCCTTTTTGTTTTCGCCTGCTTGCCCATGTTCCATTTAATTCGTGACTTCTTGATACCTCATTGTACTTCTTACTCCTACATTTTCTGGTCTCAGGAATACTCACTCAGCAGACGCTTCAAAGATACAAGAGGATTACTCAAAAGGTAAGAGCAATACTGCCAACATGAGGCTGAGAGTGCAACAGAGGAGACGGACACGTCATAACTACTGGTAAAAGAAAATCTCCTTCCCAGAGAGTGTCAAGGAGGCTGGTGTAAATGGAAGGGAAGGGAGGATGCATTTTTAATAAAGGTACCTACACACACTCATACATGCACTTGTTGGGACTAATACTGACTCTCCAAGGAGCACTTTCTACAAAGAGCTAACTCAATGCAAGAAAAAACAAATAATTCAAAAAATGAAATAACCTAGATGTTTCCTTAAGCTGTTGGTAGTAGCTGCAAACATATATTTGGTAAATGGGCTCTTGTTTTAAATCTGAGAGTGCTTGCCTTTGGAGCTTAAAGCAGATTTTTGCCTCCTACTACAGTGTCATTATTTCCTTATTCAGGTCTTCTCAACTTGGCCATCTAGTTGCATTTCCAGTTTTTCATTGTCCACAATTCAACACTTGTTAACAGAAGAATCAAAAGGGTTGTAAATTTCAGTTATGCTTGACTTTAGAATATTCTTAATTTAAAATAATAAACACAAGAATAAACACAAGAGGAATATTTTCTAGAGAAATCTAAAAACTACAAGGGTTCTCACACCATCTGTCAGGTTGCTGGCATACAGAAGATACAATACAGGAAAATAGCTAATACGCCACTTACAGTTTTTATGACTCTTATCTCATCTAAAGCTCTCCAATTTCTCTCACAGAATGGTAACCAGCCAATAGCGATGTAATCACTACAGTTTGAATGTATACACATGGTATATGTATTCAAATAAATACAAATACAAATCATTCAGAAAAGAGTTAATCTTTCAATAAGCCAAAAGACGACATAACCAAAACACTGAATATCTCCCAACTATCAGAATGAAGAGGTTACTAAAACCAAATACGCTAACTGATGGGGAGCGATGGGATCCACCTTACCAAGCGGGGCACGTGTGTCTTTGCCAACAGATTGGCCAGCCTGGTAAGGAGGGCTTTAAAATAGGCAAGATGGGGGAAGGGGAGTGGTATAGTGGCAGGGGAGTCAGTAAAACACCGCTCAAGTCAGGATGCCTCTGGAGGGTGCATGCAGCCAGGGGAGACAGCATGCAACATGGCTATGGAGGATCCTCTTGCACCTCTCCTGGGAAGCTTGCATGCTTGACTGGCTCTCTGAAATGCCTGTATACCAATGCACGCAGCATGGGGAATAAGCAGGAAGAGCTGGAGATCTGTGTGCGGTCGCAGGGCCATGATCTCATTGCAGTGACAGAGACATGGTGGGATAGTTCACAGGACTGGGATGCTGTCATGGATGGCTATGTGCTTTTTAGGAAAGACAGGCCAGGAAGGCGAGGTGGTGGAGTTGCTCTTTATGTGAGGGAGCAGCTAGAACGTATGCAGCTCTGCCTCGGGGTGGATGAAGAGCAGGTTGAGAGCCTATGGGTAAGGATTAAAGGGCAGGCTAACATGGGTGACACTGTTGTGGGGGTTTACTACAGGCCACCTGATCAGGAGGAAGTCATCGATGAGGATTTCTACAGACAGCCGGAAGTAGCCTCACGATCACAGGCCCTGGTTCTCATGGGGGACTTCAACCACCCTGACATCTGTTGGGAAAACAGCACAGCTAGGCACAAACAGTCAAAGAGGTTCCTGCAAAGCATTGATGATAATTTCTTGACTCAGGTGGTGGAGACGCCGACGAGGAGAGGTGCAATGCTAGACCTTGTCCTAACGAACAAAGAAGGTCTAGTTGGAGAGGTGAAGGTTGGGGGCAGCCTTGGCTGCAGTGACCATGAGAGGGTGGAGTTCAGGATCCTACGAGGAGGGAGCAGGGCAATGAGTAGGATTGCAACGCTGGACTTCAGGAGAGCTGACTTTGGCCTCTTCAGGGACCTACTTAGGGGAATCTCATGGGGTAGGGCCCTAGAAGGGAGAGGGGTCCAAGAAAGCTGGTTAATATTCAAGCGTCACCTCCTCCACGCTCAAGAGCAGTGCATCCCTCTGAGGAAGAAGTCGAGCAAAGCAGGCAGGAGACCTGCATGGCTGAGCAAGGAACTCCGGGCCAAACTCCAACAGAAGAAGGAGAATGTGGAAAAGGGGACAGGCCACTTGGGAGGAATACAGGGACATTGTCAGAGTATGCAGGGATGCGACAAGGAAGGCTCAGGCCCAGTTGGAATTAAATCTGGCAAGGGATGTCAAGGACAACAAGAAGGGCTTCTTCAAATACATCAAGAGCAAAAGGAAGACTAGGGAAAACGTGGGCCCCCTGCTGAATGGGGCGGGTGCCCTGGTGACGAAGGATACAGAGAAGACAGAGTTATTGAATGCTGCCTTTGCTTCAGTCTTCACTGCTAAGGCCAGTCCTCAGGAATTCCAGACCTTGGAGACAAGAGAGGAAGGCTGGAGAAAGGAAGACTCTCCCTTGGCTGAGGAGGATCAGGTCAGAGATCTTTTGTCCAAACTTGACATCCATAAATCGATGGGCCCCGATGGGATGCACCCACGAGTGCTGAGGGAGCTGGCGGATGTTATCGCTAGGCCCCTCTCCGTCATCTTTGAAAGGTCCTGGAGATCAGGAGAGGTGCCTGAGGACTGGAAGAAAGCCAATGTCACCCCCGTCTTCAAAAAGGGCAAGAAGGAGGAGCCAGGAAACTACAGGCCTGTCAGCCTCACCTCCATCCCTGGAAAGGTGATGGAACAGCTCCTCCTGAAGGTCATCACTAAGCATCTGGAGGACAAGAAGGTGATCAGGAGTAGTCAGCATGGATTCACCAAAGGGAAATCATGCTGGACCAATCTGATAGCCTTCTCTGACGGAATGACTGGCTGGGTAGAGGAGGGCAGAGCAGTGGATGTTGTCTCCCTGGACTTCAGCAAGGCTTTTGACACTGTCTCCCACCACATCCTCCTAGGCAAGCTCAGGAAGTGTGGGCTAGATGAGTGGACGGTGAGGTGGCTTGAGAACTGGCTGGATGGCCGAGCTCAGAGGGTTGTGGTGAATGGCGCAGAGTCAAGTTGGAGGCCTGTGGCTAGTGGTGTCCCCCAGGGGTCAGTCCTGGGTCCAGTCTTGTTCAATATATTCATCGATGACCTGGAGGAAGGCACAGAGTGCACCCTCAGCAAGTTTGCTGATGATCCTAAACTGGGGGGAGAGGCTAACACACCAGAAGACTGTGCTGCCATTCAGAGGGACCTGGACAGGCTGGAGAGGTGGGCAGAGAGGAACCTCCTGCAGTTCAACAAAGGCAAGTGCAAGGTCCTGCACCTAGGCAGGAATAATCCCATGCACCAGTACAGGCTGGGGGTTGACCCGCTGAAAAGTAGCTCTGCAGAGAAGGACCTGGGAGTGCTGGTGGACAACAAGTTAAACATGAGCCAGCAGTGTGCCCTTGTGGCCAAGAAGGCCAATGGTCTCCTGGGGTGCACTAGGCAGAGTGTTGCCAGCAGGTCGAGGGAGGTGATCCTGCCCCTCTCCTCAGCCCTGGTGAGGCCTCACCTGGAGTACTGTGTCCAGTGCTGGGCTCCCCAGGACAAGAGAGACATGGCACTCCTGGAGAGAGTCCAGCAAAGGGCTACCAAGATGATTAGAGGGCTGGAGCACCTCTCCTATGAAGAAAGACTGCAAGAGCTGGGCCTGTTCAGCCTGGAGAAGAGAAGATTGAGAGGGGATCTCATCAACGTGTACAAGTATCTGAAGGGGGAGTGTCAAGAGGATGAGGCCAGCCTCTTCTCCGTGGTGCCCAGCAACAGGACAAGAGGCAACGGGCACAAACTGAACCACAGGAAGTTCCATCTGAACCTGAGAAAAAACTTCTTCACTGTGAGGGCGACAGAGCATTGGAACAGGTTGCCCAGAGAGGTGGTGGAGTCTCCTTCGCTGGAGATATTCAAAAGCCGTCTGGATGTGATCCTGGGCAATATGCTCTAGGTGACCCTGCTTGAGCAGGGAGGTTGGACTAGATGATCTCCAGAGGTCCCTTCCAACCTAAACGATTCTGTGATTCTGTGATTCTGTAACTCCACATATATTTATATAAACTAAAATATATTTGAAATTTAAGTTAGGGGTAAGACACATTTACCTTGTTAATTTGAATGTAATGGCTTAGCATGACTGTCACATTTTCTAAACTTAGATAATGAAGTATTTAAACATGACATATATGAAATATTAAACATGAAATCCCAAGATCACAGGCAGATCCATGTATCAACTTGGGGTAGATGTTTAAACAGATATTGCTGCCAGATTTTAATGGCAGAATATAATTTTTAGAAATTTAGGTTAGTTAAAAACGTGAGAGCTCCTCTTTAGATGAGAAAGATTTTCTTTCAAGTGTCTTTGACATAATTGCTAACATTGCTGAAACTGGGATATCGGTAACTATTTTTAAGAACAAGTATTCTGAAAGTCAGTCTGCCTTCACTAAACTGCATGGGCCAAGAAGGTTTTTCCTCTTTCTTTTAAGAACTAAACATATTTTATAGTTCTTTAAGGTTTATGCATAGCACAATATGTTATTTTTTAATATCCAATCTATTGTTTCAACTATTCTAAAATTACTTTTATTACTAAAAACTGTATTTGTGACAAGTACTGTTATTCCTAACTGCAGCTTCAACCACAGCTTTTGCTAAAGCACACACAAGGCAGTAACAGTAATAAAAAAGGACCCATTCCTCTTCTGTTTTCAAGCACAGAATTTTGCAGGATTGTTTTTATTTCATCTGGGACCAAATACAAAAAATAAACAGATTTATTCTCATAAAGCATTCATAAATTAAAGAAATTATTTTTCTAGGTGTTGCTGTTACAGCAATTACAATTTGTACCAAGCAGCTTCAGAACAAATTTACAGAGCTGCAACGCAATGTATTTAAAAATATGATGAACAGCATATTTAAAAGCACTTCAAAAAGAGGTCAATTCTGAACCTCTGGGCCATGAAGCACTGCATTAACAGTTCTGCAGAAAGAAAAATGATAAGGTATGAAATGAGTGCTCAGAAACTAGAACCTTATCAGTAAGAGTTTGATTCAAGCCTGTAAGACAAATTGCTCAGCAAGGCCAGTCACCTTCCTGCTGTGATGAGGATATAGCTGAATTTTCAATGCAACTGACTATCTCCCTCATCATGTCTTCTCAACTTGATATCCTTACATTCAGTATACGGTTTACATTTTCTAAGCATCCAGTTCTTATTCTGAATACATCTTGTCAGAGTAGCCGTATACCCTTCCAGGATAATTATCTTTTTCCTTTATCTGACAATTTAGCACCAAGCACAACCACTTTAAAGAAAGCATAACTGCTAACAAGGAAGGAACTGTATACTACCATAGTTCAGCTATATCAAGGATGTTCATTTACCTGCGATAAAAACACTAGAATTCCAAAAATACAATTGTTAGCTGGACTCTGTTTCACGTACTGTCTTTTCCAAAAAGCATCCCTGACACTTTCTTGTTCATTATTTCTTTCTTTACATACTTACTTGAGCATCAATGGATTTTTTGAGGAGTTCTTCCACAAATTTCCAATTGGATTCCTTCTGTTTCTGAAAATAATGATTATCAGAATGAAACAGCATTTGTACTCCACACAGAAATCATTATATAATGACATGAAAATAAGCAGGCAAGAGATTTCCAGAAATATTTCATTTCACGGCAGCATATTGTAACCATCACTGAAAAGAGCTTTTCTATTTTAGGAATGCAACTGATATCTGTCCTAGTAATTGGGACTCAAAAACAAATAAAAAGCCCTCCTCACAAAATAAAAAGTATGCTATTTTAATTGGCTTAAGTGACTCATTTTCAATCCCAACCTTCACTTTTAGCAAAGGAACAAAACATTCAAGCCTTTTCGATTATCGCAAGCGAGAACTACATCTTATAATTTCTTTCCTTAACAATTCTCTAAAAAGGAAGAGATAAGGGACAGAAGAGGGGCATAGTACAATCTCACTTTCCTTGTTCCCCTTTTCAGTGGGAAAAGCTACTTCTAACTCATTGTTTCGGCTGACTTGGTAAGGAGTTGGCCAGACAGTATTGCACTACCTAGATAAAAAAAAAAAAATTACAGGGAAAGGGCAAGTCCAATATAACCCATAATTCATGTTCTTCAGTTTGGAAAAGCAGATGACTACCCATTTGAATCAGCTAGACCATTCCTATAAAGTAACAGACTTGCATGGCAAAGTATATTAAAAGGAGAAAATATCTGTTTAGGCAAAGTGGGACTGTTTCACAGAAAAAAAAATTATAAAAGGAGAGCAAGCCCATGTACTTGCAATTCTTGGCTACACCTAGATCATTTGGGAGGACCAAAAAATCAGCTGTTACACACAGTTATGTATATAGCTCATGCAGATAACTAATGCGTATATGTAGAATTTAAATCCTTGTCCTGCCTTATTCATTCCCTCCGTTATCACAACTGTTGACACTTGTTAATGCTTGTGCAGGTATCTGTCCTTTAAACATCTGTATAGAGCTTACAAAGAAGAACATCTTGTGCTTTGGCAACTAAAATATAACCACTTTCCAGCAGCAACACCATCATCCACGGTCTTCCTCTCCTACTGACTTTGCAGGTTCAATACAATGACCTGGTGACAATTCCACACAAAATTCCAGAGAGCATTCAGAGAATTTTAGAGATCAGCTCTCAAAAAAGATACTCCTGGATTCATGCAACACAGTTTGACTACTTAGTGGTTTTACACTTTGGCGCTACAAAAAAGAAAATTCTGAACAACTGCTGATGATAGCAGTCTGTTAACTGTTTATAGAACACAGAACAGAAAGGAAAGAAAGGACAGATCTGCAGAAAGTTACACTAAAGCTGTAATTTCATGATTGAGCAACATTACTTAAGGAGTTCCTGTTGCTTCCTCCTCATCCTGCCAGCTACACTTCCTGCCCTCGCAGCTGCGGCATGCGCCACTGCTCAGTTGTCCTGGTACTTCTGTTTGTGGAATCCAGTGCGAAACAGATCAGTGAACCAATCCAGAATTTTAAGAAAGAAGGGTGGAAAAAAGGGAGGAGGACCTCATCTAGACCACGTAATAGCTCCATAATTAACTGTGCCAGAACAGTTGAGGGTGTATCACGCCAAGAGCAGTAAACAGGAGTTCTGAAGTTGTTATTGATGCCAAGGTCCTTATATTATGAAACTACAGCTGAAGTCCTGTCAAAAGGAGAGGCCACTGCATCCAACAAGTAGCCAAGGAACACAGGTAGCAACTTCAGTAATGAACAGATTCCAGAAAGTGCAGGATCAGTGTCCTTGGATGGTTCCAGCTAGTCAGTTTGATACATGTCAGTTTCATACTTTGACTCCTGTATTTTAGAGCTTGATGTTATGTGAATACCTGCACGGTCCTACTGCAAACTGCAGGTAAAGCTAATCAACTGCTCAAAGGCATGTATATCAGAGAGAAATAGGTATTAGGGGTTCATGCTATATGGCTTCTGGATCAGCTGGCTCAGAACATGCTTTCAGCACTCCCATAGACAAAGCAGGCATCACTTACACAAAAGGTGTTTACAACCTAAATTTCAGTTCCATTGCAGTGTGCAGATCATGTTACAAGATCCTGGAGCAATCCAGGCAAGCTCCTGACACCATCGTAAACATGACAAGACTGCACCCAGGTTCAACCCAAACTCAGGGAAAGAATGAAACCAACAAAAGGCAGCATTCTTTCTCTTAGCCTCAATTGTCTCTACCCTTTAAGAAACCTGTTTCATTCACATTCGCTAAGTTTACATCCTAACAAGATTTCCTGCTACACTGGCAACACAGCATGGCAACTGTTTAAAAACCATCCTTGTCAGATAACACGTAGAATCTACATATCTCACTCCAAACCTGCTGCCTTACCATATCCTTCCTCCACTCCCAAAGTCCTAAAATCGTCAGAACTTGGAGACCTTACACAATGTGTAAAAGTGCTAGAAAAGTCAAAAAAGTTGAGCTGAGACCTTCTTCTGGGTTCTCAGGTATAAATTTTTGCAAAGACTTTAACTGCTGACTACTTGGAAGAGCCATACTAGGAAATGTATGGCTCATTCCAGCTGAGCCATTCTCAGCTGGAAAACAGTGTTGGCATATCTTGCCAGGTAGCCATTTCAGATTATTCAAAGGTAAGAATTCTTTGCCTCAAGCAGTTTTGCCTATAATTCCTTGTCCACAATATATTGAAATTGACCCCGGAAACATTCAGAAGTAGGGATTTTCCTCATCAGGTCCCATTTGGTTTTTAAATGTACAAAACATGCTTTTTAGAATAGCATAGCGGGACCTGAATGTGCAGTTCGGGAAAATAAAAAGGACGTGCACTACACATCCCTCAAAAGGGAGTCTCCAGAAAAAAACAGCCAAAATTTTCTAGTTAAAAAAGTGTTTTCATGTGTATGAAATATACATTTCGTATATATGAATCATTTCATATTTGAAATGATGTTATGTGAGCTAAAGGGGAAAAAATAAAAAGAAGCAGGCCTGAAACCTATCAGAATTTTAAAAGCTTTCATAATAACCTCAAGGCCATGCAGTCCACATTAAAAAATTTGAAAATCTGCCACAGATGACATAAGCTTCGAGGCAATTTTTGCTACGGAGTACATGAATAACCATCATTACAACACATCGCCCTCCCACCTCTGATCACAGTTAATTAAAAGAAAGCACGTGTGTCACGAAGCTACCACATCGGACTGTTTAACTAACAAGACAGGACCACGTTCAGCCCTGATGTAATTCCACTGATTTCAACAAATTTATACCAGGAACTATTTTATCTTATTATGGTCAAAGAATGTTAGAGGCTTTAATTCAGGGGGAAAAAAAATGAAGAAATTATTACTGTCAATTATCAATGACAGGTTACATTCCTGCCATGTGTGGAGAAACACTGTTGTTACTGACAGACTTTCTGTAAGCACCCATAACAGTTAAAGAGCGCTCAAAGAAGAGATCCCTGCTGGACAAACTCACAAACACACTTCAGAGAAACGTGAAGCACAGGGTAACAGTTTGAACGTAAAGAGTGCTGGAAACATAAAGAGAAGTGTGCACAGAATGGTCTCATGATTTACAAATTTTGGCTTGGAAATTCTTTTCTCCTACGTGGACTCTAAGGAAAAAATATTGTTTAATCTTGGGCAAGTCACTTTCTGTCACTGCCTCTCAGAGTCCTACTTTAAAATAAGAACAACAAGAATCTTTTTTCCCTCCTGTGTTTGTTTTGCTTATTTAAATAATACAGTTCTTGCAGCAAAAAGTAATCTCTCATGAGGCTACATACATATTATATATCACTATGAGAGACAGTGAAAAAACAATGATCAAAGTAAACAGTATCAGGACATTTTGATTAGGGCACAAAATACAAGAAACCCAGGATAAACGTCTCAACTTAACACTAGTTTCTGTGTTCGACCTGGGAATAATCTTTTCTCTGCATCTCAGTTCCTGTAATAAGTGGTAAGTTTAGCAATTCTGTCTTCCCAATGCCCTTCCAAAACACAGTATGGACTGTGGTCTCCCCCACCACAGTAACAGGGGAAGAGCAAGGGAAGCTTAACATAACCTGCAGCACGACAACCAGATATGGTTTTCAGTTTTACATTGTTTAAGAAATTGCTGCATTTTGCCATGCTATTATTAGACAAGGCTGATGCACATGGTAATAAGCAGCCTGTCATGGGATCCTAAAGGATCCATCAACCCTCAGCCAACAAAAGATTCCTTGCCCCTGAAGCACAGTGACAAACGCATGAGAGTCCCACATTCACCAAGTCCTCTAGTCACCGAAAATTATGAGGAGTTTTTCAGTTAAGTATTCAAACTCTGCGTGATGACACCTTCCCTAACCGATCTTTTTCCTGATAAATCAGCAAGTTTGCAAGATAAAAAAAAAAAAAAAAAATCAATGAAAGCAATTCTTATTTTAATTAGAAAGTCTCATTTTATTTAGGATTGAAAGCATTCAGAGAAGTTCAACGATTCAAAATTTTTCATTCCTTCTCTGTTTATATATTACTGCTCTTAAAAATTTAAAGACGAAACAAGGAAAAGAAATCAAGTTATCAAAACTGATTTCATAGGACTTTTCCCTCTGTGTCCAGATCTGCAGCTCATAAACATTTTCAAGGTTTTAACTTTTCATCCTAATTCAGGCAGGACAGAAAACACTTTTGAAATCCTGGTAAGAATTTCAATAGGGAAAGGGTGTGACCTGTCCAATTTTAGTATGCACTATTAAATTACAAATAATAAAAGATACTTCACAAGAGAGTGCAATTAAGCCCAATTTTGAAGGAACCCTATATAGCTGATGCTTGGGAGACTGGAGATGACAGGAAATCAAGCTGAAATGTAAAAAAAAAACACAATACGTATAAAATTAAGACTGAAATGAGGCATTGCTGCAGTTAAGATAGAGAAGGTAAGAGGACAGAAGAGAGCACAATTAGATTCCCCACAATACTGAGAACACTATCAGACCTCCTCCCTCAACAAACTCTGGGTCTTCAGCTATGTCTTTGGCATGACTCGTCTGTGCTAGTCATTGCAGCTCCTTCTTTAGTCAGCTAAGGAAAATCGGCAGCTTTCATACCTCAAAATGGATGAATTGCCTCAGTAACTGCCTATTTCCTTCCCAATTAACGACTGGAAACCTAAAATTAGGCAGGATTAATCTCAGAGTCAGAGACTGAAAGAAGGGTCAAGGTTTAGGTTACCCCAGAACTGTAGAAACCACATGGTATGGTAAAGTATATGAAGGAATTTGATGCTCTACCAAGTACGGCCTTCCGTGTATCTTGCAGACTTAGGAACAGGACGTGCAGGTCTCAGCTAGGCACCTGTGCCCCTCACACTGTGCACAGGAATACTAGGTCCCTCACAGTGAGATGCACAGACAAGAACCCTATAATCATGGAGTTGCCTAATCCAGCCATCAGCCTTCTAGAGGCAAAAGCTGAGGCCACCATCTAAAGGCAAATGTCTGGCATCTCACTGCCAGAACTTCCTAAACCGAAGCTTGAATTCAGCAGTTATTTAAGTGTCTATCAGCACTACATATCAACATAGGAAATTAAGCTATATACACATAATACATATACAACTCATCATGCCAAATGCTGTAAAAATGATGTAGACAGAAAGCAATTAGACAGACTAGAATTTATCCAGAGCAAAGGTACCACTTTTAAAAAGGTGGAGTAACAACTAAACAGTCAAGAGTTGCATACCTTTTTAAATCTTTTTGAGATTTATACCTCATACAGTACAATCAAATGTGTTAAGTTCCTAAAACAACAAACTCAGTGAAGCATTCATGCTGCAGGTGGATAATCTTAAAATATATACTACATTATTAACTATGTATGCTACTAACTAGTAGGGATTCTTCAGGTTTCCCTAACGCAGTAATCTTCTGTGTACGTGGTGTATAACCAGTATGTCAAGGGACTATATCCTGGAATACATAGTGAATTATACAAAGCACACCTTAATACCACCAATTTTAAAGGACCTTTTGTAACATGTACGTGAAAATTCTTCTGTTGTTTTTAGCCAACAAGAACAACCAAACACATTTTGAGATCTAAATGAAACCGATAGCTTTGAGATATTTAGAAAAAGCATAACCCACCTTTTCATCTAGATTTCCATTGCGATCATACTGGTAGAGTGATGCCAGATGTGTAATGATCCACCAGCTAAAACTCAATGGGTCTTTACACTGAATTGTTTCACAAACAGACATCCTATCAGAACTACTTGGTCTTTCAAAGAAGTTCTTCAGATTTTTGTTCACTGAGCTCCAGAAAGACTGCAGAAAATGGAGAAGTGAAACGTGCTGAATAATAAAGACTACATTAAAAATGTTCCCTACAATACTGTCCTATTGATAAATTTGTTTTTGCTGA
Source organism: Struthio camelus (assembly GCF_040807025.1). Lineage (NCBI taxonomy): Eukaryota > Metazoa > Chordata > Aves > Struthioniformes > Struthionidae > Struthio > Struthio camelus. The sequence continues at coordinate 53,627,131 of NC_090944.1, forward strand.
GAATAAGCAAGGTGACAGTAATTTAAAGAAAATAACAAACAACAATGTTTAGTACTACCAGAAAAAACCCGGAACTATTTTAGGATGGTCTCTCTCAAATGCCAATAAAAAGCAGTGTGAAAGGACAAGCTCTGGTCACAAGGAAGAACATGATGTGATACTTAACAGGCACAATTAAGAGCAGATGGAATGATGATGTGCAGACAGGATGGTGTACCGCCAACAGTTTGTACTTGCATTAAAGAGATTAAAGTTCTGTAATGAAGACTTGTTATAACAGATTTTTGAAAAAAGTCTTAGCCCCAGCCTAACCTAACACCTTAGATAGTGACCCCTTAGATACAATTATTTTTCAGCATATGCAGGCTGCAGACAGACTCTTACAAAGTATGTGATTAATGCTAAGAAACAGCACTGGGCAAAAAGAGATCTAAAAAAGGCATTCATGCCCATTTATAGTATTAAGAGACTAATCTAATCACAAATATAAATATGATCTTTTTTTATGGTAGTGAACAATTTCCAACTTTTACCATAGCCAGTCATCAGTAGGGAAAGATGGTAGTTAAGAGAATCGGTCAGGAAGATAGTTGACTAAGGTTCAAATTCCCTGTTTTGTTTCAAGTCAGTCTGTTCCAGCACTGTCAAACTGATTAGCTCTCTTTGGCTCAGATCCCTATCTATACCATAATATTACTTTTCACAGCCTATGCCCATCTTGCCTAATTCTACAGAACCTTTTTGGAACTTCCTTGCACTTGTGTATCACCTACTTTCACTGAGCTGGGTCCTGATCCTGACTTAGGCTTCAAGGTGCTAGTGCCATGCAAACAATTAACACTAGCAACAAAGTCTCATTTTTGTTTTCCCCCTTTACATCTGTTGTCATTAACAAGTACCTATCAGTGCATATACTCTACTATGAAGCACTTTGTTCTGCACTAACTGGATGGTACTTGTTGCGCACATGGCAGCTTTATTTTTATCAAAATTGTTTCAGAAAGCTTTCAAAGAATTTTGCCACCTCTTAATATGCATTCAGAGAAATATCAGCTCAATTCTCAGCAGCAGTCAAAAAAGAAAAATCAAAACACTAGAAATTATTAGCAAAGCAAAAGAACAAAACAGAAAATAACATTAGGCAGTATATAAAATCACACAGCTCACACTTTGGATAATGTGTCCAGTCCTGATACTCTGACATTTGAAAGAGGATGCAGAAAGGATGGAAAAGGTACAGAGAAGAGCAACAAGCTTAACCACAGGTGTGGAACGGCTCCTGTAAAAGGAATGACTGAATACAGTAAGACTTCTCAGTCTAGAAAAGAGAAAACTGAACGTAGGAGATATCAGAGAAAATCTGAAGAGGCATATAAAGTCATATTGCTATAATGAAGGAGAGTATATAATGACTGATAATTTCAAAAAAATGTATAAGGAGGCATCACATGAAGCCAGCAGGTACAAATTTCAGAAACAAACACCAGGTTGTTCTTATATAGTAAGGTAAGTTATGGATGCCAAAGACAGCAAGGTGTGCAAGATGAATCACTGGTCTGACCTTTCTTATATTTCTGGTATCTGGCAATGAATTTTCACATAACATAATTCATAAATTGCAAATAAAAAAAAATGGGTAAAGATGCTTTCTTCTCCTTTTTTCTCCCATCATACAACTTTCACAGTCCGGTCCTTTGATTTGCTTTCCTTAGCACAAGGAGCACCCCTTGTCAGCGGCCTACCAAAGAGTAGGCTGTGAAGGTGGAGTCAGGACTTGATGCACATTCAAACATGTGGCATAAAATCTCACATTTAGCATGCAGCCCTCTTAAAAGCCTGCAAAAATGAAGTTCAACTTTATCATCATATATATGCTTCTGTGGCATTTTGGGGACATTCGGCCACGGCACTGCATAGGTAACATGCATGTATATGTAACAGTATTCTTCCATTACCTCTGTGTGAAACCCTTTATTTCTATGATCCAGCAGCTGAATAACTAGAACCCATAATTCTTTAATGCAGGTACATGGGTAATGGTGACTAGTAAGCGCCTCAGAAGGTCTCACCTGAAAGAGAGTATGCAATGCTATTATTCAGAGAAGTGGTGTTTCTAAAATTACATTTTATGTACCAATACTTCCACTCTTTTTCTGCAGTTAAATAATATACCCCCAACTACAGACTGGAAAGTGCATTATCCCATTAACTTCCAAAATACATCTCTCATGCAACAAAGACTTTGTTTCATAACTTTACGTATGTTATAGGTTGTGCTATTTCTTAGTTTTTTCCAAGCCACATTCAAACATTATTTAATCAAACGAAAATGGGTTTCTGAGGCCTAAATGAAAAGGAACTGCAATAAATACTGATTCATTGTCTGACAGTGGGGAAAGAGAAAGTGACTGATTAGATTTTCTTGATGTTCTTAGGAAGATAAGAAAAAGATTTCAAATGATTTAATAGCTATTATTGTTGTTATTTTTAACTCAAAAAAACCTTAATGACTAGGCATAATGCTAGTGGAATATGTTTTTGTTGGCAAGAGGATGTAAATGTTCCTACAACATTTCACTAAATCTACTTTTCAGCAAATTTACTGCAAGGCATTCTTTTAATAGGCAGAAAACAACATATTTCACGTCATGTACGTTATTTGATTACTATCCCACATTTAACAAAAGTCACTCTTAAACTGATGAATTTCAAATGCAAAGTAGTTTCCTGTGATCCATCTTTCAGTTTTACATTCTCTGAATTGTGAAACAAAACAAGCAAAATAGCAAAAGGAAATGCTACATATATAAAAATTCTCTCTTCACTTTACAATTTTTAAAACCTACCAGCACCAGACCAGAACAATTCAGCACATTTTACCTTCAGCAAGGAAAGAATGGCAGAAATATAATAAGAAAAGAGGTAAGAGCTGCTTATACTCAATTTATCCCACAAATCTGGGATAAAGCCAAGAGAGAAATGGTCACCTAGAGAGAGCAATTATCTTTCTTATCGCAGGAGGAAGAACTGCTGCTGTCCTCCTCTGTAAATAAAGGGAGACTAGGTGGACTACTTTAGATGACTCAAAGACACCTACATCTAATTAGATGAAGCCTGCATTTTTATATCCTCCTGTTCTTCCTGATCCATTCAAGCATAACTATTCTTACAGCACATTGACACTTGAAATTATTTCCGAATTTGGAAACGTGACAGTGTAAATTAAAAATTCACTCAAAACATGCAATGACAATAACAGCAGCAGTCGTGTGAAAGAGACATTACAGAAGTGGGAGCAGATGACTAAAAAGCACACTCTCACAATCAGAAGAACGAGTATATCAACAACAGTTTCAACTCCTGCTTCAAATCTGTGTAATGTTTATAAGGATACAGACTTTTTATTTATTGTCCACCTTTTCTGTAATATACTTACAACTACTGTTTTCATACAGCTCCAAATTAAATTTATATACTGTAACATGCAGTACAGTTACAGTACTGCAATTCATATTTATTAAAATATATGTTTTATATACATACAACTAACTGTGACATATTATTTGTCTCTCCCTCCTTATAAATAATCTTGCTATCCCTGTGAAACTGTCAAGGTGGGTCCACTGTTAATGTAAAAAACTCATGAGGTCAAGACCGAAGTTCTTAAAATAATTCTGTTATTCATGTTCCACGCATGCCGTTTAAAGCCGTTCTTATGCCTTTGCCTCTTCATGCTTCCAGTTCTACTGCAGGAATCTCTCACAAATCTGAATTAATCTTATGTAAAAATTATCTCCAGAATAAACCTCAAAAGCGACCACTGAAGTCTAATGAAAAATTTATTATTCAACTGCTGACTTCCCAAAGCTGAAGCAGCCTCAAAAATACTCCAGCGATAACTCAAAGAAGGCAACAGTTTCCTTATTGTAGATGCACTAAACACTGGGGGATTTTATGGAAGTATTAATAAGTACATAAGCTATCTTATAGTCAGAGCTTTAGATTTGTTACATGGAATGCCATTTGTTGCAATATCTAAGTTTCTTCACCCACTACTCGCAAATAATCCAAATGTTCTCCATCCTGTGCTTGAGGGTTCTGTAATTATTGCTAACACAGGGCAAGGAAAAAGACTGAGAAGCAGGCACCATTGCAAGTCTAGCCCTCAAATCAATGCTAAGATGATGTGAGAAGCAATTACTTTCTTATTCACTTTGTGTCTCACTGGCCAGTGTTAGAAAGGCCACAGGTGGGAGCTGGGATGCAAGCATATGCGACACAACAGTCAGAAGAAAAGCCACACTGTTATAGCTGTTACAGTGTTTTGTCCTTAGGAATATACCTTTTTGCTGGACTACAAATCTTTGTCTATGAATTCCACTGTCTACAGTGGGATGAGGAGTAATTCATTAGAAAGTCTAAAAAGTAAAGCAGCAGAAGAAAGTATATTTCAGGCTTGCAAATGTCTCCTATTAATATCCACCTTATTTTCCTAGCTGTGGGGCTCCTTTAGGAAGAGCATTGCCAGCAAGTCAAGGCAGGTGATCCTCCCCCTCTACTCTGCCCCGCTGAGGCTACATCTGGAGTACTGTGTCCAGTGCTGGGTTCCCCAACACAACAGAGACATGGCACTACTGGAGACAGTCCAGCAGAGGGTTACAAAGATGATTAAGGGCATCTCTCATATGAGGATAGGCTGAGAGAGCTGGGACTATTCAGCCTGGAGAAGAGAAGACTGAGGGCGAGGATCTTATCAATGTGTATAAATATCTGAAGAGAGGACATAAGGAGGATGAGGCCAGAGTCTTCTCAGTGGTGCTGTGACAGGATGAGAGGCAACGGGCACAAATCGAAACGCAGGAAGTTCTGTCTGAACACAAGGAAAAACTTCTTTACAAGCAGGCATTTTGGAAAGACTCGCAAAGCCATTGAGAGGCCAAATGACAACATCTTGTACTTGCAGTGGTTGGTCCCACAGTAAATTAGGTATTTTGGTGCATGAAAGTACAGGCCTTGAATGTGCAAGATGCATAACAGAAGTGTATCTATAGTGAATCTAAGACAATATACAGACTCAAGTCTCTCCAGATTTAGGTAGAATAAAGACTACCAAAATGAATCCCTAAGTACCTTCTTTACCACTGCTAAATAAAAATCACATTGCTACTTTTCTTTCAGTATGCTATCCTAAGATGGAACTCTGAAGACGACTGGGAAAGAGAGTAGGAAGAACTAAGTAAGAAATAGATACCACATCTCAGTGCTGATTAGGTCCAACATCCATTTTATTTACTGCTAGGGAGAGAAAATGAAGTTTCATAAACTGAATTTGAAAGTTTTTGATAGAAGGTAGGAGGAATCCATCTTGCACATATGGAAATACAGTTTCTTAAAACATTTTGAGGATAGATGTGAATGTTTTCCTACTCGACTGTAACTCTGCAGAGGCTAAGTACTTTTTTTTTTTTTTTTAAACCCTCCTAAATGAGGTAAAAGATTATGTAGCATTTGTCAAATCCCTTTCAGAAGAGATGCCTACCTCACCTTTGGTCATTGGGTAGGCAATTCCAAACGGCAATGGGAAATTACAGATACCAAATGCTTTGAGGACTGCTCTTGAGTCTTCATACCTTCAAAATCCAAAGTTTGAGTGATGTGGATCTGCAGATGCCACTTTCTTATCTGGTAACAAAGACAACTCTTTCAAAGTAGAGGAGAGTTAACGGAACTAACATGACATTTGATCTCTGAGGACGATTTCTCAAGCATGGGTCTGACCAAACGTGGCACCTAAAACCTGTGGGAGCAAAAGGATCTGCTATGATCTTCTACAACAAGATAGCAGGATTTCTTCTGCAGGAGATCCGAGTGCAGTACCTGCTCAGAATAGAGTGTGGCTAGTAGTATCTGAGCAACACACCACACAGATATTGCTTAGACAGAGAATAACTGAAACATTGTTTTGTTCAGAAATGGTCTGCCAATTCCCCTTGTGACATTCTGAGCTAAGTATCCCAGAAAGAATGGGATTAGAAAAGAAATTATAATGACGACAATGACTCAAATTGTGGTACAGTTGGGCAATGCAGCTCTGGTGCCAGGACATAATGCTGAAAATAGCAAAGAGGATTCCCAAGGATATCTATTTCTCTGCCAAATACACCTCAGACCACAGTGGGCTCAGTCCATGATCATGGGGCATTATTTTCGTCACTGATTATAGCAATGAATGCCTACTGCAGGAGGCATCAGCCTGAAGAAGGATTATTCAGCTTCAGTCCAAGCTCCACTTCAGAAACAAAACTCAGATAGATCTAGCTCAAGATATGGGGCCCAAGCCTTACAAGACTGAAGAAAAAGTAGTAACAAAACAATCTTCTCTCTCTCTAATGTTGCTCTGCGCCAGTAGGGTGAATTGCAGTTTAGCATCTGACACTTCAAAGGCAACTATCAAGCATAGTGGTCAACAGATACTACTTGATTCTTGCTTTCTCAAAGCTACTCTCTTCCTCTTTGCCTTCTGAGGGGGGAGGAGGCTGCAGTGTTATGTGAAAATTTACTAAGTCAAAACCTATTTGAAAAGATAGAAGAATTCTCCCTGAAGAGACTGTTTAAAAGAACAGTTGTCAGATGCGACCACAGCTGTTCTCCTTCCATAAACAGTTATAGGAAAGAAAGGGGGATTCCACTTTTCATATCTTTGTACCTAGAAAATATACATTATACATTGGTCACCGCTAGCTATTCTTAGAGTCTGTTCCTGAATTCACGGATCACACATAGCATTTAAAGCAGGTTTCACAATGACACAGTTAAAGGAGATTGCACAGCTCTTACTAGCTGATATATGGAGCTATTATGACTTTCTAGTTTTTGTATTGCTCAAGACAAGCAAGAAAAACATTGCAGCCAGAATAGGAAAAAAAAGAAAAGAAAAATATTAAGAAAAAAGGTTTTCCCTTGACAAACGTAACAAAAAAGATGCACTATAACAGAAAGATGAGGTTGCGGAAATAGGAACAGCGTAACTATAAAATGTAATAGGACATTCTGTAAGTGTCCAGTTACCTTAATGCCAATATTACAGTTACTCTCTTTGTGTTCCTGTTGAGAGAGTTTGAAAAGACTTTTTTTCATCTGCAGCTCTAAACCTTTTAGACTGTGCCACGTTTGGCAGAAAACCTGGAACACTGAACTTACAAAACGTGGCATACTCTTCTGCTCTGTACGCAGTGCATTTCAATATTACTCTCTCATTCAACTGCCAGATGGTCATGAATAAATATAACACAATTTGAGCTCCTAACAAATAACACTCTTTAAAACATGGAGATACTAAGCCACACATAACATTTATAACTTAGCAGTAACAAGTCATCTATGCACGCACCTAATGTGGTTCTCAATGGAAGCATCTAATTTGTCCTATATATAAGAAAAAAGGTTACCTTTATATATTTATTGATGGACATGCTTATTAAATCACATATGAGATTTCCACAGTGTGTTTCAAATAAGCTGATACTGGTTAAATTCTCTCCAGTTAGATTTATGAAATGGTTAGCATATACAACTTGTCCTAAAACACAAGAGAAAATTAGACCTATTTAGTCCTGGCCGTGGTTCTATGAATACAAAGACAGACATTTTTTTTTTTTCTTCCTCTATACTGTATATCACAGAATTGGTTTGTTGAGCTGTGTGTAGTTTTCATTTACAAACTTCCTTGGGAAAGTTCATCTATTCTAAATTCAAGCTAGTGCCTTCATTATTACATAGCAAATGGATATTGTTCCGGTTGACAGTAGAATGGTTTGGCATTTCACAGCCTTTTACTGGCACAGCCTTTGCAGGGGAATAAAAATTTATTTATCTGCAAATTCCTCTTTGTCACATGCCAGTGCACATGTTCTGAAATCATGACATGTTTTACAGATATGCAAGTTGATGACAAACAATTCTAGAGAGGTCTAACACTTTCGTTAAGATGTGTTGATGTAAAAAGCTGGCATGATCATATTCCAACTTGAGCATTTGTAGACATTAACACAGATAACATGGTAAAGTTAAGAGGCTGTAAGATCGTATCTCACCAGCTTTCCAACAGTACAACTCCCTTGACATCAGTGGAACAGAAGATATGCAGACTGAGCCTGTATTTTATTCCTGGAAACGCAGGGTGAAGCTCTGAGCCCACTATCCTGCCATTGATTTCAGCAGTGTGATTTTTTCACTCAGCAGGCTTTATGGAATGAGATGAAAGCCTAAGAAATTCTACAAGGCATACAGAATACAAGACAAAAATAATATATGCAGACTTGTGCAATGTCTCAACTAGTGTGTGCAATGTCTCGACTAGTGAATTTTGTTGTCAAAAAGCACAGTTTTTTTCTTATGAGAAAGGATTACTATATTACTACTCGGAACTAGATCTAAAAATAAACACCAAATTTTGGAAGACAAATTACATCTTTATGGAGAAATTCTAAATATGCAATGCAAGATTCATGCAGAGAATGTAAATTCACTTCAAACTTTTTTTAATTTTCGTCAATTTTCTTAGGCAAAAATGGGAAAATCACAGGGGCAAGAAGAAAATTAACAACCACTCAATTTCACCAGTAAATCATAATGCTTTTCATAACCTTCCAAATCATGCTGTTTTTACACGTTCCCTCTACAAGCTCAAATTTTCAGAAGGACCTGGCCTTTCAAATGCTTGGTAAGGCACACTGTACATGGCTGGCATTGCACAAATGTTGAAATAGATATAACCCCATGGCCCCAAAACATTCTCAAAATACATGTATGTTTTCCTCTGCTAAGGGAAGCATCCGCCTCAATACTGTGCTAAAGTTTGTAGGTCCGAAAAATAAGAAGCCTGTTTTTGAAATACTGAATTCATAAAACTATTGAAAAACATTCCAAAAAAACTGAAGCATTTCTGAATGCAGTGGATAATGAATCAAGCAGGAGTACTTAGCTGATTAAGTGAATAGGAAATCTGTAATTAATTTAAACTGAAGTTATGTTACTCTCAAGCAAAACAAATAATCAAATAGCTATATTATTCTGGTTTTGTATGTCCACTTTAAAAAATATATTCAAACACTTACAAATCCATCATTTAGGATAGTACAGAAGTTAACGTCATATTATCCTACATTCACATATACTTTATTATAAATATTTCATGACAAAATATGATATTCTCTTTCAATTACATTTTGGATAATAACAGAATGCTTTGCTTTGACTAAATTCTGCTATCTTTCTTGCCTTTTTCAACGGGTTCAATTTAGTTGAAAGACTGGTAGAAGTATTTAAGGAACTACTAGAATGACTACATTGTAGTCTTAGCTTCAATATGTTCTTAACTCAACTCCTCTATAACAGCCAAGCAAAATTTTGCAGTCCTGTGCCGATTTGTGTTTTGAATATGTTCCTACTTATGTGATCGTGCGTATCAACTGAAGCACAGCTCCGGATTAAAACTGTTCACTCTCTGATAAAGACAAAGGAAAGATCATTTGAGAGCCAGCAGTCTTCCCATCCTTCTCCAAATGGCATCAAAAAAATAAAACAGGTTATCCCACAATGGATCATAAAAAAAAAACTTTCTAAGTTTTACAGAGCAAAGAACCAATCCACATGCTATCCATAAACACAGATGCGCAGTAACAGTGAAGATGTTAATCTGAGCAAGACTGCGTTGAGACAGCACTCAAAAGTGGGCTAATGCTAATCCAAGAGTTCAGATTCAATATCAATTATCGGGACTAAACAGACAGTGCACTCTAGACAGATCTCAATGTTACTCCAACTGTTGCAATTCCTATATAGAACTTATATAGGGGATTTATAATAACATAGAGTGTTGGTGTAAGGTAACACAATGATTATAGAAGAAAATTTTTTTTGTGATTTATTTTGCTGACAGGGAAATGAATAAATACATAAATAGTTCTCAAAAAGCAAAAAATGTTCTCTTCTGTATTTTAACACTACTCTAACAAACTGAACTGCTTTGAAGTTGGGTTCTTCAACTGCATCCTATGACCTTTTTTGTTCAGCTGCTTTGAACAGCTTACTCATATCAATCTACTCCTTGCCCTTTCAAAATCCATTAAAAAAAAAAAGTCTTGCCTTGCCCTTTTCTTGCTATATTTTTACAAACTCCTCTGACTGAGTCTTTGCCCAGTATCATCTTAATGTCATAAATGGTTAGAAATGTGGATTCTCCATTTTAAATCTTCACAAAACCTTCTCAGGAAGTCTAATAACGAAAGAGGGATCTGAAGCCTGAAACTGGAAGAATATTTCTCCTTTTGATGTTCTGACTCTCAAGACAACATGCATCCGAGATTCTTAGTAACAACTCATCCTTGGAGACTTTTCCAACATTGTTTGCATCACATTGCTGCGTGCTAGCATACATTCTAGATCTCTGCAAAAGCATTTTTATTTGTCAGAAGTATATTATTATTAAACATGTAGTCTGTTGCAAGTGTTAGTTGAGAAGAAACTCTGTAATACTCTGTCACGTTTTGATAGAACAAATTCCCAATACCATTTCATTTAATGTAAGCTATATTAAGGAAGGTTTAATCATAGAGGTGTGCTGCACAGTGAAACCAACATACAGAGACCAAACTATGTGGTAAGACTTGCAAAGGACCTGCCTTCACCATATTTGAGTCTAAGCAATTAAATACAGATATGCTCAGAAACTACTCTTAACAAAAAAGTAAATTATTCTAGACAATTTGAGATGAGAAATCTAGATAAGTCATATGCAGAAGAACACAATCAAGAAAAAAAACACTTACTCATCATTTTTTCATCTAGGACATGAAGAATTTCCAACACCAGCCAATGGATATCCAAATGGAGATGTAGTAAATGCCATGATGGAGGAAAGAGCTGTGATTAAAAAAATACACCCATTCAGTTTTTATTCATAACATTTCTTTAGTGAATTCTGGATGCTGCTAAGGCACATGAAGATGGGCATACATTTTGCCTACAGCAAACATTATTGATATCTACTAGCAAATCAACTGTAACATGCAATACATGTTATTCAGTGAAAGAAAAAAAGCTTCCAGACAAGTAATTCTGTCTGTAGAGCATGTAGAGCACAAAACCATGAAGACTTTAATCTGATCTAAACTACAATTTAGCCACAGTGTCTTGGTTCAGACTTGCCAATTATTATTATTATTATTTATTATTATTAAACATGCCTTTAGTTATCCTTTCCTTTCCAACAAAGCACTAGGTAGCACACAAAGTGTGCAGAGAGTGAAGTATACACTTAAAATATTTCCAAATGTTCAATATTCTTTTCCCTAAAGATTGCCGAAATTGTTTATTTCATCAGCTCAACATTAGTCCTACCGACAAGATAAATGAACAGAAAGATTCAAAATGCTGTTCCTCAGTGGATCATTCATGTCCAGATATTACAACCTAAGACTGAAATTTCTTCTTTTCTTTCTAAGAGATTGGAGCACTAGCTCAATGCTTTGATAGCACTAGTTATTATACACATGCACAAATCTTAGCGCTGTATACTTTACTAGTTTCAAATGTTGCAGCACCTACTTCCACGTCTGCAGTTTTCTTCTTCATATGCATGATTTTTTTCCTATTTTGAAATACATTTCAGAATATATTTATAAGTGCCCCTCCTCCTGGGAAGGTCAGAAATTCTAACCATTATCAAGGACAACCACTGAGAAATTTGTAACATGTTATACTCATTCGCGTCTATATATTTACCTGTAATTATTATTACCATTTGTATACTATAGGAGGAATTCTAAAAGGAGCAAAGGATAAGAAAGAAATAATAAATAAGCAAATCAAGAGCTCTTTGGTTGTATTTCAAGTATGGGGCAGCACTTAAGTTTAAAAAGGGAAAAAGAAACAAAATAAAAAGCATAAATTCATCTTCATTTCTGAAGAAAGGTTAATTCTCATTCAACTGTAATTTTTCAAGTCAAACACATACTGTAACACAACAATTTAAAATTACAATAGCTATCAACCTTTGCCTGATGTTGAATAGTAAATGCTGCCAGAACACTGCTAGGAAGTTCAAAAAGGTGACCAATTTGTAGGGTCAAAGCATGAAGCTCTTCCACCAACAGTGACGGTAGCTGGGCTTCCAGTTCTTCATATGGGTGGAGCATTCCATCATTTCCCGCTCTAGGCGGTTCCAGATACCTGAACAAACACACACAGAGACACGCAGTCAGAGAACGTGTAAGGAACAGCTAGACAAAGCTTAGTACATAAAATAAGTTAGTAAACTGTGTGCAAATCTCACCTGAAGATGAAAACTTTCACATAATGCAAAAACTCAATACATTGATGCCTGATGCTCTCTGCTTCAGAGTGCAAGTTTGCAGCTTGACCTGAAGTAAAGGAGAAGATCAATAGCTTAAAGTAGACCTGCCCATACTGTAACTCGTGAATCACATGAGGCCACCTTCTTTCCTGAAGCCAGGTTGGGGGAAGGTTGCAAGCCAGATGAATTGTTCTGGTGGCAATAACCCACTTTCAAAAGCCATCTTGCCAGAGGGATCCATAATTCTTTATCTTATCATCAAAGGCACATATCCAGATATGGAGGGAAGAGAAGGCAAACAATCATTACTAGAACAAATCACTCAGCCCTACTGCCCTGCTCCCTGTCTGCTTCCCAGAAGCCTTCAGAAAGGACAACAGTATGAAGCAATTTCTCAGCATCCTTTTCTCTTGGGAAAACTCATAAGTAGATGGACTTATGTGGAAACATGCTTTGTGACATCTCTTCCTGGGAAGCATCAGGTTGTACAGTGCCTTAGGTGCCTTAAGCCACGTAATGCTAAGAGCCTTCCATTTGCAATTCTGTAGCTTGCCTTTTGCTTGCAGCTGCGTATCCTTTCATCTAGTTACTGTGACTGTCTCTCCCCGAAACCTCTGTGGTAGCACTTTTCCTTTCCCTTGTTGCTTCCTGCTGTTATTCTCATGGTGTCACCCTTATCACCTTGCACCTGCAAGCCCGAACACCATTGTTAAGGCAAGCTTTATGTTAAGCAGTTGCCACTGGTGTGAGAATCACTCCTTATTTCCTCCACACAGCTTTTCCCTACAGCTTCTCTGGTAGCTTTTAGTTTATATTACAGGAAATCAAAACTTAGTGCATAACAAAGTAGACAGTGGTCATTTAGTACTCAGTAATTATTACCCGATAATATATATGCATACAAACCTAGCAACCAGTCAGCATACAACACTTGTACCTGATTAAGCATGTGCCAGCCATTGCTAAGAGCATCATAAACAGGAAAAACAAATACGGAATGTGAGTAGGTCCCAATGAAAGCTATATAACACTAGGGGAGAAGCATGGCAAAAAACTTTTTGCTGCCTGTTGTGCCAGACAGCACACCCAGGGGAAGATGATGATCTGAGGACTCCATTGCTTCTCTTCCCAGCTGGCCACTGAGGAGAGTTTTCCCTTTCCTTTTCTTTCTTTCTCTCCCTTAGTTTCCCCTCTTCACCTCAAGGCAACTTTGAAGTTCACGTATGCCACAAATAAGTGCATATAAGTCTGTCTCACAGTCTTTTGTGCAATAACACTCACTGAGTGAGCAGAGCAAATCAATTGGCACAAGCACAAGAATATTCCATAATCCAAATTCAGAAGCATTTCATATGGCCTCCACATTATACAGATCCCTGTAGCAAGTCTCCAAAGTTCCTTGAAATTGATAAGAAATTAAACAAAATATGATATATCTACATAAACATATATGCAAAGGAGTGTGCACAACAGATCTACTGAGCTAAAACCAAACTTGATTTTAAACTGCAAGAATAGCCCATTTATCTAAGATAACAGTAATACCTATCACCACACTGTCTGATCATTTTTAACACTTGTATCCTCACACTACACCTCTACTTCTACCATTCTCGTAGAAACGGGGAATTGAGGTATGGATGTATCAGTGACGTGCTTTATGTCACAAAGGTAGTTTGGTGCAAGGCATAAAATTCAATCCACATCTCGTAGACATGGCCTTGGCATACAGGAATGCTTCCTGAAGAGGACCCTAATCCGTTCCATGTGTCTTTTTCAGCATGATAGATTGTTTTTATTCAGCCTTCATTTCTCACGGTTTGGTCTAGGAGCACAAGCACATAGCATTTACACATTTCCCTGGGATTATCTCAGAGTTTTCAAACACTTTTATCAGTTCTGTGCCTGTTTTACATGCACCTTCAAGTATTAATCCCTGTTTGAGGCTAGTGAAAGAGTTAAAGCAGTGCTTCACCAGAAAAATCATCATGCTCACTATATTATTATTATTAAAGGCATTTCATACAATAGCCTATTTTAAAATAATTATTTTTGTAGTAAACTAACCATGCCTGAGCTTGAGTAACTGTAAAGTTGCATGCAAATTTTATTTCACAACTAAGTGCATACATGACCTAGCAGAAACAAACAGTAATACAAACAAACAAACAAACAGCAGCGACCCAGAATCTGAACTCCTGCTATGCAATTAGACCAGATATTAGTATAATGGATCCAGTATTAGAGAACTGGACATGGAGAAGTGTCCATGTTTCCACATTTTTTGACATTTTTCCGTATAACTTTTATACTGTTTTTAGTCTACTAGCTTATTTGACGAAAGGAGGAACAGAGTACAGAAAAGAGAACCAAGCAGATGCTTAAATTTAAGGAAAAAAGAGCTACAGAACAGTTACTTGGTGTCCAGCTATGATATAAATGTGCAAGTGTAATTTAAAATAAAGTTATTCCACTTAAGTATTAAATCTCAGCTAGAGCTATATTTTTAAGATACAATCAACAAAAGCATATGAAACAATCTTGCAGCTTAAGTTCATAGCAGTAATTTAAATGACACAGCATGACAATATCAAATGAAATTAATAATAAAAAGGTGTAAGAATATTTACTTGCACTCTTAGAACACTACCAATTTATTCGTAACAAGAAGATACTACAGACAGTATATAACTGAGTAATTACTGAACTTCTCAACTTGCTAAGTAATGCAGCCTTCAAGCTCACAATAAGCCCAAGGCTGCAATAATCCTTCAGAAACACAGTGTTTCTCATGCCCTAATATTTAATTCAAACAAACTGTTTTGTAGTGCTCCCATTTCATCGATCCTTTTGCAAAGATAAATGAAGTCTCTAAATAACTTCTAAACTCAGTAAATATAGCTAACTTGTGTAAACGTAAGCCAAAAGAACACTGTGCGGGGCAAAGAAGAGCCCTAACCAACTATCTTTATAACTAAAATAGTTGTTAGGAGCTTTGATACAACTTTCAATTTTTAATTAAACGAGTTTAAGTAAATGAGTTAAATAAGGTTTGCCAAATCCTGCCTCGTAGGAGACATCTTATCTTAGGTCAAGTCAAGTTAACACAGAATTCCCCACTGAGGTCAATAAAACCAGAATTTTGACCTGCGCATTTACTACACAAGGAAGATCCAGTTCCAAACTGACTCATTAACACTTCCAATTAGCATGGTCAGGTATCTGTTTCACACTAGCTTACATCAACTGGTTGCATACATTTGCACACCTATTGCAGGCTTATGCTGCTTATACGTTGTTCTGTGGCACGTACCACAAGCCCTTAGTCAAGAATTAAAGCACTAGTGTGTATAACTTACTTCTATAATGAAAATGCAGTCAAATATCTACCCCCATGTAAAATGAAGTGTGTTCAACTTACTGAAATCAGACGAACTCATCTGTATTAGGTTTTCCAACTTGTGGATTCGTTGCCTAATTAAAGAGATATAAAGGTTTATGGTATTCATATAAATGAAAGGTATTTAACAAAATTTTAATTAGGTTTTAAACAGAAATACAAAGCAAGGAACACATCTGCTCTGAGAAACTTTACAGAAATGTAATGTGGAAAACCCCATTTGAAGAAGGCTACAGACACATCTGGTGTTAAGGAGTAATACTGGACAGCCTTTTTGCTTGTTTCTAAAACTTTAAACAATAACGATAAATTATCTAAATACCAAAATGGAGGGGAAAAAAATAATTATACAAACTCCACGCTCCCTTTAAGTGATCTTCCCACAAACGTAACTCAATCTCCCTCACATTTGACACCCAAATAAACCTGAATGATAGCCCGCACAGCGTACACTGAACTAATTCACTTATGAATAAGTACTAGGAAATTCTGCCAGCAGCTTTCCCCTTTTCCTGCTTAACATGGTCTACTGCTTAACTTGTGCACACATCACACAGTTAATAGCAACAAATATAGTACAGTCAAGGAAGAAAGCATCTTTGGAAAAAGTAAAACAATACAGTTTTGGAGGGGAGAGATACCATTTTTAAATAATTTGTTGCTAACTGCCACTACACATGAGAATAAAGAAAAGCTGTAACACGGCTAAGTATTCAGTCATATTCTGCAGTAACTAATTTTCGAGCGGTCATCAAGTATAAGCTTCACAGAGATAACAGGACACTAAACTGAATACATAAAAAGTTCAACTGCACAAGACAAAGACTTTGAAAAGGCTGCCCACCTTGCTAGGCTCAAATTATGAAATACTACATAAATTGAGGAAGGAGTTCTCTACCTGCCTTTTCTTATACAGTCTACACACTTACTACAGCAGGATTCAAAATAGGATGCTCGACTCCAACCCAGAGCGGCTGTTCATAGAAAGAAAAAAAAAAAAAAAAAAGCTACACATATACACCACAACTACATACACAAAACAACATACACTTGTGAAAATTACGGAGATCTCCAAAAAGATCAAAAAAACGCAGACCTGTAACCTGTATATTATAGGGTAAGCACATTAAAACTACCTCCCTCAGCTTTTCCTTCCTTCAATAAAATCTACCTAGGATTACTTTCAGCCATTTAGTTCTTCCTCAATGCTGCATTTCGAGATGAATTTTTCAAGTATTTCAGCTGTGTAGAAAGGAAAGAAGTCTAAGATTGGACAACTTTATGGAAGGGGGCTGTTGAGGCTGAAGGTTAGAGAGAGTGAATCAGAAAAGAGCCACAGACAAAAAAAAAGAAAAGAAAAGAAAAAAGGAAAAACAATTTCCTACTGAACGTTAGAAGACAATACAGTGGCCTGATAAATAAAAGCACAAAGCAGGCATGATAAGCATGACAAAGACGTCCTCTGTTAAATAAGTCACTTAATTTCTTTTTGCATTTGTACCTCAAAGATTGATCCTCACTGGTTGTTAACCATTAAACCATTTCATTTTCAAATAAATACCCTCTGAGAGTTAAACCAACACCTCTGTTTACTAAAGAAATACATTGTCTCAACACACCCAGGTAAATGATTACATAATTGTTCTTCAATTTTAACTTACATATCTTCAATCACACTAAAAAAAATTACAGCTAAGAGTTCTGTTTACTGAGCAGTTATTCATTTTTTAATTGCAGTGATGTCATTATATTATTATTAAAATATTCATAAAATATTACATAATTATCCTTAATATTGTGAACATGTAAGAAAAAGTATATTTATAGACTAAGTTTCCATAAGCATGCATTTAAACATAGATATTATCTGTAGTTTATAGACTGAACTGTTTCCAGTCACCCGGTCCTCAAAGAGTACTTTCTTGTACTTTCACACATGATTTCTACACTGGAGAAACAAGATTTCCTACTTTCAGTTACCAATTGGTCTATAAATGAAAGTGTTCCATTTTATGACTAAACAAATGAACTGAAAGAGAGAACATTTTTGCAGGGACTTGTCACACCAAAAGACAGCTTAGCAACCAAACTCTCTCAGCCAACAGATAGCTGAAATCCGTCATGTCTACCCGTTCAGTGGTTTTATTCTTGAAAGCTTTTCCAATACGTACAGCTTGAATAACTTAAACCATAATAAAATATATTACACCCTATATTTGTGTCTATTACAATTAGAAGATAACTACAGATTGGGATTATTTTTGCAAAGAAAAATAGATTTGATTCCAAAGATCAATTACATTGCTGTTTGATTGCCCAAGGTGGTCAATTTTTGTTAATAAACAGATCAGATAGGATGCTGAAAGGGATCTAGTGCTTCTTTTAATTGTCTTCCTCTCTCTCTCACTACCAAGGAAAAAAACCAACCCACAGTCAAGACAAAATCTGCTTTAACAACCAAAACCAAATAATACTAGTTTTAAAACACCTCTTGTCATTTATGTCATCATATTTCGATGGACAGATCCAATTAATGACATTTCACACCATGCCCTTGGCCACACCCTCAAGGAATGGAAGAATCCACTAAAATCATAGGAATGATGGAACATATCACATATATTTGTGTATTGTACAAAAGCTCCTTTTCCGACCACCCTCTGTCTGTGCTGTACATCCTGAGGATTATCAGCAGCAAAGAGGATTATCAGTGATCTGTGTATTTGCATTGACCAGATTAAACATCTGCATTGAATTAGTCAAACACCGAGTAACTGTATCTGAAGAGATTGCTGAAGCTATGCTAATCCAAGCAATTGAAGAAAATGCTGCATTCAATATTTACAGTATTTGATTTTTAACCTCTGTTTTTTCCTTTATACATACATACAGGCCTCAAACGACTTGAAATATAGCACAATCTCATTTAAGGAAACCTGATGCTATCTATTCATGCACTCTGAAGCTAGACAAATAACATTACTATGCCTTCTAAATTAATCACAAAATTGTTTAGCAAATGTATTTATCAATCTTTATCTGGCTGTAGCTAAGATATGCACTACACTGCTTAGAAATGTATCAGTAAGTCGCATAATATTACAACACTATGACACATAATTTATTTCTTCCAATAATTCCATTTGTGTGTTTCCCACTACTTATCAGGGGATCATACAGATAACACAGTCTTTTTAGATACATGGCCCACAGTTTTACCTCAAGGGCTTAACAAACTATTTTAAATTTCTGACCATAAAATTATGAAAATGGATACAATTTCAGAAGTGTATTAATCATAAAATACATTAATGATATCATACCTAAGTAATCCAAAGAGAAGTCCACAGGATTCCACTAATGCCATTTCAGTAACCCACTGAAAGCCAAATATTTCCACTGTATCTTCTTCACAGTCATTTGGAGAAGGATCTAGTCTCAGCAAAACCCTGTAAAATAAAGTTAGCACTATTCACAAATTCCTCAGTAATAAGCCTAAGGATACAATGTCTACAGCTGACTTTCCTATCATTGCTATGTTATCAATATATCAGCAATATATATACTATAGATAGGAAAGGTTATACCTTTTGTAGTCATATATTATCTAGTATATAAAATAGGGAAACTGCCAGCTTTAACAGCATAAAAATATTGTCTATTTTCAGGGCACAGTAAGTTTTAGAAACTGCAGAAAAAAATAGCAAGCTACCACTCTGAAGCATCTTTATCCTTACAGAGGGGCCCATCTGAGGCATGACATGCAGTTTGTCCTTAACAGAAGAGGCTGCCACATTAGCTAGTGCTCTCCACCGGAAATGTACATTTGGAATCTTTCTCAGTGTATGTATACCACATGCCAAAAAACTAACTGTAGAACAAATATTTGCTTTTTTGTATACTTTTAAGAATATTTGTACAGAGCATTTATTGACAAAAGCATATGAATAAAAGTACAGCTTTAGGCAGCTGAACTGATGAGACATACTAAACATGACTTCATTATTATAACTTATTCTAATACTCGGCCAGGACTACCCCATGCTCTAGTCAAAGAAAGTCAGAATTCCTGCTTTACCTCAAACTGGAGAAAATCAGGCATGTGAACAGATTGTTGAAATATTCCAATTTTTCTGTATATTTTTCCTAACATGCTTTCTGAATATACTAATTATGTAAATACAAACATATTTCATTTAGGTGTTTCAAAAAGATTGTTTAAAAAAATAATCACTGCAAGTTACATTCTATAATAAAAACAAAGACATCAAAACAAATTTTGTCAGCATTTTTCTCCTGACTTTCATAAAATACTTCAGTGTAGATTAAGCCATATTCACTATGATGCAAGAAATGTTATTTCTATTTTAAAAATAATGCATTGGGCAAGCACTTGATTTGCATTGTATTACACAGCAATTCGCGTTCTCCCTGAGCTATGCGTTGTGATCAGTTCAGTACTCAGAGGCAGAAAGGGCATCTTATAACACCTAAAACTCACTCGTGATAACTGCCTAAACATTATCCTGTTTCAAAGCCTAGAGTAATTTATATCCAGTCACTATCATTCCAGGTAACAGAGTCAGAGGAGTCTCTCACACACAGGCTTTTCCAAAAGTTTACAATCCAAGTAGATAAGGTGACTAACGGGCAGGAGAACATAATTATCACTACAGTCATGATTTGGGAAGCCCGCGTATATACAAGCTCCTGAGTGAGCTTTCATATGAAATGGTTTTTGTCATGCAATGCCTCTTTGCCAGTGTGGAATCCGCTACTGATACGTTCATGCGGATGCAGGCTCTCTCATTCCTTTACTGAACACTAGTCTTAATGAATGTGCTCTGATCAAACAAAAAAACAAGATAGATAAGCTGGGGATTGGCAGGGGATGCCCCCATTAAGGCTTTATACAAAAGGCTGTGAAATCAAAGGTTATAAAACCAAAGTAACAGTGCAAAACCGTGAGAACTGGCAAGATAAATGCAGAGCAGGTACATTTAGACGTATCAATGTAAAAAAACAAAAAAAAAAAAACCAAAAAACCCTACAGTACTATGAAAGAAAGAAAGATTAAGCTATTGTAAGATAAACAAGACAACCAGTATCAGTAAATGGCACAGAAAGCTAACTCGGATCACAAGCAGAAAAGAAAATATTACCTAATCCAAAGTAACATTTTAGAATCTCATAAAAAAACACTTATTTGTTATGCACATGGCTTCTGAACCTTAAATCCAAAATGCTAGTAAAGAAAGCTTTAAGAAATACAGTGATAAAGCTACTAAGGACACGCCAAGGGAAGCTAAGCAGGGCAGCCATGTTTCTGTCACACAGGAAACAGAGAAATGGCCAGCATCCAGGAGAACACACAAATGCAAAAAGCACTTCCACAGCCTCCTCAGAAATTTAAGGGTATGAATCTTGAATGCTGTAACCCAACAGGGCAATTTTCGAGCATTCTGGCTAGAAGAGTTCTATTAAGACTGTAACACATCATTCACACCACCAAAGGTAAGTTCACAAAGCTAGGACCTGGACCTAGAACAATGTCCAAAGCACTGTATCAACAAAACTGCCCTTCCTGCTTTGGGGCATCACCAAGCTAATCTCAAGGTCATAAGAACTGACTGAAGAACTGATTTGGAGACTCTGCCAGCATTTTGAGACACCAAACACCTGTGGAAAGAACATTATAAATGCGCATTATGTTTGTAATTCAATATAAACCTACCTCTTAAGAGACCCACTTGCTAAATAAGACTCTGAAGAGAAGCTTCTCCCTCCATTTTGGTTGTCAAAAACACAGGAAAAACAAGATGGCTTGGAGTTCTCATTCTCCACTTCCATTGCGACCTCCAAGCTTTCAGTGAGGAATAGGGGTGTGAAGGAAGCCATAGAGTCATCATTCATTGTTTTCACTTGTTCTAGAAAAAATAAACAAGAATAAATAAAACTCAGTATTTTTACAAACAAATGTATCACTATTACATTTTCCCATAATCCCTCAACCCAGATGAGAATGCAGATCAGCTTAGCTGTAGTGTGAAACTAACAGGACACCTACGATCAAAAAAAAAGAGGCAGAGATGGCTTCACACCTTGTCACATACTTCTGCTACTTTGTGCAACAATGGATTTTGTCCTCCCCCATGGCAACTCGTTCAGGGAGTTAAATCAGCAAAAAACCGACCCTACAAAGGAACAAAACAGATCCATCTTCTGCTGGTTTAGTCCTCTGAATTCACTAGTTATGGGGTCAGAATACCACTAAGGTAAAATAGGAGGCAGGAACAGGTGCCATGAAAGAGAGCATGGGTGAGCTAATTTCAGTCGTACTTAGTTCTCTGAACACATTAGCTGCACCATGAAACAACATTCTGCATTAAATGCTCCTAGCTGTCCATGACTTTAAGGTAACATTACAGCAGAAGTTCTTTCTAAGCAACAGCAAATACACCCCCAGAAAAGTTATGTAACACTGAGATGCTGAATTACTGAAGTTGGCAAAACCACTGTAGAGCTAATTTTGATGTAGCCACGTTATAAGTTCTTGCAAAAATCCAACTTCCCAGGAATCTGCAAAAGGGAAATAAAACAAAAGGAGAAGGAAGACTGGGTCAAAAGGAAATCCACTGTATACTTGACAGTAGTGAACTAATATTTTAAATAACATACTGAAAGAGCAGAACTAGGCAAGAGATGCCACAGAGTTCTATAATAAACTGCAAGCAGTATAATTAAGACTATTAACTTTAAATCAGGTTTTCAATTTCATTGCTGACAGCTTACGTTACTGTTCTTGCATGAACCAATATACTCTGTCACGAGAGGTTCATAATACAGAAGCTTGACTAGAAAGTGAGCTCAATAAAATAAACAAACACACACATCTCTTGTCTCACCTTCCCCCCTCATTCACGCTCCTGCTGCGTAGTCTGCTGCGCAGCAGAAGCGGCGGCTACGACTGAAAGAACTGATGAGTTTAGCGGTCCAGTTTACAGAAGGCCCCTATAAACAGTTGGGTTGGCACAACAGTCAAGGCAGAAACAAGCAGCTAAAGCAACTCCCCAGATCAGCTTCTCTGACCAGGACAGTAGATCCTGACATTGCTGCTGCGGGTTTCAGAAGAAAGGCTATTCAATTTAAGCCATCTAAATCAACCCAAATGACAGAAAGCACTGAATAAGTACAAACTTAGGTTGTCAGTTCAAATTCATTACCAAGTTCTTGAAGTAGTCTTCCCCGAGTGACTTAATGTCACTTAAAGCACCATCTTTTTGCACTTTAAAAGCGTATGCTCAAGCAAAGCCTGAAACGATACCCGTTGTACAACTATTCCCTGTTGCAGCATCTCATCAGCTACCGGCGCCCAGTTTTGACCAGCGTTTTGAATATCGAAACTCAATCGCAACTTTGAAAACTGCAGTAAGACAGGACTGTTGCCGGCCAGGCTGAAGCAAGCTAAGGGAACCCCTTCACAGCTTTTGCCTAACGTACCAACCCCCTGTTTCAGCAGAACAAGACGGGGCAACAAAGATTTTTATAAAAGCCGTTCCCTACTATGAGCTACACGCGCATAATGGCGGAGCCGCCCTGCCACACGCCAGGCCCGACCCCCCGCCGCTCCCCTCACCCCCGCGGCGGCCGGGGCCAGGCGCCAGCCCCGCACACGGCGGGCGGGCGGGCGAGGAGAAGGGCCGCGCCGCCCCGCGCAATACCTGCGCCCTATGGCGGAGGCACCGCCAACCGCCACCGCGGCCGCCTCTCCCCTTCCGCACCCGGACACTTTTCCGTACGTCCCGCGCGCTACCGTCACCCCAGCACTGCGCAGGCGCCGGGGCGCCCATTGGCCACCGGCTGCCCCTTTCTGCTCCTCCTCCTCCTCCGCCTCCTCTTCCTGCTCCGCGGCGGCGGAGTCGCTCACGTCGCTCCCCTCAGCCCCTCACCCGGGGGTGGCGGCGCCTTCGCTCCTTCCCCCACAGCCGCCCGGGTGGGCCGCGGCGCCCTGGCTCGCCGCCCGCCCTTGCCGGTCGCCTCAGGGCCGAGCGCCGCGCGCGCGCCCCCAACGGCCGCCGCGCCATGGCCGCCGTGCCCGCCCGCCGGCCGCGGGCAGGGGCCGCCGGTGCCCACCGCCTCCTGGCCCCTCTCCCCGCTACCTGCTGGGCACACGCGTTGCCTGGCGCGGCCCTCGGGGGCAGCCTCCTCGCTGCCCTGGCCCCTGGCTCCTGCTCGCCCCGCACGTCGTCGCTCCCCGCGGCCGGGGTCGCTGAGCCTTGGAAGCTGTGCTGCCTCCCGTCCCTCTGTTAGGTCACAACGTGATGGTTGCTCACCCGCTTTTCTCATAATTCAGGCAGGCTTTCCCGGCAGGTGCTCACCCCTGCCAGCCCGTTGCTTCTCCTGCTGTTGGGTCAAGCGCTCCCGACTTCCTCCAGTGGCCCCAAGCCCCGCGCTGGCCCTGCGCTGGGCATCCCTTGCCCAGCCAGCCGCCGCAAGTTGTTTCTGGCCACCCTTCACCCAACGTCCACTGTCTTCCAGCTGCTAGGAAATCTGCCAAGTCAGACTGCCGCTTCCTAATCTTCCTATATTTCTGTTAGCCACCATGTCTTGGTGGGGTTTGTTCTAGCCCAGCCTATCTAACCCCTGTAGCAGAACCTGGTTTTCCACCGGCGCCTAAACTTGCCTCTTCCCGTGCTTGCTAGCAGCCATGGACATGAGCCCATCTCATCTTTTCTGATGCCATATAAACCGTTCTCCGTCCTTTGGGTCTCTCTCGGATGCTGCTCCCGTGTTCAGCAGTGTCCATCACGCAGGGGAAGTAGTGTTTAGCACATCTGAAATGCAGGCTAGGTGCTGCTGTTCTCATTTACTGAAATCTCTTCGTTGGTTATGACAGTTGGAGTAGGGGCCTGAGAGAAAGTCCTAAAACCTATACTTGGCATAACTTAGCTTAAAATACAATATGTACAAAATACATATTGTGCAGCTGGTGGCTTTTTGATCTTTCCAATAATTATTGCATTATTTGGGATTGCCTTTGTTTAGTTTAGTTTCGAAATGCTCTTCCAGTTTTGTTTTTTTTAGTGTAAATTAGCAGCAGTGCATGAAACTTCTGTTTCTAACTGGAAAGTTACTATAAAAAGTTCTGCTCTTGGTGCTACAGCTTGCTGGGAAAACTCTACTGCGATTAAAAAAGCTTCATTTGCTCTTGTGTGTGTAAGAAACCCTCATTTCCTTCTCTAAATTCCTGTCTAATTAAAAAAACAGTACATCATGGTTAAATAAAACTGTACCCAGGATAACCCTGATTTCCATATGCAGATTTATCTGCACTGACAGCCTCCTCTCCCTCTCTTAGTCTGTTTCCTCTCTCTCTCTCTCTCTCTCTCTCTCCCTCCCTCCTTCTCTCTCTCTCTCTCTCTCTCCCTCTCTCGCTCCCTCTCTCTTTCTCTCTATTGCATTGTGTCTGAATGATTTTCAGGGCTCCTTTATATTTTCTCTCTCGCATGCACATTGCTAAAATAACTAGACAAAGATGCAAGGTGGTTGCTGCAGTCCCTGTCTCTAGGAAGAAAACCTAGGAAAGCTCATGATGGCAATGCCACCTTTTCTTTTCTTTTTTTTTTCTTTTTTTTTCTTTTCCACCCGTACTCGGTGATTAAACTTCCCCGGGATGGGGAAGAAAAAGAAGCTGGAATGAAATTGGGTTGAGGAAAATCCCACTGCAGCAGCTGCAGCCAGCGGTGTGTGCTGCCAGATGTGCTAAGGTTCCTGGGGTCCTTGACACTAAAAGGCAGTATAAAAAATATTTGGAGACAAAAGCTGCATCCTCAGTGATCATTTCCTTTATTTAATATGGCAGCAGGCGCCGTGTGGGGGGGAAAAGCAACATGCTGGATATTGAATTGGACTTTCCTCCTTCCTAGGATGAAAGGATGTTATCTATCCCGTGCCAAGAGGGAACTGAGGTAAGAGAGCTATTCCAGCTGCTTCTTTTCTGTAGTATATATCCTAAGCGTTTTTTTGAAACGGGATATATACCGTTTGTGTGTGTGTGTGTGTGTGTATAACGTATATATGTAGTTGTTTATATGTGTGTATCTATATACACCCACACACACAAACGGTATGTATCCTGAGAGTCATTAAGTGGAAATGTTTTTCTTCTGTCTTTGCATCAACCCAGAAAAAGTTAATTCACCATGTATTTTCAGAGCTTGTTTGGACGGGTCATTTTGTGATTTTTTTTCCCAAATACGTTTTTGTTTCCAGAGAAGACTTCAGCAGTGACATCATGGGCGGTCACTGATGTTAAAACTGATTTGCAAAGTCTTAAAAAAAAATCAAGCAACTTTGCAATAAGAATTGCACTAGAGATTCATATGCTCTCTTTTTCGGAGGCATTCTAAATATTAGCACTCTTATTAAAGCGATAGTGAGATTTTTTTTTCTTTATTCTATCACAGAAGCGATGAATGCTGCATAATTGAGTACAGTATTTAATTTGGCTGTTGTGAAGCAAAAGAATAAGGTAATAATTTTTATTGTACTAATCAGACTCAAGATGTTCTCTGTGTTAATTGGGTTAAAAAAATTGCAGTACTTATTAGAAATTCTAATTTCACAATGCAGCACTGACAATAAGCTCAGCCAGTGAATTATTCACATCTTTAATTTGCTCACTTAATGACAGTGTTCTGTAATCAGAGTGCAGAGACTGCTTCCTATGCATTATGTATGACGTTCAGGACTTAAATGCAGGACATTATGAAGCCTCTCAGTGGCTCAGTAATTAGTTTTCCACAAGACGGGGCTTAGATATTCACAGATAAAAGTCTACGGCTGAGATAATGTTAAGGTGGTGACTCACACTAACAAAAGCGGGGAAGTTCAAATGTAATCCTGAAACTACTCTCCATTCTCACTCATTGTGCAGAGGTGCTGGGGGAGGGGAAGAAAGTCTTCCCCGCTAACCCGCGATGGTCCGTGTCTATAGGCAGCCCAAGAGAGCAAACTGGGGGTTGATTTAACTTTGTAGCCGTGTTTTTGGCAGCTTTTGTGAGCCGGAGGAGGGGGGTGGAGTTGTGCTTTGTGCCTTTTTTTAAAGGTTGTGAAAAGGGCAATAATATATACGCTGTCGTGGAGCACTCATTTATAGGCGAGATTAAATGTATTTTAAAGATTCTACCTAAATCACAGACATTGGTAACTTATGTCACACTACCTTTGATACAGGGAGCTACTTTGTTAAGTGTAGAAACTTTGGGAACACCTGATGCTTGCTGTTTTGCTGTTGTACCTTTTTCAGTTGCACTTTTTTCAGTTCTCATAGACTTTTAAGGTATACACATTGTAGAAAACGTGTTCTTTTTCCAACAGCACAGTCTCACCATCAAAAAATGGGTCTCATAATGCAAGCTGGTTCCTTTTTTCCGTGTTATCATTTACCTAGTGTTAAGCTGGGTGATTTAAATGTAGGGAAGGTGCACGGTTATGCAAATTTCCTACTTCTCCATGCTGCTTATTATGGAGTAAAAAAATGAGGACAATGGAGAAGAAATTGGAAAGAGAGTGTTGTTTTTCCATATTTGGTCACCAGTCAGGTTGGCAGCTGTACAGTTGTCCTGAGTTCTCACACTAGAACAATCATAATTTTTTTTTTGGAAATGAAATATCTCACTGGAGAAGCTTATTTGATTGTTTTGTGTTGACTCTCCAAAATGTAAAGAACTGTCCCTGAGACTATTCTGAAATAAACCTATCCTCATGCAGTCTTTGAAGGATCGCAGTTCTAATTATTAAACATGATCTACCATTAAAAGTAGATGATCTGCTATAAGGATCATCTGTCATTCAGTTAAAAAAAATTAAAGACCTCAACTCAATAATCAAGTATAGAGATAGGATGAAGAACGTTGAGTACATCAAGAATTTTAAACCAAAGTTAATCCCTTTTAAAGTAGTCTACCAAGGATTAAATCTGGAATTGGCTGTCTTTTACAGCTCTTAATAATGTTGTTGGTCTTTAAGGCCTTGGAGCAAATTACTAAGTCATTGCTTCTAGCAAATAAAGTGCTAAATACTAATGCCGGTATTAGACATTATGTTAATGTGTAGTCCAGTCCTGGAAGTAATTATTGTTAAACTGTTGAATAAAGGACTCGCAGAGTAGATTAATGTAGATAGGTGATCTGTGACTTGTTGTTTGTAGTAGAATCCGAGCACTTGTCAACATGAAGAAACTGACTGAGTCTTTTGCAGAATATGACTTTCATTCCAAGTCAGGATCCTACAACTAATTGTGCTGGTGTTTGATGTCGGTATCATTACGTAGCCTTATTTCTTCAGTCAGTTCAGCCTAGAATCATCCAGTTGAAAAAGTCTCCAAGAAAGCATCATGCCTAAGCCCTCCTTCTATGAAGACAGGATCAGTAAAATTTGTCTTTTTAATGTTTGCTTGCCTAGCTTAAAGATTTTGATGATTACTTTCCCAAGTAATCTATTCCAGCATTGTCCACTAGCCTTGTCAATTAGGAAGTTTTTACTAATTTCTGACCTGAAACTTACTCGCTGAAAGTTACTTGAGCCTGTTATTTTTTGCCTGGTGGTTGCAGAGAATTTATTTTCCTTGTTGAAGCAGACTTTTCCATATTTGAGGTTCTTAGTCACATGTTGACTGCTTTATTCTCTTAACTAACCCTAGTTCTTTTTTTTTTCTGTTAGAAAGAAATGGTGGGTTTTTTTCTTGTATTTTAGAGCATCGATTCTTGTTGCTGTCCTCTGAACACTCCCTATTTCTTCTGTCTTGAAGTGCACTTCTCCAGTCTCAGACTTCCAACTGTCATAAAATAAGTTCTACATTTTCATTCCGATAAAGCTATCTGTTGCTTCTGTGGGTTTTGCAGAAAGTCTTAACAATGTGACTTGCAAGTTAAGGATGCAATGACATCTGTTAATTCAGGCATACAGTCTAGAACAGGATGAAGAAATGCACTACCTGTCTGAATAGGTTTTTAATTCAAAAAGCATGTTCAAAAATTCATGTGCAATTCCAAACCTTAATTCAAAACCAAGCAGCAGCCTGTATGGCTATGTTATTCTGCAGCCTTAACTCTCTTGGTCAGTACCTGGATGTGACCTGATTGTTGTTGTCCACCATCATAACTGAAAAGAATGTCTTAGATGTTACATCCTCAGAGGTGCTGTGTCTCCTGTGAGCAGGGAGTTCTAATAGCCAGAGACTCATGAGAGAACTTCCTGTGCTGACCCAGGTAGAGTTGTCTCAAGACACAAGAGTGTGCCCTTGTTATCAAGAAGTTAGGTATCCAGAAGAAGTTAAAATCTGAACGTTTTCTCATATCCCCAGCTGGATCAGACAAGCTGCGTTTGGGGCTACACAAAAGTCAGATGAGAAAATTTTTTATGGAAGTGGCAAGGGAGTTAGTGGCAACCAGTAACAAAGGTCCTGAGTTAATTGTGCAGCAAAGATGTACGGTGTTTGTGTTAGATTAAAAAAAAGTTAGAAAGTTAGCCTGTTCTAAATAGCCTAGCAGATTTAGTCTACATCTGGACATATGTGTACCTAGGAAAGAGCAAATTATGGTCTACCCAGTTTGTTAGGGGAAAGTCGAGTTCAATTCATTTTTAGCTTGGAGGAAGGCATGCCTGAGTTCCCATGGGACAGGAGGAGAACATGATGTCTGACGTCAAAATGGAAGTCATGTGTCTGAAAAATTACTGGATACTTGTAATATTTCTAGGGAATCGGGGCTGACATAAGCTGATCATGAAGTCATACTGCCTATCAAAAAATTTTTAAGGACCTACACACACACACACACACACACACACACACACACACACACACACTCTCTGATAGAGGCATCCAGTTCATGTATTTAGAGTGTAACCCTTTCACTGTGGGAGTCCTCTGACTTGTAACTTCCAGTGCTTTGGAATATTGCAAGTTTTTTGGAATTAAATGATTTGTATTTCTGTAATTATTCTTATATCAAAAATTCAAAGAAAATATTTTCTTAATTTAGTGCAGTTTTTAATGTCATATCTAATAAAAAGTTCAGAAAAATCCATCCATAATATATTTATGAGTGATATTTTCTGCTTTTATCCATATTGCTCCAGGCTCAAGCACCATTATAAGTAATAAAAGCAGAAGTGGGATGATGAGTTAAGTATTTCTAAATGTCTTCTCTTAGTCTGGCCTAGTAACGCAATCCTTTTATATGTAAAATTACCAGAAAACTAGTGGGAGTGCTACCCTGTAAAAGGAACTGCCCAAAAATTTGCGGATATAGGTGTCAGGTAGTCTCTCTTCTGAGTCATTATTTTAACTTGATTGACAGGCTAACCAAAAGAAACAAATATTCAGAGTGGAAGGAGATCGAATATTGATAATATTTTAAATGCCAAATTTATCTGTTTCTCCTCTAAAAGATATATGCCAATGTCATATGCCAGTTATAATAATCAGGATATTTGGTAAAAATCTCTAATTCATTTACATTCACCAACGTTTTCAAGGGACTATTTCACAAGTAGAACATATACAGTTTATTCTGTAAGATTCCATACAATTGATTCAATATTAAGAATAGCAACCTAAGACACTATGAATGTTTTAAAGTAGACAAGCAATAAATATCCTTCCTTTAAACTCAGTTTGGGCTTTTTTTGTGAAATCAAAATAGAAAAAGCGTAATAAACTCTATGAGTTCACATACTCAAAACTTCTATAAATATAAATATATGAAACTTTACAGTTCTTATATACATTTCTAGCAGGCCAGAAAAAATACTGGTAAGAATATTTAATACTGCGCAAAAGCATCTTGTTGCTTCCAGCTCATTACTCTTCTCTCTCATCAACTATACATGCTTTCCTGACCTTTGAGGTTCTCTGTGACCTACTCTCATGCTAGGAATTATTTCTTATCCCTCATGGAGATGTTATTTCTCATTTAAAAGATGATTCAGGCTTCCATTGCGCACTTGCTAAATTTTCAGCCATTCACTTTAGACTTTCCCCCGTGCTGTGCCTGAAGCTCAGGAGGCTATTACTATTCCCAAAACAACGCTCCTTAAAACTGTTTTGTTATTTTTGCTACATGAGTTAACAACAGTTTGGCTGCTGATGTCCTTAAAATCTCTTCCTATCGTACTATCTTTTTTTCATTGTTTTCTTGTAGTATCCCATTTCTTGTCTCTTTATATTTAGATTGTAAGTTCTCTAATGAAAAAAATTTTTTGTGCTATGCTTCTAAAGAGCCCAAAACAGTAGGCCTTAAGGCACTATCTTAATACAACTAACAATCATAACAGTAGTAATATAAATAATGTACACAGTGAAGTATTGTAATTGTTGCACTCTTAATTCCTAATAATAGTGTCAGTCTTTTCAACTCATAACAACATTTTTACAATAGAATTCCATTTGGATAGCGGAGAAGTTAATAGGCTGGGGCAGTAGGAAGCTGTGGTAGAAGGTGGTCAAATGCAAGCGAAGCATAGCTAATCCTCAAAGTAGTTCTGTCCAGTGCTCTGTATTCTCTTTGCCTCCCCTATGTAACACTTAATCATCAAAGAGACCCTAGCTCCAATGAGAATTGTACTGAATGTTTTCTGGCTCTTGGGTACATAAATTGGTTTGGGCGTGTGGTTTATAGAGATAATACAAGCTCTGTAGGTATGGCTGAAGAGCTGTAGTCGAGCTGTAGATTGAGGAGTTTTTGCCAGGATGAATGACTTTGCCTGAGAGTGGTTGTGGTGGAGCAAAAAATTTCTGTGAGGAAGAGATATCATAAAGCTGCGGCGGGGGAACCCTGGTGCAAAGTGGGGTGGGATGTTGGAAGGCAACGCAACAGGCTGGTAAGATGGCTGACAGGGAGATCCACGAATGGTGCTGGACAAGGAGGAATATGGGAATGTGACTGAAGTAAGTAGGAATCTCAGAGCTATGAGCGCTTGAGCATAGCATGTGTGCAGGCTTCAGAATCAAGGTCAGGGTGGGAGGACACTACAGTGACTAGGCAATGTCAATCTATAGGAGGACCCTGTTCAATGAATAAGGTGAAGATGATGCACAGTCTTGGAAAGAATCAGTGCTTCTGACATGTTGAGGCATACACATATTCTAAATGTTGGAAGGATGAACGTCTGGGTATCAGCATTTTGGTGTAGTGTGTGTTTGTTGGCAGTATCCAGTGTAAAAGGACAGGTAATGTCCTTTCACTTGCGGCAGTGGAAGGCACAACTCTGCAATCCAACATCAAGCTTAGCAGGAACCTTCTGGCTAAACCTATAGCACAAACTTTTTGGTGTGGAATTCTTACAAACAGAATGTTTGCTTCAGCACCACTGGATGGATATGTGGTTGAGAGTATTTGAATTAAGGTTATTAATTAGAAAAAAGTTTAAGTCTACTTGTCAATCTCTAACTTGCATTATCTGTCTCGTGTTGGAGAATAAGGCTGGGCTCCTGCTTTGCTAATGAACTTAGCGAAAGTTTCTTTTCTCACGGGTTGTCCAGTTGCTATACGTTAAAAAGCACATTACTGATCTCCGTAGTTCTGGATGTGGGCCTCACATAAAGGCACTCTCAGTGTAAACGGCGTGTTCAAGCTGGTATTTAAAAAAGCAAAATACCCATCTATAACTACTGTAATTTAAAACAATTATAATGATCAATCAAGAAAGTGGATAAACTTCATTTGTGGTTGCCAGAAGTATAGTATTTTACCCATTGTGGCCTCATCTAAGCAATATTCCCTTTTCATTTTCTGGAGTGCTTTTTGCTCTTTGCCTCTCCAGTAAATGTTGGGTGCTTAGCAAGACTTCACAAATTTTGTATCAAAAAATTTGTTGTTTTTTTCTCTGAATTTTATCATACTGTTTATGTAGTAGAAGAAAAAAGTACTCTTTCTGTATATCAGGTCCTCATTCAGGAATTTATAAAAAAGAGATGTGATTAGTAGAAAGAAAACAAAGGCAGTGGTTATGGCTCAATTTCAGTTCTACCCAGATTATCTGTGTGATTTTGGGAACTCAGTTCATCTTTGTATCTCAGTTCCTAAATTATGTAATGGAAATGGAAATCTTCCTACTTTCTTCAAACTCCAAAGCCCACATCTCTTTGGATCACAGGAATTTAAATGCAGGTTTTTCTCTTACTGTGCGATTTAAAGCATGCCAGTGACATCCTACTCTCATTTGAAGCCTACAAGAGGCTCTTAGATGCTCAAGTGAACGGGCACAGTATTTGAGCAAATGTATAAAACCAGCTTGGTATGAACAGTCACGGAAATTAAAAATTGTTTCCAACCATCAGTGAAATGAAGTTCTGCTGAGCAACTGTCAAGTGAGATTCCCGAAAGGAGGTAGAGAAGGAGGTGATTTTTGCAAGGGAACAGGAACAGTTTGTGGAAGGGGTCAGAGAGTGTATTACGTGAGAAAAGCAGCTAAAAACTGAACTTAATGACTCCTTAAATCCTTCCAATATGTGAAAATAAAATCATCTGCTACTAGCTTAATCAGTTAAAAATCAAAATGCAAAGTTTTATTTGTATCAAATCTTGCTTTTGTCTATTTTTGGACAAGGTTAATGTGTTTTTAAAATACTTACCTGAAAATGCAGCTGTACTTAAGGAAAATTATATTTTTGTTGGTTAATCTGTTTGGTGAACATGGGTCATCTGCAAAGAAATACACAAAGCATCTTTCTGTAAAGGTAGCTTATTTCTAGAATTACAAGGGAAATTTGTCAAAATATTCATTGTTGAAGTGAGTTCTGTATTGAAGTTTTCAGATTTTAATTGAATTCTTTAGTTTTATTTTATCTATCATTTATTTTAGGTCAAGATCACCCTGTTAATCTTTTGCACACCTTTATTACTATTTCCCATTGGCAGCAGTGACATTGCATTGCTCTGTTTTTTAGGACTTGGTAACAACACAATCATATAGCGCTGAAGCTTTTCTTCATTTGTTTAGACTTCATCAGCCGCACTATTCACTTCAGAATGTGGGATGAGATTGTCTCAATTTCACATAATAGAGCTATTTTTTAGCCAGCTATACTGAAAGCATGTTTATAAAATTAAATCATATTAGCTTTTTATTTCTTTTTCCTGGAGAAAGTGAAAAATCGAGGAAGGAAGACCTTTTTCTTTAAAAGAATTCCAAAACTTAATAAGAACCAGTAAAAGCAAATGATTTTAAGAATGTGTATGGAAATCAATACAGGTTGTCTAAAGATGAGTGATTAGCCATTGTATTATTAAAAGAGCTGTATACAGATATCACATTTCATCAGTTGGTCTCAAAGTAGTTTACCAAAATAAATGAGCATAACCTTCGTTTTGCAGATGCCCTGGCTATATAATCTGCAAAACAGGAGTGTAAAATGAGGTAGTCTTTGTTTTGACAGCAGTCGCTTAGGTAAATAACTATGGCTGAAGCATACATCCTGGCTGAAGAGTTGGTAATAGCACACTTGACCGTGACTGTATTATGACACTATTCTCAAGTGTCTGTCACAGGGAAGAAAGGAGGAGTTTGGAGGAAGATGTTTGTTCCTGGTATCTGGTTACGTTAAAATGACTGTATGATAACTGAGTATGATCCTACTGTTATGATCCTGTCTCTAGATGTTCGTACTATGATCGGTTGCACAAGTATCTGTTGCACTGTCCTTTCTACAGAGAAAGGTTTTAGATGGTAGGAGAGTCATGATGCTGTCTGTTACTGAGATCTGAAATCTCCAGAATCAAATTTCGTTTTGGGAAGAGAAAAGGGGAAGTTTGCCTGCCTGCCCACTGGAGTCATTTTCCACCTCAAGAAGTGCCTCATGTTTTGTTTGGTGTACTGTATCTTTAATAAAGAGATGCACAGAGAAGCTGCAAAGAATTATAATTTTTTAAAGATTCCTTTAGTTTATATCGTTATGAGAGCTATGTACTGTAATTTGCCAGGTGAGCTTATATGACTTACAAGAACATAAAACTTTCCCTGTTTTCAGTCTGACATGTGAAGTTCAAGTTTGGAGCAATGGAATTAGAAGCCTTAGAGAGTAGTGAGAATAAACTGACAGTTGTCTCACTTCAAGCTTAGGCTACAGAAATGAAAGCACATTATCAAGAAAATTATATTAGAAAATGTGTCTCAAATTAGCTAGTGGGTATAAGTAATCATATGTAATTGTATGTTGTGTATTATAGATAGACTTAACAGTACTTAACAAAATACTGAAACTGTTATTTTTGAAAAATGAAGATTGTACAATGGTATTATGTAAAGGATTATATCTAGCAATTTCAAGTAGGTTGATAAAAGCCGTGAAATTGCGCTAAATTTATGTTTAAAGCTAATAATTTTTAGTCAACCTTATCCCATAAAATGACACTCCAAAGACATTGTCATTCATCTACTGCTCAGACTAATGTGGTTGTGAATGTATCCTTTGTAGAATAAATTAAAAAATAACATCTCTCAGTTCGAAACAGAGTGCAGAAGCTGGCTGAATGTTCCATGGGGTTGTGGTGTGGCAGCCCTTTTCTAGAGAAAGGACTGAGGCCGTGGTCCTCTCTTATCTCTACTTCTTTTGGAAAAAATGCATTTTCAAAGGTGTATTGAATGAATTGTGTTTATAATTCACCAAGGGACTGTAACTATAAGCAGCCCTTGCAACTGTGAGCGTATGGAGCTCACCTTCGTACTTTGATAGGAAAAGCTCTTGCATAGTCCCTTGTTCTGGTATATGGGCAAATATGATTCTAAGCAAAAGAACGATTCAGCCCTAAGAGCTGACCATTTAAATACTTGACAAAAATTAGTAGTTTCATTTCAGTCAGATGGGCAAATCATTGGAGCAGATACTTCAATAATCAGATCTTTGAGAGTCGATTGTTTCCACAGTAATAAAGGGAAAGGAGATCTTTTTCTTTTCTGAGCAATAATGAGGACCAGAGACAGTGTTGTTGGTTGAAATGATGAAAACTGGTTAGACTTCATCTGCAGGATACATTAGCCTCTGTTAGAGGGTTTTTAATTTGTTTATAGAGGGTACGATGTCATAAACCACGCTGAAACAAAAACGGTAGTCCAGCTGGAAACTTCTTGAGAAACTTAGAATAAATACCACTGCTCAACTGCTGTTCAACTTTCTATATATATACGCTAATAGAGAGCACCTCCACACTGCTCAGTAAAGTAGATGTATTACAATAATTGACCACCTCGTAGTGGAACAGAATGGATAGGAGAAGCTGAAATGAAAATCCAACAATTTAGACCAAGGTTTTCAAAAGTGACGGCTGGTTTTTTTACTTTTGTTCTCAAGTTCTGAATATGTAGTTTGAGATATTTCAAAGTGACCTAGCTTTCTGAACCTTTGTTCTTTGGAAATTGTTTCTTGTTTATAATTTACATTTTTGATCACTTTTGAATATCTTGTTCTTCATTTTTACTAACTACTTAAATGATACTCTAGGAATTCACAAGAAGGTGGGGAACATTTTAAAATAAGTGTTGCTAGTCGTCTTTACTAATTGAATCTCTTGTAAATTAGCACTGTGATATAGCCTTTTCAAAATCAATACCATGTTTTAGTACTTCTTCGAGCACGCTATTAATAGCACTGAAATCAGCTAGATATACCAGATAATCATGACCACACAGAAGTAACCTATCCATTATAAGTAAACAGCATGCTAATTAGCCCACAGGATTTTTTCTGACCCTAAAACTGAGGTCAACAAGGCTAATTATATCATATTTGAAGTGCAGAGACACAAGCTAGGGTCTCAAAAATAGTACAGCTGAATTAGCTAGCATATTGCTTTGTCCAAGCTAATATATCGTACATCTTAACATATCAGTTAAATCGGACACAACTTTGTGCCGAGGCAGTAGTGCTCTTTCTGGTTCAAGAGCTACCTTGATCCAGCAAATTTGTGGGGTATCTTCCCAATACTTTGCTGCAAATAAGAAATGCACCTTCAGTCTCTCAACATATTATTTTTGTATAGTAGATTTGGGAAACTCAAAATTCAAAATACCAATGTTTCGCAAACTCTTATTAATTGGAAAGGCAACGTAAGTCCCCTAATTCAATAGTTCTAACACTGTTAATGAAGTCACTTTTATTGAAATTGAAAATTGTCTGATTTATTTTCTAGTAGCTGAGCTTGGACTTATGTGCGCTCTTTCAAGGCTACGGGAGTTAATACCTTAACAAAGCTTTGTTCATGAACATTTTTAGTGCATCTGCTCATCTGTTTCTTCTTTTAAAAAGTAGGGAGGGGTCAGGTATGTATGCGGAGGTGCAGGACTACTTCCTTTCTGGACCCTGTATAAGTCACCACTACTGTAGCCCTCCTGTGGAAAATATTATGAAGACAACTTCAAGTCCAGGAGATGAACACAATCTCAGTCTTACACAAACACAAAATACCAGCTGCTAGGAGAATATGTTAGAAGGAATTGTAGTAGGCTCATTCTGTCCTTATATTCCTTCCCTTGGCATTCTCTACTGGCTTCTATCAGAGATGCTGTCAGAGGCAGCATATCGAACTAGCTGGACTTCTGTCTTTCCCCATTCAAATATACTTAAAGTAATGGTTGAGTGAGGAGGTCGGGGTGAGTATTGGGCTTGTTGGTACTGAGCAATTGTGCAGCCAGGAATGCCGGATTCATTGGGAAAGAGAACGAGGGAGTGGCTGTCTGTATTCTGGATGGAGAGAGGAGGAGAAAGACCTGTGTACTGGTCTGTTTGTATACTTTAAATTAGAGTGTTTGGATTGAGAAATAGTTCTGTGGAAGTAAGTGCATCCTGCTTTCCTATGTGTTTCTATTTGTGTATTTGTGAATTGATGTTTTAATTAAATAAAAAACTCAGACTGCAGGATAAACTCCTCCTTCATTAGACAAAAGAGAGTCAAAAGAGAAGTCTTGACTAAGAAGTAGATTTTATACTGATAAATGAAGATTGTGTTTGCTTCATTTTCTTCTAACTAACAAGATATCCTGCCCTACCAGCTGCCTGTTTCCACCAAATTTGTAGGAGTGTCATATCTTTAAGACCTTGTTGGGCTTGGATGAAATTGGTTACTGGAAGTGGTCAAGAGGAGGTGAGCAAGAAGACCTATAGTGTTATTACAGTACTGATTTTTTTAGGGAACTATGAAAAGTAACAATAGTCTTCGGTCAAAGGAGCATTCTGTTCTCTCAGAGTCTACAGTAGGTGCTGCTAAGCCGGGCCTCTTAGTAAAGATATTATGTTTCTTTCTTTTGAAATTATTTGATGTTTAAATATACTCATACTTTCACATTCATAAAAATCTCATTCTTATTCTGAAGGATCAGTTCAGGTACCAGGCTTCCAGGAGTAACAGCTTCTGATGGAAAGCTATTGCTGCTACTTCTATCTACTCCTACCCCGGAAAACTCTACTGCATACCCTGCATTCTAGTCCCTCACTCTCCTCTGCTCTTTACTTTATTTCTCTATCCTTTTATGGTTTAGAGTATTCACTGCTTTAGCTTTTACTCAAACAATTGCTTTACAATGGGTTTTTCACTTGCCTAGTTCCAAGTAATCCATTCCTTTCCTATGATCTTCACAATCAGTGGCAAAAATATTCAGAAATTATTGCCAGTCAGACATTTTGTGTTTTTTCTAAAAGCATCAGTTTGATTACTAATGCTTTAGAAATCTTCAGAATTTTCAGTTAAAATGGTGTTGTCTTACATGCTATCTCCATGTCATCAATTTTCTTAATCGTATTATTAAAACAAAATTGGAATATATCTAGGAACATAAATAGCAAAAAGTTGACAGTTGGTAATAGTATTTTATTAGAATCATCTTTGGTAACAACCCCTTTGATACCTGTTATATGCGCTCATGAATAGCCGCTGAACTAACACAAAACATCTGCTGCTTTGGCGGAATTGGAATAGCCTAATCTGATAAGGTTGTGGAGAAATTTACTAGTCCCCTAAAACTGAAATTCACATATGAGTCCTGATCCATCAGAGTGGACCAGAATCCATATGTCTAGAAATATATGCCAGTGGAGGCAAGTGCAGGATCAGATTGCAAGTGTTCAGTAGGTCAGCCTTGATTATTTTGTATTGTTCTTTTTTATGTAGAATTTTATGGTTTGCAGGTAAAGAGTACTTAAATTTTAGAGGTAAATCTGCAGGCACTGCCTACAATATCATCCTAGAAAAACAGGCAGAAATTTTTGGTTATTTAAAATATGATTTGCTAACATGTTCACAGACAGTATGTGTAGATG
This sequence comes from Struthio camelus, assembly GCF_040807025.1. NCBI lineage: Eukaryota > Metazoa > Chordata > Aves > Struthioniformes > Struthionidae > Struthio > Struthio camelus. The sequence goes on from NC_090944.1 coordinate 53,666,200, forward strand.
GTATAACTCAGTAATAAAACTTTCCTTGCAAGAGCTACTCGTATTCCAGATTCTTATAATTCTCTAGAATTCTTCGTTGCACTTAAGCCAGTGTTGCTTTTATAGTATTATGGGCAGTTATAAGTTGTTTTTGGAAAGTAATTTGTATGCTATATGCTAAAATTCATTTCCCAAGGAAAAAAAAAAACTGCTATTACACAACTGTGAATTTTCTGTGATTATTCTTGCAGTATTTTTCCTCCAATCGTTGTCAGTCTTGTTTAACAGAAGCTTTTAACCTAATTCTGTTTATTTTATAAATGCAAGACTGTTATCTTTCTAGATAGAGTACAAAGTAATAACTCAAGCTCTTGGCCAGTGTACATTGGAAAAATGATATTTTCGTATCTCTTCTCTCAGTGGAAGTGATTGACTAATAAAAGTTTTCTTCTTTGGAAGTCTTTGAGTAGACTCACACTTTTTCACTGCTTTTGTTAAAACTGACTGTAATTTAGGTTCTGATGAAGTGCCCGTTGTGCTTAATGCATTGTATACTTTGTTTTATTTTCCATCCTATGCCTTCTAATTTTCCAGTTATTTGTTAGAAGAAATTTTTACTTTTTAACTTAAGAAATAAGGTTATATAATTGCTAGAGTTGCTCTGTTTGCTTCTTGAGCCTTTTTCCTTGCTCATCCAGACTGGCTTCTTGCTGTAGGCTTGAAGATCAGTATATGTCTGTGAAAAAGAGATAACAATAAATCTTTTAATCTGTTTTAAGATTTTACTTCTGATGCCTCAGCACTTAGAAACAAATGACCACTTTACTCTGTCAAAGGCTGTATTTTTTGAATCCAGAAGGAACGGAGTGAAAAAATGCTTGCAGAGTTTGTTCTTATGGGCAGTATTTAAATCCAGTTTGCAGTTATCTGAGCTTTCATTCTTGAAGCTCATTAACCTATATGTGCGACATGGTTCTGTATGAGGTTAGAATATTTGGCTAAATCCAGACTGAAATCTTCTCTAGAAAAGGAAATAGTTCTGAAGGAAGCATAACTTGTTAAAATCTCTATTATTTCAATACCATAATAGCTGATGTATACTTGAAGCCTATTGTTGGAGTTCCTGGGGCTGCTTTTTGAAGGTATTTCACTATTTGTTCTGGGAAATTTGCATAGGAACTTTAAGACCAAAAATTCTTATCTTTGATATAGAAAGGATGGGGGAAAGTCAGTTCTGGAGTGTAAAGGAGGTACTATTTAAAGAATGACTTCAAAGTTACTTGAAATAGCAGCTTTGGATACTTACCCAGGCTTATTGCTATGTTGTTGGAAAATATTAGCAAGTCCTCATTTTTTACAAGTGTGTGTGTATGCAGGGATATTTGCTAAGTATATATATTTGCAGGTCTCTGTGTGTGTATATGTGTTTGTCCCTGCATATAGTTGCTTACCTTATTTGTTTTCAGAGAGCTCTGGCTCTGTTCAGTGCCATCCAGTGCTAAGCTTCCCCTGCTGGACTTAATCTGGCTGTATGATAATAAATTAATTCTACAAGTAAAATTATCTTCTCTTCAATCTTTAATTTCGTAAAGGAAAAGCAGAAGCTTTTTATACACTTAAGATTTGTGTGTATGTGTGTGTATTTTCTCCTTTTCCTTGTCATAAAAAAAGTTTTGCTTTTATATTAGGCCTATATTTTTCCTTTTGATTTGATTATTTTCAATATTTTTCTTAGATTCTCAGGTTATGATCTAGTGAACCAGGAAAAACTTGTTTCTCATATGTTGCAGCTCGCTCTCAACCCCTCCTCAGCTTTTAGGAGAAATGAATTGTATACTAAAGATTTCTCATGTATATTGCTTGCTCTGGCTGAGGCAGATGTAGTAGTCTGTAATCTGATCATAAATGAGAAATTAGGTATTCTGTGCAAATATAAAAAAGAGTAGAAATGATCTGCATATCCATGAAGGGAAGATGGGTAGTTCCCAAGGCAATTACGGTGTGAAATCTGAGTCTCATGCATTTCTTATCAGTGTCATTTGTGTCTATTTTGGGACTATCCTTTTTCCGATTGGAAGTTCTAAGGGGCTGAAAAATCTGTCATATCTAATATGCTATTTTCTAATATTAAAAGTTTTGTCAAAATTCCCGGCAAACTTCAGAGTTTGGCTGTTTTTTCCTTGTCCCTTACACGTCTCTCTCTAACATATTATTAGGAGCTTTTGGTACTGTCATTTGTTTTCATATTTGCAAGATGTTTTTGTCTTTTTATCATTCCATGTTAAACCCACTATCTGATTTTCTGTATATAACAATATTTTTTTCACTAGAGGCTGTTCTGTAGATGCTCAGACTCTGTTCCGTTGCACATTTTTTCTCGACACATCTGTTAAAGTAGTGTCTTTGAGTTTAAGGTTTGATGCCAGTGAGGTTGCATCATCTTTCTCCTTTCTTCTTTACTGACTCCTAAATGCTCTGTGCCATAAATTTACTGGAATTAAAAGATGAAGACTTACGACTTTCTTGGGCAAAGTATTTAATTTTAACTTCAGGCAGAACTAGTTTTTAATATGCTGGCTGGTTTAGCTCTGGTACTGACCATCAAATTCACTTTTTCTTTATTTGTCATACTAGAAACTCCCTCCTTATATGTCACGTGATCTAACAAAACCAGTTAGATTTGCTTAATTTAGTAATCAGAAAATGCATTTATGGAAGAGTACCATCTTCCTGTGTAATAATAGCTGCAACTGTTGGAACAGAAATTTTAAAGGATGTGGTCTGAAGCAGAATTTGCAAGTGCATTTATAAAAGTTTATAATTGTGCTCTGAATGGTATGTAGCTATTTAATGGAATGGTAGCATAATAAAAGAATTAAATTTGGGTCTTGGTATACCAAGAATATGAACTAGGATTGTTAACATTAAATAATTAAACTAATTTGTTGGGTTTTAGTCTTACTTGTCAAGTTTGCCTTGTTTTAAACCAGGAAAACTGCAGCTGATTTTTTCATGTTTGTGCTTAGTCTGTTTAATATCTATTTGGTCTGTGATTGTGACGTGCAAGAAGATGAACTAGCTGTCCATTCAAGGTCTCTTTTAGCCTTTAATTTTTTATTCTACTTTTGTATATATGTCTTACCTATTTTTACGTCTAGTGTTTCATCCTAAATAGCGCTGGTCCTTTCGATCGCTTTATAGAGCAGTAACTAAGACTCTGTTATGTTATATCTTGTCAGTTTATTGCCCTTCCTTTATATTTACTGTGTCCTTTTTGAGATCAGATGACCAAAAATCAAAACAATTTTTAAAGATGGTCGTAACATGATACCATCAAAGATGTGCCATCATCTTTGATGGTACAGTTTTTGTACAATCAATTCATATTGTAATGACACGTATTTCTGATACTGTTATCTGCCCAACTTTTTATATTCTCAAAGACTAGGAAGTTTTAAGATAGGCACTATAAGCTATTTGTGACATGAATTAATAATTCTAGAAAAGATGAAGTCACTTAAGTATTTTTTAATAATAGTTCATCTTCTCAAATATTTAATAGCGTGTATGACCTGCAAGTAAAATCTAAAATCATCTAATGCATTTCTTGATTAATGAGGAATTCTCTTAATTAAAGAAAAATCAGGAAGCCCATCTACAAGTGTGAATCCTGTTCCTTCTTGCTGAAAATTTGGTAGAGTAATTGTGGGAACATCCCTATATTTACAAAGCAATAGGAAATATACAAGGAATATATATGAAAGCTCTCTCAAACGTCCTTCAGTATTTTATCTATATCTGTAAAATTCACACAATCACACATAATCAAAAGAGTGTAAATGTGGGCCAAATGAGGGACTTGCTTAGAAAAGCCTAGAAGAAGGGAAATGAGAAAGCAAAGGGATTTTTTTTTCCTCAGGCTGTGCCTTTCAAAAGTAGACTTGGCATCAAATGAAAGGATTTGAGTCCTAGAATTGGGAGATCACAAAATACAGAGGTCTTTGTACACAGGAGCGATGAATTCGCTCTGATTCTATTGCTTGTAGCTCTATTACCTTGATCAGTGCTAGGGCTTCCTGTACTTAAAGCTTTCTTTGACACTGCACATCAGAAGAAGCCAGAAAAGGTTAAGTATTCCTACAGCCATGCTACTTCTAGAAATCATTATTGATTTTTCTGCCAGGCTTTGGGTGAGGTGGCTGCCATACAGAGTACAGATGCTACTGCCTGCTGAGATATGAAAACTGCATATGATGAAGAAGTCATTTTGGAGTCTGGTCCCTATGTGCGTGCTGATCTGTGGGGTGGGGTAGAGATTTTGTTATTTACTTTTGCATTAAATGAACAAAAGACAAATATCAGCAGGTACCATTAAAATTGCAGTGAGATCCTAATATGTTTTTAAGTTTTACTTTAGACAGACTGGAACTTCTAAAAGAAAAAAAACCATCATAAATAAAGCTGCCATGTACGTAAAGAGGAACAGAAAGTACAGAATTGAGGTCAATGGTATTTTCATTTATCTCTTCTATTTTGGCATTTTTGTTAGTGAACTAGGAAATCAATAGAGACTAATTTCATTGGCAAGGATTAAAGAGTACATAGGAAGGAACACTTAAGATGTGTATAGTTGCTTTCAAGGGCACTTTGGGTAAAATATACTTACTCTAAAGTGAATTGAGTGGTTCTATTTGTCTAATGGGCTCCTATATCAAGCATTAATTCTTTAGAATACTCAATGTACAGAAGAAAGTTTGTGATATTGGATATACAAGAAATTTTTTGTTTATTTAAGTTGCTTTTTATGCCCTCATAATGCATGCCTGTCTGGTAATCTGGGCCCCTTCATAAAGATCAGACACCATAAAAAATGTAACTTATAGTTTCCAGATAATATAATGGAGTGTCTTAATAATTCCTTATTAACAAATACTGTTCAAAATTTAAATATGTCCTATGTGAGTAATCCCTGCGGTAGCTTTTCTGAAAGAAAAATGTTAGATTTTTATACCTGCTAAAGGAGATTAACTGATCAGCATCTGGAAGGTTAGATGTATTAATTCTGGAGTTGAGAATGTGGTTACACAATGAATACCAGGCAACTGGAAACACAGTCATACCTTGTCAGAAGAAAAAAAGAAAAGCTTCTCCATATTCAGCTAAAGTTAACACACGTTGCATTTACCTCACTGTTTCTGTATATAACTTTGGTTAACAAGCACTGGCAATAATTGGCCCCATAGCTTGTTTTTTTTAACGTGGTGGTGTTATATTGCTTAGGTGGTGTTATATTGCTTATCTTTTAATGGTTTCCTTTGGAGTACATAAGCTGAGGAAGGCCATCTCAAGTATTAGGCATACCGAAAGTTTGATGCACTGTATACCAAGATATGTCTGTTCTCTTCCTACCGTCTTAGTTGAGCATTGCTGACAAGAGAATTGAGTTGTTCACATTAAAAAGATTGTTGAAGAAGCAGTAAGCCTGATTCATACTTCTAATTAGATTTATTAAAAAATAATTTAAGCATGCAGTTTAGCCCTGATGTATATTTTCTGTATAAAGAAGAATATTTAATTTCTGGCATATGTCAGTGCAGCTTCATGTGTGGTGTTACCACAAGATGGGTTGTATTTGTTCTTACTTCTGTAGCGTTCCCATATCTTAAAAATGGACTATGAATCATCTAATACTTTAATGTGATAAAAGCAATGTATGTTTGGGAAATCACTTTTCTCATTGTTTTCTCATCATTCAGTATCTCCAAAAACCACTAACAGCTATGGCTTCCTTGTTGGTGCCTAGATGGCATACAAGAGAATAAGGGTATCAGCATGATTTTAGTGCTGATTTACACATCTCCCATGTATTTGGCCTCTTAATCTAGCTGTAGAATATATGTGTAAATGCAAAACATTTGGTGATGAAAGATGTAATTCTGTATTTTGTGTGTGCTGTGATTAACGTTGTATTTTTGAATGAGCAGTCAAGGAAAGAATTCTTGATGCATCCTTGCTGTGTTTAACAAATTATAGGAGGGACTAAAGAGGACTTTAAACCTTATTATTAGCGCTTTCCAGTGCAATACAGATTCCTGCATCACATGACTCAGTCACACTTGTGGGACAGGAAAGCTTTTCGATTCCTCCCATCCAAATTTTTGAATGGACTATGTATGCCATTAGGTAATTGCATTATGTACCTTCAAATGATGGTGAAAAAGGCAATGTAAAGAAATCTATTTTCCCTTTGCAGAGTTTATTAGTATTGGCACCCTGCTAAGTAAGCTGAAGAACAGGAAGAAGACTTTTAATCTCCTCTTAGTCTAGGATAGCATTGTTACAGTAACTCTTTCTAAAGGAAGTTTCAGACCTTGTTCAAGATTGTCGTAGACAATCTCAAGTCTCTTGGATAACTTTTTTTCTCTTCTATAGAAAGAAAATGTTTAAAAGCATAATAATTTGTCCTTTAGAGAAGCTATTATATTTTTATACTTGATTAACAGTGCAATATAAATAAGCCGCTCCTATTGTTTAATATTTATTAAAGTATTGAAGATTTGCATAATAGTGCCTAGATGTTGCAGACTAAATGACTATTTACTGTAGGAAGTAATTATGTAAAGATGTGAAGTATGATCTCTTCAAAGAAGCTATATACAAAAAAGACCTAAATACCAAACACCACATTGTGCCTTCATTGGAATTACATGCACATTAAAATTAAACAAGTGTTTGCACTGAATTGGAGACCCAAGAAGAAAAGTGACAGAAAGGTAAGATAGAGTCAAGATATGTAGAGTTATGGGCGTACATTTCTTTGAGTGCTATGTAGATAAACAAACTTTAAAAAGTATTACTACAATACAAGCAAAAGTTTTCAAAGTTAATGTTGTTTCAGTTCTTGTTCTCTCTAAATCTTTTTTTCTCCTGTTTGTCTTGCCATCTTTTTGATCTTTCCTATTTTGTATTTATCTCTGTTCCCCTACACATAACACTAAGGCCTTTGATTACATGATCAAATAGCTTTGGACAGTCAGATTCTGTTAGATGGGCTGTCACTTCACAGTAAATTAAACAGGATGTAAGTATAACAAACATATTTCATATTTCACTCATTTATAGTGCTACATTAAGTTATAATTATAACTTGATACCTGAGTGATCCCCTCTCAGCATGTCTTTTTGTTGATATATATGGAAGACTAGTGGCGGCTGAGAATTAATCTGACTGGCTGTTAATTAGAGATAGAGTTATTATAATGATGAGACTTGAAAACTGTTGTGTGGAGTCCAAACAATATTAGTTAATGCAAGTCATAATTCTGAACCTGGAACTTGGACTGAGCAGAGCTGTAACTCTTTGAAGGGTATGCACTTATCACTTAATCTCTGCAAAACTAACATGGTGGCATGGTTTAACATGGTGCCTGGTTTCATTATTTGGTGTCCTATTATGGAAAGATGTATCTTTCTTATAGACAACTCTTTAGCTAGGAAAAAACAGAGACTGTCTTGCAAGTTTTAGAATAGTCAGTCTGCATGGCATTTAGCAACAGAGAAGCAGCTTTCTCAATTTTTACGAGTAACAGTAGGTTGATGTTGAATGATTTTTGGGAGAACTCCATTAGCACAGTCCACTACTCTCATGAGACTGATGATGTTGGATCTGTCATTTCTGATGCACTAAATTCTGCTGCCACCAGAATTTCTTTTCTTAGTGTCAAGGACTGCTTTGGCTATGGGACAAGGGTCATATTGTGGATCTGAGGAAAAACAGTTTTGGTGCCAAAAGAGATGAAACAATTGGTGCATAAGGTCAATTGGTGTTCTTGCCAATTGCTTCATGGCATTGGACCCTACTGAATTTTCTTTAAAAATTTTCCATCAAAAGATTAGAATACATTTATCTTGTCCTGTACTACTCAACAAAAAGGATGAGTGGTTCAATATATATTAAATTTAAAACTATTTTTCTTATAAAAATAATCTAAAAATGTTTTAAATGACATTTCTGTCTTTGAACAAAGCTATATTCTATCTTTATGCCTTTCTAACCTGAGCTGGTAGCTATTTCATGGATTTATTTTAATTTTCCAAATAATAGAATTTGGGATTGAGTTATTTTCTGCTTAAAACATGCTTATTTATGAAGAATAAATAAAATCCTATTGCCTTCAATACAAGAGAAATCCAACTATAGAATAGTACTAAAATACAGTCTCTGTACTAAAATACTCTCTAAGTACACAGAGGTGATTGTGCACATATACAAGAGGAAATACTACTAGTGATGTTTTCAGTTGCTTTGGTTGCCATTTCATGATGCCAGTATATTCTCAGTGGCTTTGCTTTCCTTAGTGACGGGCACTGAACTGAGCCAGAATCAAGCACTCATCTGGAAGCTGGCAATGGATATCATTGACTTGCACATTTCTTTTGATCGGAAGGGCATAAGATATAACTGACCTTGAGGTTGTCTGGAATGTTGTTAATGCTGAAGAAATGAATGACAAACAGCAATTGTGGAGGAACATGTAGTTACTGCTGTTCTTATGCTTTCGTCAGGTATTGTTATGTGCTGGAGGTCAGAATGTCAAAGGCAACATTGTGGATGAACCAATGGAAGAGAAATAGCATTATTGTCAAACTCTTTATTCATTACTACAGATATTTTCTATACGTTTTGCCCCTTCCATCACAGTGAGCTCTACCGACATGAAGATTAAAAGTATTAACAACAAGGTTACAACTGATATCTGGTATCAGAAATCATTCACAAACGCTAAAGTAACAGCAAACAAGTAATTGTATGAGCCGTTGTTGCCATCACAGCAAGTATAAAGTCAGATCTAGTTCTCACATTTACAAGTATAAGGACTCCCTGCTGAAAACATGTACCAGATACAGGATTTTCTCAAGGTTAAATACACTTATAGCACATGCGTGTGCGCACACGCACACACATCGCAGACAGCGGTTAAATGACAAACTAATGAGATCTCTTCAAAAGATGGCATACTACTGTGATTATCTCCTTCTCTACCTTTAAGATATGCTTGTGTTTTAAGTCTTTATACTCATTGGGAAATGGCATTTAAGCCAATATTATGTGATTGAACTTGAAGGTCTGTCCATTTTATTATATTATCTCTAGAAAAATTAGTTTCATGTAAAGGATCTACAGTTTTACTTCTGTGTGTCAGCAGTCAGAGTGATCTTCTAGTTTTTTTTTTTTTGGATGATTACTTAAACATCTGAAAGAAGATAATAAAAATCACAGGAACATATTAAAGAAGATATTAGTGAAATGGAAACTATGGTAAGAAAATGAAATAGATATAAATAAGTAACATTCTGTGCACCGTACTGAAAACACATTAGGTTAAATTTAGTGCTGTCAAAATCAGTGACTTCAAAAAATCCTGTAGTGAGTTGCATTTAAAAAAGTCTTTTATTATCTTTTTAATATTATGTAGTGATAGTTAAACACAGATGGATAGTAGTGGACTCGTTAGATTGCCATAACCAGAGGATCTTTGAAGGCTGTGTGTACCCTAGCAATTTGTCCTGGTGCAATAAGAATTTTTTTGATGCAAATCCTCCAGTGGTCTCCTTTTGCCTTAGGCTGGTTCAGTTCTCTTAAGTAGTTGGGTGTGCAAAAATGAAATTCCTTTCAGAGGAAAGTAAATCAGAAGTCTTGATGCAGGCATGCTCCAGTGCTAACACTTCTACATAGGCTGCCTCTTGTGCAGTGATTTAAGGGAAAGTATCTGGTAAACCAAAATTGGTTAAAATGGTACATCTGTCTGTGCCAAAAGGATGTACAGTTCATGAAGTGATGATAGAACTGAGTGCATAAACTGATTCAGGCTGATGCTGCAAAGCGTTCATTTTCAAATCAGTATGTCAAACAAAGTGTGTTCTACCCTATACCATACTTGGTCCCAGCTTCAGCTCAAAAAAAGCTGAATGCTGCCCCCATTCAAAGAGTAACACCATATTGTGCTATCCAGAAGTTCTTCACAAGCTTTCCCCAAAACAATGCTGTGCCTTCAAGGCATAACTAGATCTCACTGAAAAGCTGTTCCATTAAAAAAAATGTTCATTGAAAGATACTGTTTCATTGAAATGGAAATGTACGCAGTTTCATGGCTTAAAAAGCCAGAAGGGAGCACTGTGATCATGCAGCCTGGCATACTGTACAACAGAGACCTCATGGCTGTCTTCGGTTTCTTTCCATTTGAACTAGGTCATATCTTTATCAAGATAAAACAAACCTCTACCTTGCTTTTTCAAAAGCATACTTCAAGCATCAAAGAATATGCCACAATTTTCAATGAAGTACTCTTCGTTATATTGTTAATTCTAACTTTGACTTCAGTTTCTAGCCCCTGAGTCTTGTTATATCTTTATGAGATTAAAATGAAATTTATCTTCCTATGTGTATATTTATAGACTATAATGTAGTTATCCGTTATACTAAGGAGGTGAAATTCTTCTATTATCTTACTTTAGGTTATGTTTTTGAATCCTTTGATGGTTATATTGTGAATGTTTTTCTACTTATCAACATTTTTTGACTTGTGAATGCAAAAATTGGATGCATTATTCCAGTACTGAAGTAGCTGATGTGAAGTAGTGTCTCTGTTCCTACTTGAGATTCCACTGTTTATACATCCATCTTCACATTCTTTCTTGACTGAGATTAAGAAAAGTTTGGAGCTATCCAGATGGTCTAAAACTGCAGGGAGTTCTTTGCTTGACAGCTTGTATTATAAGCTTTTAGGTGTTTGTAGTTTACAACTCTATTGTCACATCAGTGACACTAAGTCAGATACACAGTAACTCTTGCTGAGGGTATTGTTATGTTCTTCCATGGTGCTAACTCCTTTTAAGACACCTGTTCTAGGAGAAATTTTTCTTTTCAAAAAGCAAAGAACCAAGAGTGTATTCTGGTTTACTTAAAGCAAATCACAATTTGGGGTTCATTTATCCAAACAGCAGCCTTGGGAAAAATAAACAAAATGAGGAAGAAGGGGAGAGACTAATTTAATAATATAAATGATAGCTGTGTTGCCCTCTCCATTCTGTGTGAAGTTTCAGTGGTTCAGACGTTCAGCAAGGACATGGGAGATCTTCATTCACTTTCTTTACTTCAGAAAAGACAAACTCACATTTCCCACTGCCTATGAGAATACTTTTACCACATGGACAGACAGTGATTTTGCTCTTTATCAGAATGAATATTTGTCTCTCATATAAAGCTGAGGACGTCCGTGAGTTCAGCAGTATGTTTGAGAAAAAAACTACAGGTTAGGAGGCTTACTGACAAATGTTGTTTTTATTCCTAATCTTAAGTAAGGCAAAGAATCACTTTGACCTGTGAGGTCTCACTTCCCTTTGGAGTATCCTGGCCCCGAGACATTATGGTGCAAGTTGTTTTCAGTTTTTCTGATTACTTTTAAAACACCTAGTTTCTTCTCTTTAGAATTGTTTTCATTTCTGTGGTCTTTCAGTGAACTGTGAATACTTAAGCATTTTCAATAAGGTAGAGTTTAAATCACTTTTAGAACATGGCTTCATGACTTTTAAACCTTCTTTGAAGTACAAATGTGCCATCTCTGAGAATTTTTCTTCTAGCTAATGTCAACAGTACAGACAGGCATTGAAGTGAAGTTAGAAAATGGATAGTGTTTAGTATAAAGTTCTTTGGTGTGCATGTGTGTGTGTGTCAAAATGTTTCCTTGCAAAAAGGAAGTATTGTATTCCAGTTAAAACCGGTTCAATCTTTGCAAAGGAACAGTATTTCCCAAGGAAGGAGTTGACAGGTATGGACATGGAACTAGTAGTATTAAAAACTTATTTTCCGTTGTTTACAACTTGTTTGCGAATTTGAAGCAAAATTTTACATGCTATTGCCTACCTCATCCAGCTTGCTATTTTATCTCATGTCTGTCAGCCCGAGGTCTCTGATAGCCTTCGGTGTCTGAAGTGCCACTCTGTGCCTATAATTAGGCAAACGAATCGTAGTCCTGTAATCAAGATGTACACATTTGATCTAATTTCACAGAATCACAGAATCACAGAACCGTTTAGGTTGGAAGGGACCTCTGGAGATCATCTAGTCCAACCTCCCTGCTCAAGCAGGGTCACCTAGAGCATATTGCCCAGGATCACATCCAGACGGGTTTTGAATATCTCCAGGGAAGGAGACTCCACTACCTCTCTGGGCAACCTGTTCCAATGCTCTGTCACCCTCACAGTGAAGAAGTTTTTCCTCAGGTTCAGATGGAACTTCCTGTGGTTCAGTTTGTGCCCGTTGCCTCTTGTCCTGTTGCTGGGCACCACGGAGAAGAGGCTGGCCTCATCCTCTTGACACTCCCCCTTCAGATACTTGTACACGTTGATGAGATCCTCTCTCAATCTTCTCTTGTCCAGCATGAACAGGCCCAGCTCCCTCAGCCTTTCCTCATAGGAGAGATGCTCCAGCCCTCTAATCATCTTGGTAGCCCTCCGCTGGACTCTCTCCAGGAGTGCCATGTCTCTCTTGTCCTGGGGAGCCCAGCACTGGACACAGTACTCCAGGTGAGGCCTCACCAGGGCTGAGTAGAGGGGCAGGATCACCTCCCTCGACCTGCTGGCAACACTCTCCCTCATGCACCCCAGGAGACCATTGGCCTTCTTGGCCACAAGGGCACACTGCTGGCTCATGTTTAACTTGTTGTCCACCAGCACTCCCAGGTCCTTCTCTGCAGAGCTACTTTCCAGCAGGTCAACCCCCAGCCTGTACTGGTGCATGGGATTATTCCTGCCTAGGTGCAGGACCTTGCACTTGCCTTTGTTGAACTGCAGGAGGTTCCTCTCTGCCCACCTCTCCAGCCTGTCCAGGTCCCTCTGAATGGCAGCACAGTCTTCTGGTGTGTTAGCCTCTCCTCCCAGTTTCGTATCATCAGCAAACTTGCTGAGGGTGCACTCTGTCCCTTCCTCCAGGTCATCGATGAATATATTGAACAAGACTGGACCCAGGACTGACCCCTGGGGGACACCACTAGCCACAGGCCTCCAACTTGACTCTGCGCCATTCACCACAACCCTCTGAGCTCGGCCATCCAGCCAGTTCTCAAGCCACCTCACTGTCCACTCATCTAGCCCACACTTCCTGAGCTTGCCTAGGAGGATGTGATGGGAGACAGTGTCAAAAGCCTTGCTGAAGTCCAGGGAGACAACATGCACTGCTCTGCCCTCCTCTACCCAGCCAGTCATTCCGTCAGAGAAGGCTATCAGATTGGTCCAGCATGATTTCCCTTTGGTGAATCCATGCTGACTACTCCTGGTCACCTTCTTGTCCTCCAGATGCTTAGTGATGACCTCCAGGAGGAGCCGTTCCATCACCTTTCCAGGGATGGAGGTGAGGCTGACAGGCCTGTAGTTTCCTGGCTCCTCCTTCTTGCCCTTTTTGAAGACGGGGGTGACATTGGCTTTCTTCCAGTCCTCAGGCACCTCTCCTGATCTCCAGGACCTTTCAAAGATGACGGAGAGGGGCCTAGCGATAACATCCGCCAGCTCCCTCAGCACTCGTGGGTGCATCCCATCGGGGCCCATGGATTTATGGATGTCGAGTTTGGACAAAAGATCTCTGACCTGATCCTCCTCCACCAAGGGAGAGTCTTCCTTTCTCCAGCCTTCCTCTCTTGTCTCCAAGGTCTGGAATTCCTGAGGACTGGCCTTAGCAGTGAAGACTGAAGCAAAGGCAGCATTCAATAACTGTCTTCTCTGTATCCTTCGTCACCAGGGCACCCGCCCCATTCAGCAGGGGGCCCACGTTTTCCCTAGTCTTCCTTTTGCTCTTGATGTATTTGAAGAAGCCCTTCTTGTTGTCCTTGACATCCCTTGCCAGATTTAATTCCAGCTGGGCCTTAGCCTTCCTTGTTGCATCCCTGCACACTCTGACAATGTCCCTGTATTCCTCCCCAGTGGCCTGTCCCCTTTTCCACATTCTGTGTACTTCCTTCTTCTGTTGGAGTTTGGCCCGGAGTTCCTTGCTCATCCATGCAGGTCTCCTGCCTGCTTTGCTGGACTTCTTCCTCAGAGGGATGCACTGCTCTTGAGCGTGGAGGAGGTGACGCTTGAATATTAACCAGCTTTCTTGGACCCCTCTCCCTTCTAGGGCCCTACCCCATGAGATTCCCCTAAGTAGGTCCCTCAAGAGGCCAAAGTCAGCTCTCCTGAAGTCCAGCGTTGCAATCCTACTCATTGCCCTGCTCCCTCCTCGTAGGATCCTGAACTCCACCCTCTCATGGTCACTGCAGCCAAGGCTGCCCCCAACCTTCACCTCTCCAACTAGACCTTCTTTGTTCGTTAGTACAAGGTCTAGCATTGCACCTCTCCTCGTCGGCGTCTCCACCACCTGAGTCAAGAAATTATCATCAATGCTTTGCAGGAACCTCTTTGACTGTTTGTGCCTAGCTGTGCTGTTTTCCCAACAGATGTCAGGGTGGTTGAAGTCCCCCATGAGAACCAGGGCCTGTGATCGTGAGGCTACTTCCGGTTGTCGGTAGAAGGCCTCATCGACCACTTCCTCCTGGTCAGGTGGCCTGTAGTAAACCCCCACAACAGTGTCACCCATGTTAGCCTGCCCTTTAATCCTTACCCATAGGCTCTCAACCTGCTCTTCATCCACCCCGAGGCAGAGCTGCATACGTTCTAGTTGCTCCCTCACATAAAGGGCAACTCCACCACCTCGCCTTCCTGGCCTGTCTTTCCTAAAAAGCACATAGCCATCCATGACAGCATCCCAGTCCTGTGAACTATCCCACCATGTCTCTGTCACTGCAATGAGATCATGGCCCTGCGACCGCACACAGATCTCTAACTCTTCCTGCTTATAATTTGTACAGACTGTGATCTGGGACTGATGCATCTCCAGGATACTCTTTTAAGCTTAAGTGATTTGGAACTGAGAGATCTCCCGAATCTTTATTTTTAATAGCCCTTGATAGATTTTTGTTCCCCATGAATTTCTTTGATCATTTTTTGAACTGTTTTTTAGCATTTTTTGAACTGTTTTCCCACTGCTTGTATTGGAAGAGATAGTAAACAATACTTTTCTGTTCACCTACTTAATTGCACTTCTAATATATGGACTTCTGTATGTCCCCATCTCTTTCCAGTCTAAAGACTCCTGGTCGTTTTTTGTATAAATTGTACCAACTTTGATACCTTCTTTGCCCTTTCCTGTACCTTTTCCAGGTATACTATATTCTTTTTGAGGTAGCAAGGGCCACCTTCCTGAATACCTACTATTCAGACTGCAGGTGTGCCTTAATTTATTATGTGGCATTGTGGATTTCATATTTATTTCATAGTAACTTACAATTTTCTGTTTGTTTGGGGTTTTTTGGACTATTGCTAACCATATGTCTGCTACCCACCACTTAATTACCTAGTCACACAGTATTATGACATTTGAAATTAACCATTACCCTTTCTATCAAAGTCAGCAAACTTTGTAACCTTTAAGTCTTCTTGCAGATCATTTATGAATTTGTTGAGCAGCACAGGTCAGTATGCAGACCTCAGTGGCACTATGCCATTTTCCTCCTTTCATTGTGAAAACTGAGAGTGCATTCGTACCTCTAGTGCCAAAGCATTTCTAAGAGAGAGGTTTCGTAACACACTTAGTTTTGTTATTCTTGAATCATTTAAAAACTTACCACTTAGTAGATAGGAAGTTTGTTGCTCTTCATTTTGATTTTTTTTTTGTTTTGGTCCAGAACCCTGAAAAGTTTCATAACCTTTCAGTTTTAGGCAGACCCTTTAACATGTTCCCCATAAAGAACAATTCTGGTAAGCAAAACTCTTGAAGCTCTTCCACATGCCTATAGATCTACAAATTATTATTATTTTTTGATATCTTCTTTGAGTGCTCCTTTTATACCTTAATTCCTAAAACTCTATGTCAAGCTTCCTGCTTCTCGTCTAGTTGAAAAGACATGTGTTACTATATTTTATGCCCTTTGTAAGTTATTCTTCAAATTGTCTTTGGCCTACCTTTCTGTATTTTTCACAAACTATCAGAGTTTGTGATCTTTTCTATTTTATTTATTTTTGAACGCAACTTCTTTTTTCTGAAAGATAACTTTCTACATTCAGTTGGGCTCCATGACTATGCTGTGGTAATGATAAACACTTTTCCTTGGTCTTTCTAGTCCTTTTCATAGCTGTATGCATTTGCCATGCAACTTAAATATAAGGCCTTTAAATAGTCTCCTTAATGACTGTAGGTATTCTACTCTTTTTGGTGTCTCTTTTCATTTCTTTTTCGTAAACCTTCTAATTTTTATATAGTTTCCTGTTTTGAAATTAAGCATCACAGTATGTTTTTCATGTTTTGTTTGTTTCTGCAAGACATATCTACTTCATGGTTGGTATCATAGAGTGGCTCCTGGAAAGTAATGCTGTGAACTACATCCTTTACACTGTTCATGATCACGGCAAGAATAGCTTTTCCTTTTGGAGGTTTTACCACTAGATGCTCCAGCCATTTATAGGACCTAAAAATTAAGTGTCATAGTCATACACCAGTGTGACATCCAGTTAGATGAACTGTGCCAATATCATTTCTTGTCAGTTCATATGTTAATTGTTGATTCGTGTAAATTGTTCATGTGATTTGCTTTTAAAAGTTCTTTAACTTTTAGCAATAAAACTACACCACAAATACAACCAATCTTTCCGGTATGCTTTAGTATCAGTGTTCACTGATATGTCTTCTTCCATCAAGTTTCTAAGGCGGCTATTATGTCAACTACTTGTTTAAATCTAACTATCCTAAGAAATCCCTTATTTTTACTCTTCTAGCATCTGTGTAGGAATATATATATATAGTTTCTGTTTTATTCTGTGCTCTCTTTATTATGGCTGTTTTTCACTGCTTTTTATTTGAATTTTACTCCTCTCTTCTATCTCAAATGCTGAGTTTTTATGAAGAGGGTAGAGTTTTATGTGTATGGTTTTTATGAAACAACTCTTACAAGATGTATTGTCCTGGATTCTTTTCCTTTCCCCTTGATAACTTTTCTATCGTTTTTTAGTCAAAATTGAAACCTAATGTGTTTCTAAAGTACATGCAGCGTGGTGACTTTAGATGAAGTCCTCTTGTACAGGTTCTGCCTGCTCCAGTTCCTAATATATACTTCTTTATATCATTTATTCAGCCATACATTGAGACTTTATCTCTCTCTGGCCCAGTAGTTGGTACTGAGAACATTTCAGAGGGCGCTGCCATGGAAATTTTTGTATTTAACTTCCTTCTAAATGGCATGCATTTAACCTTTGTAACCTTTCTCCTACTCTTCACTAAGTCACTGAGTCTCTTAGAACATCACCACTGGTTCATTCCTGTCACTGGACCTGACCAGAGTCTCATGGGGTTGCTGCCCTCACACATCTGACAGCCAGGCCACCATGTGGGCCTTCTAAGTATCACACTCAGCTGTCTTGCTGCTTCATCATTGCATCACCCCCATTGCTCTAACTTGCTTCTTCCTTTCCGTGCAAATTGGTTTTAAGCTGATTGTAAAGTACTACTCATATTTCTCTGCAAATGTTGTAAGTGTACTATTTGTGACTTTCACATAAAAATAATAAAATTAGTCTTCTGATTTCGAGTGGGGAGGCCTACTTTTTATCTTCTAGCCTTTATTTCTACAGCTCGCTAGTTGTATTATAGCATATTTTCAAGGTGGAGCTAAATTATCTGTACAAAATATATCTATACAAAAATGAAGACAAATGACAGTAGATGCTGTTACATCAACTGTGGTAAAATTTGTTTTGTATATATTTTGAGTAATGCTGTTCCAAATAGGTGCCCAAACTGTGGTGATTTTAACTACAGAAGATCTTGCATAGGTCATGACATTGTAGTTCTTTGATTAAATAAAGTTCACCCAACACAGTTTTCTGGAATGGCCCCATACCAATCCCATTTCTTACACCTCTGCAAAGCCAAGACAGATTGGGGTTCCCTAGTTATCCTCTTCTTCACCTAGCTTATAAGAAGCAGTATATAAATGAAGGCAGTCATGCAGCTACTCTAATAAGTGCTAGAAGTTGTGTGAGAGCCATCAGATATAAGGCTCAAAAAATGGCTTAAGCGCATCTTCTTTCCCCTACTTGCATTTCCATTCCTGTACTGAGATATTTATAGTTATGGGTAGCACAGTAATACTTAGAATTTTATAGAGTTCCTGCTGCTGCATGATTTATGGTGATGTTCATCCCCATCAAGCTCACATTTATATGCACTGCTCCTTACAATTATCTTGTTTAATATCAATAGTTTGGTCTCAGGGTTAATGTAAAAGTATCATCCCTTCATAAAGTTAATGAAAGCTCCTAATTATATATATTAGCATTTTGTCTGAGCAAATCTTTATAAATAACGATGTTCAAACATGACAGAATTCCAAACGTGGCTGCTGGTAATCCATCAGTGTTTCTCACTTGATCATCGTGTAGTAGAATCCTCTTAAATTACAATATTGAGTGTGAAATTTAAACAATGTTATCACAACATAACAAAAATGACGACTATTTTAAGATAGCATTAACAGAAATCTTAGCACTTCCTATACTGTTAGGTATAAGAAGGTAAGGATAGGGTGAAGATAAATCACGTGCTATGAAGTTGATAAGTGAACGCTAATTAATAGCTATCATCTATAGGAAATAGGCATCAGGTGTATCATTTGAATAGGATTTTCACTCTTGTGAATTCTGTTATTTTACTTTGAAATGCACTGAGAGGATTTTTCTACGGCATTCATCCCTTGTAACGGCAACATGCATGCTGTGCATTTTTTGGTGTATATTATGCCTCCAGTGCCATACCATGGAGTATGTATGGTGCCAGCAAGATGACAATATTCCAAAGGAAACTTAACATGATATTTCTGTTTTCATTCATAATAACACAGTAGTCCAGCAGGTGAAATATAAGCTAAATGGACTTTTGTTTTTATAAAATCCTGTGAAAAATGGTTTGTAACGTTACTTCAGTCTTCATGTTACGCACTGTTCTAAGTGGTACTGAGGACTAGATTATCTTGTAGATAGAAGTAGAAATGCCGTTGTACTGCCCGTGAGATGCCATGTAATTTTTTTGTTTATTTATTTTTATGTAATACTATAGGGCACAAATATTTTGTTACCTCAGACAGGAGGTTGGTACCCTTACTTCTTAGAATAAAATTTTACTAAAATAATTACGTTTAAATATCTTTCTCTTATCTTTCAGTTAAATCCATGGGCTCAGAATATTAGTTGACAAGTTTAATTATACCATCTTTTTTGATATCCTCTGATTGTTGCTCCAGGAAGCATATATCTAGTTTTATTTGACTTAATGTACAGTCTGCCAGTTGCTTTCATACATTTATCTCCTTTTCATGTATCTATCAGTTTGGCTATGATACAGCAAATCCTAGAAAAATACATTTCTCTACATTTTTATTAAGATTTAAAACTCTATGAAAGTGAAAAGCATTACTAAGTGAGTGTAACCATTTTATTATTCATTTAACGACAGCTTTATCGCTAACTATTTTTTACAGGGACTTTGCAATGTGTATGTCCGCATTTATATGCACCAATCAGTAAGCACAGTGTGGACATATTTTGAATCTGAAAGACACTCCTCATTATAACAACTTTAAAGTAGGTCACATGTTAGGTCTAAACTACTTGACAGGTAGCCATTTTAAAGACATTTATGGATATAATCAGTGTAATTCTCAATAGTTACATTTCTAAAAACTAATTTGCTGACTTCATGTTCCTGTCAAAGTAATTTATGTATGCACCATATTTATGTGCTATGAAACTTTTCTTTGCCCAGGTGAACATTTAATCTTCCCTCCCTCCCTAAAGGAGTTATCCACATCCTTGAGATCAGAAAATTCTTCACTTATTCTTCCCTTCTGTCAAACCTTCCAGCCTTAAGACCTCATGTCATAATGATCATCATTTCAGCATAGGGTGGGATAGGGCATTCTCAGAGTCCATCAATTCCACTGTTTAATTGGCTGTAGACATCACTGTTGAGCTATGTGTTGAGTTGCCTAAGCTGATTTTGAAGCACTTCCAACTCTTCTTAGCTCTTAGGCATATATCAGATTTAGGTATCCTTTGTGATGCTGTAGAATATTTCTTAGGGGAATGAGCAGCACTAACTAGTCTTCATAAAATGAAGGTTGATTTTCCTTTTTTTATTATTATGAGAAAGCAATACTTCTGTGTTTAGAATTTTCTTATTAATACTAGTCAAGTTTGTAATAAACGTTATTTTGCTCCAGTAAACTAAATAGATGCTGAAAATCGCATGTTAATTAGTTTTCATTTTTAGTTATCTTTGTCTTTACACCTGATAATGATTTTAAACCCTGGAAGCAGGGCTTGGCAAACCATTTAATACAATAGGCTAACACTGAGATACTGATTCTGCTTTTGTAGTCATTTCTGAAGGAAGAAGCAGTTACTTTTTAACGTACTTTTTCCCCTCGCATTTGATCTAGAAAGAGGAATGAGGCTGCATCCATGTTCTTTATGATTCACATCCTAATTTTTTGATTGCACGATGTAGTTCATTTTCTAAATTACAGGCAAATAATACAGTTCAGCCACGGAGTAATCACCTCATGTCCTGTTGAACTTCAAGATGATCCTTTTTGTTTTTCACAACGGCATCTTCAGCTATTCTGTATATGGGTACATTATTTATTGATTAGACCAGGTACAAGTTATGCTTTTAGTGAGATATACATTTAAATATCTTTGATTTTGACCAACAAGTTAGAAATGATTCTTTATTAGCCTTAGGAAGTGAATTTATTGCCTTGCTCATTAAGTATGAGAAAACGATCTTTCTTGGAATGTCCAGTAATATGACATTCCTCATACTGATGATGATGCTAACATTGCAAATTTGCTTTTTTTCTTTTTTTTAAAACTAACAATTAATTCTTTCTGCTTTACTTGAGCCCAGAAGTTCCTAATGTGGCAATTGTTTGCAGAGGTTTTTCCATAGATTAAGAATTTTAACACACTTTTTACAATACAATACAGCCTCTATTTTCTGGAAACTATACACAAAAGTATGTCAAATAGTTGGTTCTTTTCAGCTTTGCGATTGAGTAGGGAAATAAATGATTTCAGAGCTGCCCAGGATTTTTCGTTGGGTAACTGTGGGGCAATATGTTATTTTAGTCTTACTGAAGTTCTTTTTGGTGTTAACTGAAGTCTCTGTTACATTTCACAGAGTAGGAGGACTACCTTTTAATAAAACTGAAGAGCATAAAGTGGCCTTGGCAGTAAGAATGATTGCCCAGAACTCAAATGTATAAATCATTTGATGCTCTTTCGTATCACGCAACTATGTGTGTTTCCATGAAAGAGGTATTTCTGAGTTATTAAAACAGTGGAGCAGTCATTTACGACTCCTAACTAGTTAAGCTGGCTCTGAGTGGTAAATAAGGTTGTTTGACTCTTACTAGAGAGAAGACCAGCAGTCTGTTGACTCAAGGAAAGATATTCTAGAAATCTAAGCATTCCTTGATTAACATTGAAGGCAAAGCCTTGAAAGAAGTTTGGGTTAGCTCACAGTGTTTAAAGGGCTGGATAGGAGTTTGTTGATATAATAGCAAAAGAATTTTGTTTTAACTGCGTAAGTTGTATATCTCAGACTGGGTAGTAAGACTTCTAAGCTTCATGAAAATGTACTTTTTGGTATCATGGTGAAGTCTCTTGTGAAGTTTCATTCTGGCCTCTTAAAAACACTTAAAGCCTGACTCAGACACTTACCTGTTTTCTCGCTCTTATGTAATGCTTGTTCCTACAGTCCCACTATATCTCCTATTTATAATATTTCAGTCTTCATATATATATATATCTAAAAACATTCTATATAAGTGTATTTAATATATATTTATATTAAATGTGTGGCATTAGTTTGCTTTGTACCCCTTTTTCCAAATTCTGTTTCTCATTCTCATTTCTTTAGGGAACATAGTCAGGAGAGAAGCTGTTCTTCGTCCCCTTTGGTACCTTCCTCAGATTTCTGTATTCTTTTCATATGAATTTTTACAGCCTTATTACTGACTAGCTATGAAGCACACACAGAAGTGAGCATGACAGGCTATATAATCTAAAACATTTAATTTATCTATTATATCATTTACTGAGTGATAGCATAATTTGGGCAATTTTAAGTGTAGGTTAACCAGCCAGTAAGTGATTTAACTTCTAAAATGCAGCGTGTCTGAGATAGGATTTGGCAGCTGAAATTTCCTCTCTTAAAAAAAGGAAAGATCTTTGTGAGGACCTCAGCCTAGAATGCTTCCTCTACACAGCCAGTCGTATTTGTGGTACTTCAGTAAAGAAATCTCTTTTCTTTGAGCCTTCAAACTATTGTTTCAACATGATTGAAGTGGTTATGCTGCTGCATACAGTGGGAAAATATTCTGCTAAACTAAAAGTTTTGAGTCAGTCTTCTGCTTCCTTGACCCTGAGGTTATAATGAATTCCTGAAAAGTTTTAGAGCAAGCTAAGGAATTCATTGAAGTTATGCTAGCTAAAAGATTTTCCCAAGACTGTTTCTGTGCTTTCTGTCTATTTTGTCAGAGTAGAGAGAAGCAAGCGCTTAAAGCCAGATATAGATCAACTTCCATTTTCTATAATGGCCCCATCACCATCACAGGTAAATAATTTTCAGCAACTGGTTTAAGGTTATCTTGCGCCATTCTAGCAGTTGAAAATGGCTTAAGCAGGGACTTTGAATTATTTTTATTTCTGGGAGTGACCATTCTTGGCAATTAAACAGAACTTTGAAGTAGGGTAGCTATAGTAATCTTACTGTTTTGGGAATTCCAGTTTGCATAGCTACGTTAATTTTACTTTAATTCAAAACAGCCACTCCATCTCTAACCTCTGAGTCCTGATGCTCAAGGGAAACATATAAAACACCTTCAAAAGATGAGTCTGGAACTAAAATTCATAACTCTGCTGGGCACTAAAACCATGGACTCAACAGAGACATTGGTTTTATGGCACATTATAATTTTTGTCACCCCAGGATAACCTTTCCACGCTGTACAGACAATAAATTACTTGTCTCTCTCTTTCTCTGTCCCGTAGGAGCAAACAAATATATTGTCTTTCCCTTTCTAACATTTATACCAGCGCCATATAGACCAACTCCATATATACCAACTACCTTTTCTTTTCATTAATTTAATTGGTAAGTATGATTAAGTTAAACTCAGAGCAATTGTTCTCAACTTTTACCAAGTTTGGAAGATTGCTAATTCTGTTTTAGACTGGAAAAAAGTCTTGCACGATTGAAAGCTTGTCATTTTTTTCCGAAATATTTAATTTAGTTTAATAGAAGATACTAACTCTTCTTATGAACTGTTCTTATTTATATTGTTAGAATGTATGGCTATAGTAGTACTACTTAATTCACAATAATGTACTGAAGTCATTCTTCCCTTTCAGTTCCAGAAGTTTTACAGTAGTTCAGTGCTTTAATAAACAATTTTGCCAATCCAAACACCTAGGTGTCTATACTTTTGTAATTCTGTTTGTTATTCAAACATGATTTTATATGTGAATTGTAAATAATTTTGAGAATAATCCAGCTGAAAAGTGGTATTAAATTGTCCTATTGTTTCTTATTTTCCAACAAAAATGGTAACAACTAAAGAAACAAAATGTACTGTATTATACATGTCTCTGATTTTTCAAGATTAAATTCTGTTTACAGAAGTTGCCCATTTCTTGAAGTTTCTTGGTTCTCAGTGGTAATCTAAAGCCTTTGATGTCCTCTGAAAATCTGGTGACCTCCCTAAAGGCTACGTTGGTAATTGAACTCTACTCAATTTCTAGTATGAACTTTATAGAGTTTTGGTAGAAGCTGGAAAATGCTACCAGTTTCTAAGGTAATTCTTTTAAAAATGTTTGCGTTTTAAAACTGAAAAATATTGCTCAGAAAAAATAAAGTAACGTGTATTTTTACATAATGTTCACATCAGTTATTCTTCAGTTAAGAAAACAAAATCAATGGAATATACTCTTCCTGTGGGTCTGGGACATCACAGGAGATGCTTGTGAATACACCCTCATGGTTTGGTGCTTATTCTTAGCTGGGAGAAATAATGCCATAAATTCAGATCTTAGCTCTATTTCTGTTGTTATAAAACTTCAGTAAAATAAATGAAAGAAAGCAGAGAAGTCGCAGTATCTGGACTCGTGGCATTATGACATGCCAGCTGAGTAGAGAACATGAATAGCCTGCAGCATAGATCAACTTTAACTATGATCTTGTCACATTTCATAAACCTGAGCAAAACTGGGCTTGGTCAGCGTATGATACAAAACCTGTAAAGAAACTTTTCGTAATACAAAATGTAGTGCTTGTAAGTCAGCTGTTTTGCTGTTTCCTCAAAAGCTAAACACTGACTGATGCGCAATTAAGATGATTATTTTTATCCTGTGGAAGATGATACAAGAAGAAAGTCAATTCTTCTTATTTAAAAAAAAAATCCTTCTTCCTTCATCTCTTTTTTCTAGTCACATTTTGTTATTTTATAAAACAGCAGACATTTCTGAGGAAAAGTAGAATTTACTGTTGCTTTGCATGTAATTCTTTTTTCAACAATTTTGTAAACATTTATGATGATAATCACTGAGGTTTATTGCCAAGCATATTTAGCATAAAACAACTTGAAAATTTCAGATTCATATCTACCTATTCCTTTCTATATAATGCTAAAGACTAATATAATAATTTTTGATATATATGGGCACACCTAGCAAAATTGGGATTCAGAAAAATAAGTGTGCATCGTATAATAACATCAGGAAGCTACTAATTTGTTGTAGACTTTATCATTCATATTTAGAATTTAAATTAAAATTTCTGATGCACCAAAACAATGCTCTCAAGACTAGTAACTGTAAAACATGCTATTCACCTGCTACTGACCTTGTAGAAAAGATTCAGTGTTAATTGGAAATGCTCTTTGTCATGATAGGCACTTAATGATAGAAATACTACTGCCGTGGCATTAGTCCTAGTTAGTCTAATGATTAAAGAGCTGTTAAAAATCTAGTTTCAGATGTTCTACCCTTTTGATTATTGCAGAAGCCATGTATATTTTTGACTATATTATAGTATCTCCTACTCCTAACCTAAAACTAAAATACTGCTGAAATTTTATATAAATTTTTTTGGTTTTATACTTAGATAAATTTAATAGAACCAGTGTGCAGTTTGTACTCTACTGTGGGATAACTTCAGTTGCATTAAAAAACCCAAAACCCAACAACATAAAACTGTTTTTAAATGATATTTTAATTTTATCTTAGATTATTAAAAATAAACTTAACGTGTTACTGTGTATGTGTAGTTTAGAAAATTCTTTGGGGAATTTCACTTGCACAATACTACTGTATTTGTGACACTAAGAGGAAAAACTTAAATCCCTTCTCCCTCCCCTGGTAGAATTTAATAAAATCATGAACCTTCTTTCTTTATAAATTGAATGGAATCTTGGGTTCTGAAATTAAGTTGCTTTCCAGCACATTTAAATAAAATCTAATCATCTTTACTGTTGAAAACAAACCACTTCTCAAAATTCATTGTTGAAGAAGCAGAAATTTAGCACTGGTTGAAGCACTGACCCATATAGGATCTGCCCCCTTGTGTAATATTAGTCGTGGACATCAGCAGTTACCAACCCTCGAGAATCCACTTTAGGGTTTGTCCTATTTCCTATGAAAGCTGAATAAAGGCAGATACTGAAGAAGACGGGAGTTGTATGAGGTCATACTTTATGTGAATTTGTTGTAATAGGTGTGAATCTTGGCTACCTTCAGGCCTTTAATTGCCTTTTTACCAACCTTTAAAATACTTTTCACCCTCTATTGGCGCTCTTGCTTTCAATCTCAATTTGCACCTTAATTTAAATTTTTTTAATGTTAGACTTTGCAGATTTAGCAAATTTTTTTTTTTAGTGTGGTGTGTGATTAACTCTCGTGTGGTGTTCATAGCAAGATGATTAGAATAGAAATGTCATCCTTTGGCAGCCTGTAGATACCCTCAGGGAAGCATTAGTGGAGTTAGAATCTTTGCATCCACAGTGTAGAACATCGCCCTTTGGAGTAATAGACTCGCTGTTTGTTGGTGCTCCCAGGCTTTAATCATCCATGTGGCTCGGTAGATGAAAAGCAGGCACATCTGGTGGCTTTCAGATTTTCCAGTTTTGGGGGAATGGAAAGATTTGGAAATTAGGATTTGATTTCAGTCTGTGGAGGAGAGCAAGTCTGGAGGTTTCTAGTTTGTTTCTTCTAGTTTGTTCTTTACAGCCTAGCTGAGTTTTCCTTGCTGTCTCTAGCTTTCACATACTTTCCTCCTGCAGATTTCCTATCCTTGCCCCACATCTCTTTGCCCAGATAAGTTCTACTCCACTGGTTCCTTGCCTTATTTGTTTTTCTACAACACTCTGTGTTTCTATTCTCTTTCAGTTCTTTCCTCCTGCTTTCTTTCCCTAAATAACTCAGCTCTCTATATTTACTTGAAAAATACTTTTGTGAAGGTAAAATAATGTAATATATTTTCCCTACCCACTTTGTTTTCAGGAGCTGATAATTTGAGTGAAACTGTGCAAAACAAGTGAATCTTAAGGGGTTATGACTTAAATATAATGGCCACATAGGGAGGGATATTGTAATATGTTTTTGGAAAGGTCAGGCCAACTGAATAAGAGGTGTTCCAGCTGTTGCGTGCATAGTATATTACAATTTCCTAATATTCATATTGCGTAGAATCCATTGTTTTCATGCTGTCATGGAAAACAAACGCTCGGAAGAGAGTTTGCTTTATGCTCTTTCTCACAACAAGGTTAGTAAACTGTTTATTGAAACTTTACCAATGCTAATACAATCTAGATAATGTTTATTTTAAAATCCAAATAAGTTACTACAAAATTTTATTTTAGAAATCCTAATATTCAAAGTATAGTACATTTAAATAGTTTTTTCACATAAGCAAAAGATGCAGCCCTGATGCAGTTTCATGTTGTATTAGCTGAGATTCCAGGTCAATATTCTGAACTTGTACTGATCTTTTCAGAAGCTGGTAAAAGCTTTCAAGACAGGCTTTAGTCAATCACTTTTTAAACTAGTGCCTTGTTTTGAAAAATATGTTTTGAAGTATACTTTGCTTCCATAACAAGCTGATTTCTTTTCTTTATTGCCATTCTAAATATCATGAAGAAATTACAACATTAAGTCACATGTACCACAATCCCTTGCTGTTATTTCTACTTTGCTATTTCAATATATTAAAGGCCTTCAACTGATGTATTTTCTCATTGTGATTAATGAAATAGAGTTCTAGAGACTTTATGCCTGAAATATCGAGGACTGCATCAAGTGTAAGGTATTTCAGGAGAGCACAGCATGAGAGTCCCCTGCAGGGTTTTCAGCCCAACACAATGCTTTTAAACAATTATGTGAATACTGTATTTGCCTAAATCACTTGGTGTGATGATGTTTGCTGTATAGCCTATCCCATCTATCCTATGGAACCTCAGTGAAAGATTCTCACTGTTGTTTCACCTGCAAAATCTGTTTTCAAAATCTGTTTCCTCTCCACTTCAAATCCTGGGGTTTTATTTTGTGAAATTGGCCCCTTTTTACTTGTCCACATTTCTGAAATTTTTTTCCATGATACAGTCAATATATTTTGGTTTACTTCAGCCTCATGCTTGTGAATGTGTCCCATTATTACTTGTACCAGTAGCGTATTCTTTAAACTGTTGACTTTACTTTTGAAGATGTGCTTGTGTGTATTTGTTGACTCCACTTTTTAGGGTGTATTTGCAATTTCCTGGGGAGCAAGAGTTCTGTCAAATGATATTTTTGTGGAAAGGAAAACTACTACGTGCCTAACTCTTTTGTGAAAATATATACTTGCAGGACCATCTGTGTTCAGAAATAGAGCCCATGATTTGACATTTAAAATTTTACTAATTGTGTAAGTTTTTTCTCCACTATATCAGCCACCTGTTTTTCTAAGTATCATCTTGAAGTCACATATAACTAATTTTATGTTGGTGGTTGAAGCTTTCTAATGTATATATAAATAGCAGAGGCTTTCTATGATTATTACTTTTTATATCGTTTCCCATTTAATACACGAGCATTTTGTTTTCCTGTTCTAGTAACAGTTTAGGATAAGCCACTAGTATGTAAGAAATGCCTCTCATCCAGGTTTGCATTGTATTATCTGTAAATCGGAACATCTTTTTTCAGAAAATTCATTGGTAGTCAAAAAAATTAATCTGCAGAGTGGCTCCATTCAGGTCAGGTCAAATTTGCCAAATTCATCAGCTTAGAAAAATGAAGAAGTTCTGCAGATCTGTACTTCAATACTATCAAAATAGTTTAGTTTGAGAAGTAATACAGTGAATGTCACAATAAATAGTATTGCTGAGAGAGGAGAGGGTTATCTCCAAAACCCTTTTTACCAACACTGCAGTGGAGGTAGTCCCTTACTCAAAACTGTGGTGTTCTATTCTTCCCTCTCTGTGCAGGGAGTTGAACTTATGTTTTCTTCTCCTGAAACAATGTCCTTATGATCTAGGGCATTCTAGGTAGGCTGATACTGATCTTTTGTTTGGAAATGTTTTGTTTTGCATGAGTTACTCAGAGTGGGTCCACATTATCAATTTTGCATTTTTCTTATTTCTCTCTATGCTTCTGATTCCTCTGTATGCTTCCTGTCCTTTGACTTACTTTAAATATGGGCCAACTCTATTGCTCCTAGCTGGCTGTGGTTGACTGGAGAATTCCTTTCAAGTTCATTCTCTAAAGACAATGGAAATAGGACTGTTTTGCCCAGCTGGATAGTTTTCAACTTAAATATTTTAGTGAGCTAGACAAAGATATCAAAATGACTGTAGTCTGCATTAGAATTGGTAGTAGAAGACCTTGGTTGAAATCTGTTCTGCCTCATGTTTACAATAGACTGAGCTGTAATGTCATTTTCTTTTTCTGACTTAATTACTGTATAAGTAGTCCATGCAGAGTAGAATTGTATCAGCAGAAGAAACAGCAAGCCAAACAACCTTTAGCCTCATGCATTGTCCTGGATAGTACTAGATGGGATTCAAATCTCCTTACATGTAGGAACTGAAACTTAGTCTTCCATAATCTTTGTGATTTCCTTTCCTTTGATTGCCGGGCTTCATTTCATAGGGCTGTAATCTGATTGCTTACCTAGACAACAAAAATAAATTGCAGTTCCCACCACCTTAATCCTTAATGTTCCAAAAGGCCAAATGGAAAACCAGTGTTGTCTCTATTAAGTATGTTGCTACGGTTTGGAGAGGAACTTTAGAAATCTAGATTGCATACATCTGACTAAAAAAA
The DNA here is from genome assembly GCF_040807025.1 of Struthio camelus. Lineage (NCBI taxonomy): Eukaryota > Metazoa > Chordata > Aves > Struthioniformes > Struthionidae > Struthio > Struthio camelus. Next base: position 53,695,672 of record NC_090944.1, read on the forward strand.
GACCTCTGTGAGACTTATATATGATTCAGGTAGCAAACAGAATCCAGAAACACTCTAGGATAATTAGCAGGGACTCCATAATAGTATACTTTATTAGGCTTTTTCAGTAGTAGCTATCTGGCAGGATCTTATTCAAGATTTGGTTTCGTATCTTCAGCTGTGCAGATATTTTGAGAATATTTGTTCAGTCTGGCGCTATTTATTGAAGATGGTAGGTTTATGTTATCGTGGACTGCTAGATATGAGATAAACTTTCTTTTCTGTTGCAGCTTAATGTGCACCTGATACTAAGAAGAGCTATTACTCAGATTGGGAGTAGAATTCAGTCACTGGCTTCTTTTCATTAGTTCTGGGTCTTCAAGAAGGATGCAGTTGAAAGCTATGTCTTAGTAAATATAAAAGTATGTCTTCAAAGGCTGGATTGATACAGTAGTTTTAATGGTATAATTACTGTAAATATGACAAACGTGTAAATAAACATGCACCCTTATATTATACCATGCATTTTGAAATTAATGCTTCAACTCTGTTAGTGTACAGTTCTTAACAGATACGTAAAAGAATGAGGAAATAGATGGAAAAGTTAGTTGGATTTCTGCCACTGCTTGCACATCTACTTAGAAGATGCTCTTGTTGTTTCATCACAAAACTTTTAAGACGTACAAGGAAAGAGGAACGATGGAGTCACTGCAAGCTTGGGAGAACTTATAAATCAGCCAAAATTTCTTGTAGTTTCACTCAGGATAATTTGGTTATTTGCTATTGTCTTATTTTTAAAGGCAGAATCTAGTACCTAAGACTTGGCACGTGCAGAATACATTTTAGCCAGGTATGAGTATTGCCTAATCGAGATACCTGTATTATTTCTAAATTGTGGTATCTTGACTTTGTCATTTCTATCATTCATCTTTCTAGGCAATACATGATTAGATCATAGGATTCTCTTTTTAACTGATAGTTAATAAAATATATTACAGAAAGACTTAAAACAAGCATTTAGATATTTAAATTAATGGTAGTTATTAAAGCTACTAGACATTAAAATAGCAACCTTCCATTTTGCTATCAAACATTAAAATTTTTGAGAGAACGACACTTGATCTTAAGTTTTTTGTACAGCTTCAGATTAGCTAAACAATAAATAAAATCTATTGAACCTTAGGTAGTAAATCAAGGGTGGAAACAAGAAATAATTATATAACTAAAATTGCAAAATAGTGTATGTTTCTGTTTTGGAGGTTATATTGGATAAAATCACATAGCATGATACTACTTTGCTTTTAGATGCTGTCAAACAGCATAATACTCTGAGCTTCCAAAAATAATATATTTTGTTTTGCTTTTTCTTATTGTAATATTGCTACTAAATAAAACATTGTAGGATTTTATTCTTTAACTAAAGAAGGGGCAAATAAAATACAACTACCTCTGGATAAATTCTTATGGTGAGGAATAGCAACAAAAGAAGATGCTTACACTTTTGTCCCTTGTGGATTTCTTTTTAATGTTTCAGAGCAATGAACATATGGCTGCTACTATCAGCACTGGTGTATTTGCAGCGATGCCTATCAACATCCACCAGAGAGCAGGGCAGCTCCAAAACCCACATCTTTTATGCTGTGGAAATTGATGGAGACAGCAACACAGCCAGCTTCTTGGCCAAACAACATGGAATGCAGTTCATTTCAAAGGTCAGCGCATATTTAAACTTGCTTCATTACTCCCACCTTTATGCTTGAGATTTTCATTTTTTTAAAATCAGTTTACCTAGAGGTTTCTTTAGAGACAGAAAAATGAAAGTGCTGAATCCTATTTTCATTTGGGGATATCAAGCTTTTTATCAAATTATAGCGGTGGCGTTTCAGAATATTTCATATCTGATCAGAAGGAAAATCCAAAAATAATTTTCTCTTTATTCAGGAGTCTTTCAGGCACTGGGACTGTTTTATTTATTACTTAATATTGTGCTCTAGTCAATCATTTTGAATTCAGACAGGAAAATGGAATTTTTATTTTTAAAAGGAAAAAATCCTGAGGAAAAATACTATTGGAATAAAGCAGATTTTATTATTTTAAAAAATACAAGTATGTCTTTTCTTCTACTGCTGTTTTATTTTTCTTTAACCGGAGTATGCTAATATGAAGACATATGAAACATAGAATCTTATATAAGATTTTATGTTAGTTAATTACAGACATTTTACTCTGGATCATTTCTGCAACATTTGTCTTTGAGCTTTAGGAATTATGAACCTTCAATAAAAAAATCCTTTTTTTCCTTTGAACGATTATCTTAATGCACATATCTTCTGTACGTGTAATGTACATCTGTGTATAAACCCAAAGTATGTATTCGTATTCCATTCAGCTTCATTGTAATTTTCCATCCGAAGAAGATTCTTTCTGAAGCTTCTGCTAGTACACTGGTGCACCACCCAAATAAAGAAAACCCATTAACACCTTTCAGTTTTAGTTACTTGTCTTTAAAACTGAACCTGTATACCGGTGATGCAGTGTTAGATTTTCATGTTGCATTTTAGAATCAGCTTACATCAGTAAAAATGCATCGCAAATAAAATATTAACACTTTTAACCATGTTAATCTGTAGCAGCCTCCATTCACTGACCTGAAAGTTCTTTGCCACATTTAATGAATTAAGCTTTGCAGTGCTCTTGTTGCTTTTATCCCTAGTTTTCAGACATGAAAAGCAGAGGTAAATGAGCTAAACAATTTGTTAAAGATCCACATACAAAGTCCGTGGCCCAGTGAGAAATGGAACATAGATTTTTAAATTTTCGGTTCTGTGCTCTATCTGTAAGAAATTATCCTAAAATAAAATGTAATCCGTCTATGAAGAAGAGGCAATGCATCAAATGTACCTCAACAGCCATTATGGTCTACCTTATTCATGAGTACCACTGAAGGGCTCTGAGGGAACCTGCACCCAGTTTTCTGTTGGAAGAAGGATGATGATAGCATAACCTTCATAATGTGACACAGGTAGTGTATAGATGTTAAAACTACTACAGTCTGCGATAATAAGCAGGCTAATAAAAAAAATCTGAGGTGTGAGGCAGTAAGTATTTTATAAAGAGTGGCTTCAGTTATGGGGTTGATTAAGAAGGGTTTCTTCAAGTTTTGATAGTAGTACAGAGGAATTTAGTACAACGGGAATAATAAGAGTTTTTTTAGCCAATACAATTTGTGCACATTTTATTTATAGTTAGGTTGCTGGAAAATTTGTGGTTGTATAAGGAAGCCAGTCACACTATATCCTTTGTTCTGTAAAATTTTTCCAGGAAAACACTTTTTTATTGTAGAGATTTTATAAAAGCAAAAGCAAAGGATGGAAAGCAAAATACAAGAGACATAGGAAGGGTTTTTCCCCTGGTTTCTTCATGAATTTCTGGCTTACAACATGTTGCATAAGCAGGAGATACCTTCCTTAACATTCTCATTTCAATTGTGGAAAAAAAGCCTCTGTGGTTTTTCAAGCTTATGATCTTTAAGCCATGAGGAACACTAGTGCGGTATTAAAGATTCAAATACGCTTAAACTTAATATTTTTTCAAACTTTTTGTGGCTTGTAATAAGCTATATGTGCTATATGAGAAGACAAGCTGATGCTAAAACATTATTTGGAAAGATAAACTTTAAAAACTTGATAAAACTTGTTGTCACAAACATTTCTGGGTAGTAGGGAGTATTGGTAGTATTGCAGTTAGAAGTTACGCTCCTGTTTTAGGTCCCCATATGACAAAGCATCTGAAACATATACCCATTTCAGAAAAATGCATAATCTTGTGCCTAAGTTATTTTGAAATAAATAGGATCTAAGCATATGTTTGAGTGCTTTACTGCATAAGGCTGGGCTACTGAATGGGGCTCTTAGTGAAAAACAGTTTTGTATGAGAAAAGTGACATCAAAGACTGAAAACGGTATCTTTTAAATATGCTACTGTCACCACAGGAAACAGGCTCCTGTAGAAATGGTAATTATGTGTAACTGTGACATCCTTGCTTTAGTATGTTAGTTGCAATTTACAGTTGCAGTTTAAAAGCATAACTTCCCTTTGGCATAAATGTACATTTTTACTATGATGCAGTGAATAAAGACAGTGAGTTAACTGTGTTACTTTGGAGTGCTTCCTCTCATTAAATGTCGTTACTTATTAATATGCAGATACTTGGCGACACAGCAGGAAAATTGTAACCATCTATGAAAAAGGCTACGGATTAGGTATCACACTGGAATACATTTGTTCATTCAAGGTGTAACTCTTCAATGACGTTTATTATATTATCTCAAAAATGTTAAACTGTGATTTGAATTCTATGTTATTCCACCTCATGCAATAGCTAGCTTACAAATGGAAACAGTATATATGAAAAGTTTTTTTTTTTTTTTTAACCTGAAGGTTATAATTTCTCTAAAACGTAAAACCACTAGCATAAAGCTGGTGTAAATTAAACACTCTGAAAGTACCCCCAGAGCCCTGGCTAAGAGATTCTCAACAGTTCTAACCTAACCCAAGTATTTTGCAAAGAATCACATGCTTTGGTTTTGCATATTAAGGAGATACTATTATACTCAATGTTAGAGAAGACAGCAGATATTAAAATATATATATATATCAGAGGCATACATTAGAATTAGATATATGTTAGGATTCTTTCACACTGTCATATTTTGAATCAGTTCAATTCTTATTTGTATTACTATTGTAACGTAGAACGCAAAAAAGACTTTCTTCTGTAGTGCTACGTTGCAGAAATAGAGGGTACAGTGTCGAGCACTTCAATTTCATTCTCTTGTTTCCTTCCTCACTGTTTTAGACGGAGGTTGTGTGGAGGATACAGACTCTCTCATTTCTCCAGTCTCAGAGGGGCGGAGGTAGTAGAAGTGTAAAACTTGGAAAGGGAGCGTGTACTCATCAGCTGTGGGTCATCAAGAGCAACTTTATTTTTGGTTGTAAAATGCCTCATCCTCCCCTCAGTGAAGTTAACAGAAAACCTGCTATTGATGTTCCAGGGAGGTTAGAGGGAGAAATGTTTCTATGTAAATGTACCAAATTAGCCAATGGCACCAGTACTTAAACTATGTGAGACATTCGTAGGAAAACAGTGAAAAATCAGCAATTTGGTCTCTATCTTCTATTTCTCCAAAGTGGTATTTCGGTATCCTATTGTACATTTCTTTCCTGTGTAGCAGAAACGAAAAACATGAGGGAACTCTGGGGATGCTATTCCTGAATCAGTTTATGCTAAATTCGCTGAAAGCAGCAAGGCTTTTGTGCAACAGTTTTAATCAATTGCTCTCTTAGTTGAGATTTTTAACCAAGCACCAACTTTCAATGATTTTTGAAAAAATTAGATGAAAGAAACACAAGAAGGTTTTTTTTTGTAATTTGAATTAACAGAAGATTTAGGTTACAGTGAATTGAAATTCAAAGTGAAACTAGGAAACTTGGGAAGTAGTGGAAATCTAGTTTACTAATAACTATATTACTGAGGCATTAAGCACTGAAAGAAAAACTGTTTAAACTCTGGATCATTTTTGAAAGTTTTTATATATTTGAAGAGAAACTACTTAATACACCCTCCTGATACGGATAAGAAGACATTAGGAGTAACTACAGGTGGAATTAAAAAGAAGGTACATGTATACATAAAAACATGTATATATATGTAATGTATATGTGTGTGCATGTTTATGGTCGCACACACCTAGTAGCTATCTGTGCTTGTATGTAAATATGGGTATGTTAACAAATTTAGTTTATGATAAAGTTTCTTAGCTATAGGGAACATTTATTTTTCATCAGCAAATCTCTGAAAAAATCCTATGCAAAAGGTACATGGTGTTTGGGAGTTATATCTAAGAATTTGTTCTTGCTAATGCAAAATGTCTGTTTGGGAGCACTTGCAATGAAGTTCAAGGTCTTGATATTACTAAATTTATATGGAAAATCCAAACAAGTCTTAGATAAAAAAAAATGAAATGAGAATTTGAAATGAACTATTCTGATCAGGAGTGAAAAATTGATTGTGTGTCTGTATATATATATATGTATTTTTAGAAGGTAAAGTCAAGCTGGGCAGCAAACCCCACTTTTAATAAAAATGGATTTAATAAAGGTACACGCTAGAAATGAAAACAAGATTGCTGAATGACATTTACTGTAAGTAAGGTTAGTTTCATTTTCTTTGTTTCTCTTTCTTTTTCTTTCTATCTTTTTCTTTCCATCTTCCTCTCTTCCCTATCCCCTTGCCTCCGCTTTTCCCTTCTTCATTCCTCTTTCCTCCCTTCCTCTCTCTTTTCTTCTGTCCTTTTCAATTCAAAGAAATTTTTAGTGACTTCACAGTGATTTCTAATTGTTTTCCAAAGTCTATTTTCTTTGTTAAGCTCCTTTAGATATGTTGTAAGCTGTGTGCAGAGCAGATATAACTTAATGTTTCTAAGTGCATGTATTACTATAATCCTATGATAAATCTCATCAATATTATTGTACCCTTGAAAGGTGGAACACACAAAATGTAAGGAGACTAAAGAAATGCCTCTTGCTGAGTTGGACAGTGGCTTAATAGACCCTATCCAAGGATATATGTTAACTTGCAAGACCTCACTCTGGGCAAGAGTCCAGTCAATGATTTCTCTCTCTTCTCCCATTCAAGTTTTACAGCATATCTTCAACGTATTATATCTGCTCCAGAGTTCGCTCTGTGGTGAGCATTTGTTCCTATGTGATTTGTTTTCTATTCTACTGGCTTTTCTTTCTCTGAAAAAAAAATACTAAGTTTAAATTATTGTTTTAAAATTGATTTTCTCCCTGTGTGGTATGTGTTTGTGCCAGAAGACAGAGTCAGTGACACACAAAGCCTTTTAAAAAGTAAAAAAAAAGTAGTATACGGGTTTTCATTACTGGGAAGTTAATTCCATTACCTCAGATCTACAAGTAAGAAAATCTGTTTTTTTTAAAAGATGGGGTTTTCGGAAACCCCTGACAATGGATCCTTACTTATGTTTCTCTTCCATTTCTTCTCTGCCATCCTGTGAAGCTGTTGAAGTGTTCAGGAAGTGTTCTTCTTGTGGCATAGAGAGGAAAAGTTCCTCCTTGACATTGAAATCTAAAAGTATTAATAGCTGTATTTTGCTAAATCTGTGGGGAAAAACACACTTTAGATGGCACTAAGTCTGCTTTTCCACTTTGCTAACACAACTGGTAAATATTTGAGAATTTAAAAATACTGTCGAGATATTTAACAAGACATACTATAGTAAAAGCTTTCACTGTTTTTCATTTGTTTACGTATGTGGTATAACTGATTCTTTTCTTTAATATGACAGTGTTGCTAATTCATTCCATTTTTATTAAAAGTAATGGATATTTTTCTCAAATATTCTGCCTCTAGATTCAAGTTTTCTTTCAAAGAAAAGCAAATTTGTCTTTCTAATGCATTAAATTAATGTGTTTTGAGGCCATTTATTGAAGATTGCAGTGTTATTTTTTTGTACTGGTGAAATAGAAGCGTCTATTGTTTTAATCTCAGCTAAAAATTATATTGCATTTCTTGAGTGTTGTGAGCTGTAAACTTACAAGGACCGTACATCTTTTCCATGTTTTTGGCTGTGCTATGTAACAACACTATTCAGATGCATGTGACAACAGTTTATATATTCACCCCTCTACCAGGTGAACGTTCATATGCTTGGAAAGGGCTTTACAAAAAGGCAGAGAGTTATGAGCGCTCATTAGTTATTACCAATGTATGCTAATATACTACGAAACTAATCATTTAATCATTCCAATAGGAAATGGTGGGCATGATTTACAGGAGATGTAAATTGGTATAGTCCTATTTAAATCAGTGAAACTATACTGATGTATGCCAGATGAGAATCTGGTCCCTCATCTTTATTTGAATAATTTAATGCTAGGCTGACCAGACCATTAGAGAATACACTTAATAGAACAATCCTGTATTGGAACTGAAATGGAATATGGAAGCTAGTAATGTTAGATGTTTTTTTAAAATCTTTTTTCTCTACTGTCCTGTGAGTAGACAAGTCTTACGTCAAAGGAGTTTAAGCACTGAAGTAGATATAACAATGCATTTAGTAAACAAGCACAACATGGAAAAATATTTAAAATATTTTTTGCACAATACTGCAAAAAACACCCACTTTTTGGTGATTTTTGAGAGCAAATCATTTTACCTCTGCAGCTGGGGATGATACTATTCAGTGCTCTGTCTATCCTAATACCTAATCTGTAGTTAGCGTAGTGACTACAGTTTAATTAGAAAGGTGGATAAAAGTAGAAAATCATTGTGATGCATCTAGTTCTTCTCCCTGTTAATGACAGATTGTTCCCTATTAAACATACAAAATGTCATTTCAAATTCTGGATACCCATCATTGTAAGGAAATTGTATAAACACAGTTGCAAGTATTTTTTTTTTAATGAAAGTATCTTAAATAAGAATTATGAAATTGCAAACTCTCCCTGGAACTACAACAAATGTTTCTTCTCATTTCATGCACCTCTGGGACTGTAGCACTGGAAAATGGATGCAAGAACCCATAAATTTGCCAGATGCTTGGTACAGGTTTTCTGGCATATATTTAATCTTTCACTATTTTTATCCCTGAAAGGAGAAAAAAAATCAAGATAAATAGGAATTTGGTTTCATTTGAAACATATTACTAAGTTAGTATATGCATGTCTATTTTTACAGTGATTGCCAGAGGTGTTTAGCAAACTGGTGTCAATATATCACGTGTGCATGTGTTGCAGGCATGGAATAGTATGGAGTATACATTGGGCTGACTCATTTATTTCTATCATATTACCATGGAAGGTCCTCTGCACTAAGTGAAAGTGATGCATCTAGAGGCAGCTCATTGTTCACCAAACACCTACTTGATTTTAGGTTAATTAATGTCAAACATATGAAGTCATACAGTTTCCTTTATCCTTTAAGTTATTTTGAAACAATGTAATATCATTATTTTGCACAACTGAGATCAGAGCTGAGTTTTTAGGGTGCATGGGTAGGCTGTTTTACTTTAAAAACTGATGTAATGACAAATTTAAGCTTTGGAATGGCGATTTTACTAGGGAGGGAGAAGTGAGACTAGAGGAGAAAAGAAGGACTGCTTCACTTGGAAGGTCATTGCAATAATATTTAATACTTCACTTTAACAATTATAATATTTTCATCTGTGTACCGTACTTCATTCAAGACTGTAAAAGTTCCTTAGAAATTTTAAGTTTCACAAAGCCTTCTGGAGCTGGATCAATATCCCTAGAGCTGGGAGACATAATTTCAGCAAATTTGGCCCCGGGTGGATATTTGCAGTAACTACAATTATTTACAAATTTGATTCATGTACAGAGAATAGTTTCAATCAAAACAAAGTGTAAGTGTGGAAACTTTGCACAGTGATGCTTTCAAAATGAACTATTCCAGCAAGACAAGATTTAATATTTCTAACTATACTTCTTGCTTTTTAATTTTAAAATGGAATTTTATAAAAGAAAAAAATTTTAAAAGTCACAAACTTTACATTTTGTCTTGGACGATTTTTAAAAAGTATTCTTTGTTTTATAGGAGTCCTCACCTTTCTCCTCCTAATTTTTGGGTTGACCACCAAATCAAAATTTCTTGTTTCTTCCAGCTCTAGTTATCACAGCCATTTTATAGATGGTCAAGATGCATCACCTCAAAACCACATTAATATTTAATAGTAGATTCTGGAATAATTTCTACCAGTCCTATTTGCTACTCTTCTACTTTAACCTTTTTTGGAAGACCATGCTGGTGAAACTGGAACTGAAAAAATATATTTAAGGAGAATGCTCAGAAGAGGTCTGTAATGACTGCCTAAAAAATGATGGCACAATGGCAGGAAAAGATTGGAAGGATCTGAGAGGATAGTAACAGAGAAACATTAAGTTAATGGCTTCATTGGAAATGTCAGTTGAAATAACAGTATTATCAATGTGATGAAACATTTTGTTTAATAATTTTAAGCCGCGTTATGCTGAATGGAATTTATAATAATGAGACAGGCCATTTTCTCACTGCTTTGACTTGTGAACTCAGAGGGTTTTCTACATATGGATCTCTCTTCTTCCTCATCAGAAAGGAGTCAGTTAGTACCTATATGAATGGAGAATCTGCCCCTAGGGTCTGTGGAAATGCAGAAAGTAATTTCTGAGCCAAGAAACCTGAACGTGGCATTGATTTCCCTCTGCTGAAATCTTCCTGGAGAGTCTCAGCTGGTTTCAGCATCACTTGAGAAAGGTGTTTCTCAATCAGGATCAAACAACCCATATAGGACTTCACTGATACATGCTAGCATCATCAAAGACTCGCCTATTTCCTCATCTGAGATGGGTATTTCTAATCAGTGTGTCTTAGTGTATATATTGTAGCATACACGCACGCACACACACACACGCATACATGCAAACAAGCACCTGTATGCACTTTTACTTGCACTTCTTTTGGGGGCTAGCGTAGCTTTATGTGCCCTCTCTACGTGTGATTAAATATTAATTAGGCTTCTAATATAAGCAAGTGAGTTCACAGGCCCAAGTGCCACATAAATAATGCATGAGGTACCCGAAGGCTCAGCCTGGGAAGCTGATTGGCCACCTTGGATTTGTATAATTATGAAGTTTCATTATTAACAGTGGAAGCAGTGGAGAGATTTGCCTAGCTTGAGGGACTTTGAAAGCATAAGCTGTCTCATTAGGGAAAAAGGGAATAAGGCATAATATGCAAACTTGTTAGTAAAAAAAAAAAAAAAAAAGAAAAGGAGAATAAAAATTAAGCACAGCTCTTTAGCAGGAATATTTCGTATGTATATATAAATATTTCTTAGTGTATAAAAAAGCTACATTCAAATAGGAGAGGTCTATACTATAGCTATTTAACAATTTTATTTGTTAGAGGTCTTGCTTAAAAGCATTTATTCTGAGTATAAAACAATCTTTAATATTTTACTGAAAAATCCACAGGTAGCTTAATGGGTTCTGCAAAGCGAGAGGTACGGAGGTGAAAGAGAATGAACACAGTCCAGGGTTCTTGCTAGAATGTGTGTTGTGCATGCAATTAAATCTCAAGGTCAAACAATTTACAGACAATTACTTTTCTAACATCTCCAGAAATGCCTGCTTACACGTCTTTAATTTTAAATGATACTGATATTCCAATTCTCCCCAAAGGTTAATGCTGACTAAATCCAGCTGTGACCTGACACGATGCGACAGCACAGTGCCTAATTATCCTCTGGATAGTCATTTACTTTAAACCATTAAAGAAATAGGCTGAGAGGAAGATTTAGGACCCAGAAAAAATGTTAGCCTGACTTCTTTCTTCTTGAGGATGGGATGGGCTGAAAAATAAAAATAAAATCTTGCTAAATGTTAGCCATTTGCTTTGATGGCAGAAAATTGTTCATCCCACTCTGTTTTTTTTTTACAGGTTAAATTGCTAACTAGTTCATTTTATCCATTGCCTACGGCTGGCGCTAAATGTCAGTGACAAATTTTGTACTTGTCTTGAAGAATGAATTAAGTTATGCACAAAAGCTATAGTGCTCTTTTTAAGATGAGTGAATTGCAGAGGGAAAAAGTTGCTCGTTTGAAAAAGGATTATTTCGATTAAAGGCCTTTTCTATTGTAGTGGAAGACAGGTAGTGGTTTAAGATAATTCCGACAGTTACCTCCCACAGAGGCTGCAGTCCTTTGCTAGAAATTTCTTTAAGAGCACTTGTGTCAGATTATATACTATGATTATTATCATAAGACCATTTGTGACAGTAAAGGGGGGGGACAATTACAGAAAATGGCAACTGTTATTCATTAACTAAGGTAAAACTGGTCTGCCTTCAGTGAGGTCAGCATTCAATTATCATCACACAAACCTTTATAGGGTTTGTTGCAATAGCAATTAAAAAAAAAGACAAGTATTCTCTGCCAAATGTTGGTAAGAAAGAACAGTTCGTTCTGCAATTTATATTGTGAAGACCTGGCACAGACTTCACAATCCATCTGGTTTTTAGCTGTCTGGCTCTGGTACCTCTCCACCATCTCTGAGTGAATAAAGTATCTAAGAATGATTACTACCATCATAACATTTTAAAGTCTAAACTAGTTTACTATCCATAGGCCAAGCCTAAGAGGGCTCTGCATGTTCTCATTTTACTTGGTTGTATTTTCATATGCACTATATCTATTTATTGCAAATCTAAAGAGAGCTTAAAGTTAAAACTAGAATTACAGACACATCTGTTGGAGTGGTCTTCCTTAGGAAGTCAACCACTCTCACCCCAGTGATGCAGTATAACCGATATTCTCTTGTATATGTAACGCCTAATTTGCTCAAGATTTTATTACCACAACATGGAAATGACTATTTTATTTTATTATTTGGATTATGGTAGTGCCTCGTAGCTCCAACTGTGCTCAGGGCACCATTGTGCTGTGCACTGTACAAAAACACAGATTTGAAAGAAATGTGTTTAGTGACACCCACAGGTTTTGGCAGATTCTTTTCTCCTCTCGCTGTGTGCATAAATATTTTCACTGGTACCAGCTGTAGAGAGGGATATGGTAGATGCTAATCTCAGTACAGTCATAGCAGTCACAAATGGAAGTTAGATCTATAATTTCAAATTGAAAGCTGAAATGAAAAATCCAGTAGGTTTTACACTAACTGCCCTAAACTACTGAAAGACTCTCTCTTCCTTTTTCCCTGCACTCTTGCACTCATGCAAGGGGATAAGGTTTTTCTCCAAGAAAAATCAAAGTACAGGTTGTCACTTTTCTGGTGATAACACTACAGCACCTGAAAGACAGTATGGCTCTAAAAGGAAGAGGTTGGGATACGTGTCATCTGACTCTGAACATATTAAACATAGTTATATCAGTCTGACGTAGTCATCTTTTTTCGTATTTTAGTCAGAAGGGAGAGAGAAATAGGTATATCCTGGTACATTCTATGTATTTCAGGCATCTATTTTAGGATGAGATAAATTGCTCTCTGAAGGTGCTTGGCTCTTTCCATTGACTATAAACAGAGCCTAAACTTAGTTTAATTTTTTGATTCCCACATTAAGGCACATGAATCTTTCCACCGCTAATTTTCCTTTTCCTTAACTTTTCATCTCTGGCCTGCCTGATCACACTTGAAGAATTGAAGAAGAGCCCTTTTAAAGTTGTTATGAAGTATATTTTAAGCTGCCTCTCTTATATTTTTTCCATTTGTAAATACCTACACTCCTGATCTTTGCTTTGATAAACCAGACTGAGCACCTTAAGTCCCATATTTTGGGCTTTATTTTAAACTTTGAATCCCTTACCTAGCTCTCTTCTGAGTTTTCTCCTCACATGATTTTTGCAGTGTGAGTAAAGGAAATGGATCCAGTATTATAATAGTGGTCTCACCAAAATTTATGTAAGGAAAGACTGTTCCCTGCTTCTGTTTTGTAATATATGAGAATTTCGTTAACCGTTAGTGCCACAATATTGTATGAAGAAGTTATATTGAGATGATTCCTTGTAATTTCCTGTAATGCTGCTTTTCAAAGAAAAAAAATTGGTTTTTGTTCCCACATACCTATTTTTTTGCATTTGACCGTATGAAAGAACATTTTCCTGGGCTGCAACCATTCAGCTAGGCAGTCCTCTGCAAAAGTGGCATGTCCTTGTCATTGTTTATCATCCTATGATCTCTCTGTATTCTGATGACTTATCTTCCAAAAAATGCATATCGTTATTATCAAGATCCCTGTTAAAAATACTATGGCATTTAGCCAATAACTAATCTTTGATGCATCTGCTAAAATCAGAACCACTTATTGATAATTTAAGAGAAACTACTGGCTTTTGAAAACAGTCAGTGAATCAGATTTACTACGTTTTAGTTACACAAAGTTAACCATCTACCTAAACCATACGGACAAAGTGTTACTTGCTTAGTGGAGAGCAAGAGAGAGGCATTTCAGAGGGCTGTCTCACTGATTCCAATGGAAGAGAATATCAAAATTTAACATACATTTAAACAAAACAAACACCTTATCAAGATAAAATAATCTTTGCGAATATAACTTTTCCAGAAGAAGAGAAAGAGAGAGGGAGAAAACAAGTCAGCTGTAAAACATAATAGTCATATTCCATAGAGAGTGTACAAACGCTAGAGTGGGAGCTTTCTCTCCGTTTACTGCTGGGTAGGTCTTGGGAACTTGGCTTAAACTGAGCATTAGCTTTTAGATGGATAAAATGACACGGGATGAATGTCAACCCGTGCTTGTTACTTGAAAATGTATTTTTACATTTACTGTTGTACTTATTTAAGAACTAGGAAAATGTTATTTAAGAAGATGTAATGGTCAAACATACTAAAATTACGTTCAACATTATAGAGTAATGGAAACATTTGAGTTTTGTGTTTATTTCTAAAAGAGAATCATAGAAACTGTGTTTTTTTTTCGTTATGGCCTTTTTTCATATCTTAATTATTGGATGATCCCCTGGTAAATTCTGTCTTTTACTAAAATTTGTAATTATGTTCAGCTGAAACCTCCAGCTAGGGCTATAGAAGTTTCTGCTGAACTTGATTATAATTCCTGAGATAAATATGTACTGAAGCTTAGTTTCTGATCCAGACATTCTGCCTCTTTTAGAGCACTTCCTGAAGTGGAAAAAGACATGCTCATTGAAAAAATCTTTCATCGCTTTTAAAAATGTGTCATTGAGAACTGCCATATTACATCATGAAATAAATAAAGAAGATCTTGCAAATTGCTAATGAGTGTGGATATGCTTTGGTAACAAAGAAGTGACTCTCAAAATATTCAAATTATTTTCAATTGATACATTTCAGCTAATCTTTGTAAGTGCTAAAGGAAGGCACATATATATTTAGTACTAAGAAGTACAGCACGTACCTCATCTTTTTTCTTTTCAGAATAAATGCATAGACTGATATAGTAGTTCTGCTTTCATTAATTCTATTTAATAATTTGCTTTTTGAGCATTCCTATTAAAATCAATGGGAACTTTCATGGAAATAGTACTTTCTGTGTAAGTGTGGGTATCAAAGTATGCTCCTCACAAACAATACCAAGAGGCATACAAAATGTAAATCCGTATCTCCGGGATAAAATATAGCAACTGTTTAAATGGGCACAACACAAGAAATGCTGAGGAGAAAGAAAAGGAATAAAATTTAAATCAGCCAAGTAAAACCATCGCTATAATTAGGTAGTAAAATGTAATTATTTGTACTGAGTATGACCTGAGATACTAGGAATAACACACATGTCCCTGCCACAGGTTTTCTTGTGTGTGGAAGATACTGGTAATCTCAGATTTCCATTTTTTAAGTTGAGCTTATTTCAATTTAGTTATTTAGTTCCTTTCCTGCAGGACTGTCCTTCCTTCACCTGTTGAATCAAAGTACAGGTGCCTGCTGACTTAGAATATCAGCAATTTTTCTTCCTTTTTTTCTGGAAATATGTTTCCTCTCAATAATGAATTAATGGCACAACCAGTCAGAAAGAAACAGAGAAAGCAAAAACATCCCTATGGCTGCAGAAGAGGAAGAACACTCTCCTCACTGCAGGCTCAGCTCCTGCTGGCTTCTCATGGTGACATACCTAGCACTGTAGGGCAGAGTCCACTGTACAAACAGCTGGCACAGGCTTTCCTTAGTTGAACATGACTAAGAGGTGCATTTGTCTCAGCTTGTTTAAAAATGATGGTAGAAAAAAAAAAGGATGCTATGCTGGATGTTTAGAGGGAGTCAATCCACTTGCTGCTGACAATAAGTTACTAGAATCATAGGATCTGCAACTATGATCAGAATAAAAGCTGATCCATGAAGCTGTTACATGAGTTATCAGTAAAATGAAAAAGATAGAGCTTTAGCAAAAACCTTTAACTCTGCCTCTCCCATTTCTTGCTTTCGCAGATTCACGTTTGAATTCAAAATGGTGCATTCTAAGTTTGAGTTAATAACAAAATCTTGTCAGTGTCTCGTCAGTGTCAGTTCAGAAGATAGCTCCATGCAGAACAAGAATTCTCTGGTAAGATTTTGAAGTGCCATATTAGGCACATTAGGTATTAAGTGCCAGATGTTATGGTTTTTTTGGACAAATGAGAGACAAATGAGAGACAAATGAGAGAGAAACTTAGTTTTCAACTGAATATCCATATCAACTGAAATGCATTACTTCACCAAAAAGTTGATCTGTTCTCATTTTCCTCTCAGACCCTTTCTAATATACACTTACCTCGATCTTTTCTTTAGTGGTGGTTTCAGTCAATTTCAACTTTTCTTCTGGGTAATAATAGTTAATTTTACATTTTCAGGACATCCTTCCTGTGGCTTTTTTGTCAGTCCACTCTCTCTTAGGATAGCTCAGGATCCACTTGAATCTGATGCATTTTCCATTGCCTGGGTGCTCTGGGGAAACTTTTAAGCTCCTGCTTAGCGTCTCCTTCATGCATGAGCAAAGTTTGATCTTGTTTTTCCATCAACCACTGTCTGGCAATGTTCTTCATACAGACAGTTGTGGTCTGTCCTGATTTTGGGCCGGCGTAGGTACTACCTTGGTTTGTTTTAGATTCATTGCAGTCTTTTTTGATTCTATAGTGCAAGGCCTTTCCTCCAGAGATGAGCGTGTCTCTCTTCTGTAAGTATGTCTCTTTAACAAACATCAGAAGGATTCCATGATCTTTTCAGCTTTAACTGTGATGACCGTTATGAATGCTGTCTTGGCAATACATCTGTGTTAAACTCCATACACAAAGTAGAACTGCTACTTAATTACTTAAACTAATCTGTGGACCCATTTTAAATCTAATCTGAGACTACTGGATAAAACCCCTTAAGAATGTACACTATTCTCACTGGTTTTTGCTTCAAGTACAAAGCATATTTCTTTATGGCTATCTACTGAGCATATACACTTAAACAAAGCAAATAACCATGGAACAGAGGCAATGGCGTACATCATTCTTGAGAAGAGAATAGGAAATGGGAAAAAGAAAGGTTAGTCACATCCTCATGTTCTGCTGGAAGATGCTCAGGTACAACTGATGTACTTTTTAAGCACTGGCCACCTTGACCTTTTCCCTCTGGGAAAGAATAATTTTAAAAATTTTCTGTTTGTAATACTTTTTTTTTAAATTTATTTTATCTTTTTTTTTACAATTTATTTTTCGGTTGTATTTGGAGGGTGATCCTGAAATTGTTAATGTGGGAAGTTCCTCATGTATCAGAAGAAACTCTTCTTCTCATAGGTTTGGCTGAGGGGAAGAGAACCTGGATATGATTGTGAAATGATCTTGTAATGTTTGCTTTTCTGCTGGCTATTCTCTGTGCAACTTAACACAGGAGACTGTATTTTTTTTTTAACCTCCAGTTCTAAAAAAAAAACAACTAAGCCTACAATCATGCTAAGCTTTCAGTAACGTCTTTGCTGTTATTTCACTGACATAAGGATTCATGATTCTATGTAGGTTCTTTCACAATGAGAGAAAATTCGGTTTTATTTTTAGCTATAAATTAAATTTCCATTCATTTTTAAATTTTTTAAATTGTGTTATATCTGTTATCTCTGCACAATTGAGATGTGAGAAAATAAGTAATTTGTTCTGAAGTTTTTGCAGAACTCCAATTTGAGAGATGATGAAAGGAGTGCTATCATGGCATTACTAGGGTTTTTTCCATTATTTCAAATTCAGTACAGCAAGGAAAGGATACAATTGGATGTGTTTGGCAGAGTTTCCTAAGGGTAACACAAGTAGCATACATGCAAGAACAAAGTCAGATTAGTTTAATTTGGCTTTTTTAAATGCTGTCTAGGCATGTGAAATGTTCTGAAGCTAAGGGCATTGCATAAATAGAAAGTGTATTATGCTATGGTGTTTATCAAATCTTCCTCATCTACTGCACCACCCCCATAAATCCACTGAAGCTTTTATTATTCAGGGGTGGGAAGGTGGGCAAAATGGAGTGAAAGCTGCAGAATGATTCAACAGTGTGGGAACTTAATCAATAAGACTGTTGCAGCGAACTCCCAGGAAAGAGTTGTTTTCCATCCAGATGAAAATGAGGCAGATTAGCAGCAACCTCTGGAGGAGGATTGCTGGAGCAGTGATTCTATGGTACAGCTTTGCTAGTTGCTAATTAATAGTTTGAGGCCAAGGGGACACCTTTTAGACCCTCTGCTACTTGTAGTTTCTTTGTGGCTTGTCGCACATATCCCTTTCACTATTGGGAGTCACTCTGTGCTGTTATATTCTGGAATTTTGTCCAAATTTAACAGCCAGGACTGCTAAAAATGCAAGTTTACTTTCTCCCTCCTCCTTTGTTCTTGGTATTAGCCTGTTAGTGCATTTTTACATTATTATACAGCTCTTGATCTCTCCTAGGTTTTGTTAAGGAGTAGGTAGCGGGATGTAGTAATCACAGTGTGCTACAAAAAATAGAGGTAAAACTCTTTAGTACGTTACAAAAATAATATTCCAATGTTATCTCTTAGTCCTTGTGCCTTGTATCCTAATTTCAGGTAGCTGAACTTATGCTGGTGTTTAACGTCTGTGGTTTGACTAAAAAACATCATCAGAAGCCAAGCTTGATAACTGCATAAATATGACTAATGTTTGTGATGTGCAAATTTAAGTAATGATAAGAGGTGTTAGCTTGAAGAGAGCAAGAGAATGCTTGTTTCATGATAGGTTTATTTCAGTATTGATTTTTCTCATCTTTATCTGTAGTCCCTAGTAGTTGTAAAGAATAGAACAGGGACCCACTTTAGCAAGGATTAAGCATCTGTTGTACTGTGCCATTATATCTGTATCTTTGGTGGTACACATTCTCATGGTCCTTTGGTTCTCCCAGCCTTCAGTGTAATGATGTACAGAAGAACTATATGAGAAATGAAGTATTACCTCAATTGCAAGAGAAGAATTTAGGCAAAAGGAAACTAAATATGGCCATAAGCCAAGCAGCCTATAGAATCCAGGTTTTCAAAGGCCGTTTTATGGGAGCATCCAAAAGCATGTCATAAGTAAGAATGAATTTGTACATCATTATACTAAGGTGTAGGTAAAAACTATTACATTCACTAAGAAGGACAAGGTGATACTTCTTTTAACATGCAATGAAAATAAGTAGTACTCAATAGCAGTCTTTCCAGGTTTCCAGTCTCAGGATCTCACCGTTGTATCATTTCCCTACCATAATAATATGGTATAATTTACTTCAAGATTCTTGAAAGATTTTCTTTTCTAAACCACACTTGCCATAATTTATCAATGCTAAGAGCAGAGCACATGAATAAAATTCTCTATATTGATGATCTGTAGTGTTTTCCATTGCATTTAGTTTGGATTTAGGTCACTTTTGTTATAATTACCTTATTTTCCTAACTCTAGATTGTCTCATCTTTGTGCTATCATCTTGTCAGTACTCTTGTAATTGCAGTGGAGCAACTGTACCTTTACACCAGTGTATTTTTCCCAGTTTCACAACAAAAGGTCCTTGAGACTCTGAATGTTTGTTTGATTTTTACTGATCTGAGAAGTCTGTGTCATCTTAGATAATTCACTACAGTAATCAAGCTTTACATG
Source organism: Struthio camelus (assembly GCF_040807025.1). Lineage (NCBI taxonomy): Eukaryota > Metazoa > Chordata > Aves > Struthioniformes > Struthionidae > Struthio > Struthio camelus. The sequence continues at coordinate 53,715,328 of NC_090944.1, forward strand.
GAAAGTGTCACATTAACTAAACCATTAAAGTATTAAAACATTTTGAAAAGATGTATTTAAACTTCTTTGGGTATATAAGGCAGATAATTTTTTTGCACTGAGTTTCCAAAAAAAAAATCTAATCAATTCATCTACTAGTGTGTAAAATGAATCACAGTCTATGCATTTACGTGGGTTCCAAAATATTTGTTTTATCTAGAAATTCAGTTGACGTATTAAAAGTTACCTAGATGACTTGATTTACATGCAGAGTTCCTCTGGAAATTAGGCATCCATTCCCCTAGGCAACTTTTAGAACTTGACCCTAAAAATTACACATTCATACTATAACTTGTAGTTAAATGTGGCTTAATAAATATGTAGCTGGTATTTAGAAATTATGACTATTGCACCGATAGTGTTGTTTCCTTAGCTTTCCTATCTTTCCCTCTGTGATTAGGATTTCTGTTGTTCTTGTACTTTCATAATAAGCAGTTTGGGGCAGAGAGCTTTGTTTGGGTGTATGCCTAGGGCAGGGCCTAGTACTTTGGGATCCCAGTTCAGATCTGGCATTGTAAGAGCCTACTCTGCTATAAATAATGAATGTTTTAACACTTTAAGTGTCTGTCATCTAGTTCATCAATACTCGTTCTCATCAGTGAATCATGCTGCAGAAGGTTCCATCATGTTCATATGGGAAAGTTTATTAATGCTTTTTACAAAATAGAAGATATCGTTAGAGCTGAAAGAAAATAGTAATACCTTTTATGCATTGGTATACTGCAAATTATAGTACAAACACAGCTTTAACTTGGCCAATTGATTTCAGCATGGGCAGTCACAGTGACGTGTTAGCAGGAATGCCAGGTGGCACCAGATCAGGAGACAGTTGTGGTAGGCACAAAAAAAGCATGTGCATGAGCACAAATGCACACATGCATACGTACTCAAAATACAGTCTAAATAGGTATGCATTTGTTGCTCATGATTTCCAATCATTTTTGTTTTGTTTGTGAACTATTTTTATTTTCATTTTGTTTGGTGTTTTGACAGGATATAATTATTTTTGAAATGCATGATAGTATCAAAGTATATTTCATTATTAAAGAAATTATTACATTATGTTAGTGCCATCCTGACTGCATGAAAATATTAATCCAGTTTTATTATCATTTTTGGAATGAGAAGTTTTTTCTCATGAAAAATTTGTGAAATTAATTGTTTGCTTTCTCCCAACCTCTGAGGGGTCTATAGCTTCAGAAGAGATCAGATAAAGGAAGATGACGTGTAATGAGGGCAAGATTTAGCTATTAAACTTTCTTGACTCACTTTAAATATTGATTAGAGAAACACTTCTGGGCAAATATTTATATTGAGCAATAACATAATTCAGTGATCGGTTTTTTCTTACTTTCTGAATATTATTATATCTTCTGTAATTTAAGCTAGAAAAATTCATTGTTAGCCATGGGTTATATGAAAAAGTCTTAGATAGATAACACCAAAAAATAAAAGGATAATTTTCTAACGATAAGCCATCATTCATAAATGTAAAAATGTTCTGTGTTGCATAGCCTGTATCTGGCCTTTCTCAGGTTTTGGGACTGTTGTACCTGGAATATAGGCTTCAAGCCATTTCTGTATAAGTGTCTATGTAAGTGCTAGTGTTGTGACAGATACTAATAAAACCTAATAATTTTCCAGTTTTTGTTAGGTTTTTCAGCAAGAATATATTTCTGCACATGAGTCTGTTTATTGGTTATATAGTCATTATGGCTGAACTAGCTTGCTATGTACCTGAGTGATGTTTCCTTTATGGGGAAGAGTACATGTGAAAAATTTTCAAAATATATTTGAAGAGTCTAAGCAACGTTAGCATATTTGTTTTTTAAAAATCTGTCTTAGCTTTCGCTTAGTAAAATGGAGACAAATGCAACTTCTGTGTCATAAAAAGAGGTAAGGATCAAATATGTGTATTGTATGTACTGAGTATCAGCTTAATGTAATGGCTGATGTTTTATCGCTGGTTTTTATTACTTTTATTACTTTGAGCCTCCGATTTCTGAACTTTCCAAACACTCTCTGAAAGTTTAAGGTACTCATGTTGCAGTGCAGTGTGGACCCGACTCACCTAAAGGTAGCATCCTCTGCTCAGCTGTTGCACCCTGAACATCATGCTTGGCTTGCTCTGTGTTTCTGGTCTAGACTGACAACAGAACCCTGCAGGGGTACTAAAGTGCATGTGAGCTTTCTGTAGACTTGATAAGATATAGATCGTGATATAAGTAGTTGAGAAGGGAGAGGACAGTGTGAGGCAGGTTGGATCTGGACATATTTGACATATATTTTGATCCTTCTACTAAAATCTCTTTGATCAGAAATATTTACTCTATGTGCAGAGATTAGTACACATGCATATTGTAAAAGACATTTTCAAGAATTTCATATTACTCAAGATGATTAAAGAAGATAATTATTTACATTGAAAAAAAAAATTCTTGGCCAGTTTGTCAGGTAGGGTTGATGCAGAGAACTTATGTGTTGCTGCACAGATTTCGAGGGAGCTGCTCAGATTAATGAGAATTAAAGGGTTTGGTCTATTGCCTGTAAATACTCTGTGAAGTAGTCAAAGCAGCTTAATTTTATTTGAAGTTGTAAAACACATTTCACATGATTATATTATTGATGTATGCCATGACTAAGAGTTAGCTTTATTTCGAAATGGTATCTCTCTTTCCATATTTCAGTACATTTAGATTTGGTAAAGTTAAATCTGAGTTTTTATTACTGTTTAATAGATCTTTAATGTTTTAATAGCTGCTTTTACATATAATTGAAATAAAAATTATACATCTCCTTTCATCATCGATGTGTAACATTGAGATTCCTTCATTTTAAGTCTTATTCTCTTTTAAACTCTTGCCACTATGTAGTTTCTTATGCTAATTCATATTGTTCTTGGTAAGGTGAGGGGTAATGTAATTTCTTCTTAAAGATACAACTACTGAAAATGAGAGGAGTGTGTATTGTTGTAACTGAGAGTTACAACCAAAGCCCGTATTGTGGTTTAAAACGGAGACAAAAGAGAGGTTCTAAATGCTCTGTGACGAAAAACACCAAAAGGGAACGTAAGTTTCAAAATCTTTAGTTGTTAAGTTAGATGAGTAGTAGGTGCTTTTTATTCTCCTAAAGGATGCAGAAACAGAATCTTAGAATTATTAGCTGCCTGCTAAAATGTGGCAGTTAGCCTTAGTACTTCCTACTTTTATCATACAGTGACCTGGCCTTAGGAATTAGTCTACAATCATCTGGTTAAAACAAGGGGTTTTTATTAGACTGGTGCAGGTGTAAACGGCCAAGTGCATGTGTGCAATAGGTGCTTGATTGCTCAGTTGCCATTGCAAATGAAAATCAAAATGTTATCCAACTGTCTGCAGAAGACCAATCTCTAAATGAAATGAAAAGTATAGTTTTAATTTATCTCAAGGAAGACATTCAAGAAAGTATTTGATAACGAAGCTAGTCCATGTTGTGTTTCTGACTAAATGTTCCTCTGATTGACAGTGTAGCCAAATCAGTTTTTCTGATCATTCAGTTCACAGGCTAAGTCACAAGTCACTATAAGACTTTTCTGTATTATTGATTTTTAATTTTTCTGTTTAGACCAGCATATTTTTTCTTTCTGATCAGATATCATCCCAGGTTTTTATGAATATAGCATTATGAATGTGAGGACCTATTGCACAAATATAAACCATATCTAATTCTAACAGGTATCTTTTGATTTTTTTCCTTCAGTGTTTTTTATCAGTTTTTCAGACTGTTATCAGTTTTTCAGACTGGAAACGTTCCTACAATTCTGTTCCTACAGCAAGCTATTTTTGGAGATATCCAAATTAGTATCTCTCCTTCATGTAACATAGCGTTTTTCTCAGATCCAAAGTAACAGATTTTCAAAAATTTTGGATTGGTCTGAGATGATCCTGGAGTCATCTTCTCCTCAGTTTCCTCTTTCATATTTTTAGTGACAGAGGCCAGGTGATTTAATGTGAAAGTGAAGACTACTTACCTTTGCTTACGTTGTTGCCTACTATCTGTGCAACATCCTTACTGACATTGACTGCATAAGGTCTTTTTTTGGTGATCATGACTTTGCTTTCATCTACAAGCTTTTGGTCCCATCTGTGGGAAACTGTAGCTGTGAAAGCCTATGACCAACGATGTTCAGTTGGTACGATGTGTAGTACCTCATACTATTTAGTGGAGATCAACCAGAACTGAGATACAAATACAGGCCTCTGTCAAACTATAGGTCAGAATGATTCCTCAAGAAAATGTAATAGCACAGTTAAAATGAGATGCAAGACTATAAGTAAATAAGAAAATACCCATGATGGAAAAAGATCAATAATTCAATAATAGAATGAGACTCACTTGATGTTTTCAGTTTTCAGATAAAACTAATTATCTTACAGAAATTTGAAGACGATTTCATTCTATATAAATAGAAAACAAATGCTTTTCAGAGCATAAAAACAGTGATGAAGGTGTAAAAGTGTATGAGGGTTACTTAAAGGTAGATTTAATGGTTGCAGCTTGGGGAGCCAATTGAGTCCTTCATATGAAACCCAGTTGGGTCTGGGACCTGGGACAGAAAACTTTGGAAAGATGCTGCCGACTGATCCACATTCAAGAAGTAACTTACTTTACTAAGTAAGAAAGAGCAGGAAGAAGCCCAAGGAGAGTAAACAGTGTCCTGATACTGTGGCTATGATAGAGAATCTGCAGAAATGCAAAAATGACACTAGGCAGAAAGACAAGAGGAGACCAAAAGAAGCACCACAAACATAACTGTAATAAACATAAAAAGTCCAGAAAAATCCTGCCATTTGAGGAAAAATTGCAAGAATTGAATTACATGATTTTGGAAACATCTGCACATCTCACAGGACATTACGAGATGAGTGTTACTACCTCAGAGAATAATACCCTTCAATGAAGCAGTAGTGGATTACAGTTGAAGATGACTAAACTCTCAGCTTGGAAGAAACAGGACATACAGTAATTTACTTCAGAACAAAGAAATCATGAGATTCTTGGTTATTAACACTGTAGAAAAAACTGAAACAGCAGAAGAGGAAGAGGTTAAGCTGTAGGCTTTTCGATTCAAAATGTATACTAACAGTATATGTTGTTCAATAGACAAGAAAAATTTGATTTCTAGTGGAATGAGGGAAGAAATCTCATGATAAAATGAAAAATTCGACAATCCTTTCATCTCCTCTCTGAGTGCAAGTCTTGTCCTTCCTCAGAGGGAGAGAACTGATGAAAGACTTTGAGGACATCTTCTAGGGAGTAAGTAAGCTCTCAGCAAAGTCAGAGTATGTTAATCTTGCTAGGTTTTTCAGTAGTCTGGTCCCAGGTGAAATATGGACTGAAATTGTTAATGTTTGTCATGCACATGACATGTTCTGACGAGACTAATTAAAACCATCAGGACTGAGTAGGTGGGACATCAATTTTGTAGTTCCTGCTATTGTTGAATAGAAGTAAGTGTTTCAGCCTGTTGCATATGTCAAAAAAGTTCCTTCCTGATATAACCTGAAAAAGATACTTCTGTTGCACCAAGTCTGGAATAGTTTTGATGATACTGTCTAGTTGTTTTAGGCTGAGCCTCTCACATTTCCAACACTGCCCTTTTGGAATGTACGACAGTTAAGTAAATGCTCGTGTATATCACATTTATTTTCTCTTGACATAGTAAATCAAATATCCAGTAATCACCCATAATTTAGCAAGCACAAGTTCAAACATGTTAATAGATTAAACATTCAGATTATCACCCTGAAATGCATTCACTGATCTTAGGTGCTGCTTTAATGAAGAGAAGAGAAGCAGTGTCCAGTACACATGGACAGAAACGACGAAGGACCAAATCCAGCACCTTTAATTGCCTCTGGAAAGCTTGTGGAACTAGGCATATATTCATATATATGAGGTTTTGATGTACTTCATGCTGAGATCTAGGAGGACTGCTGTATTCTGTATAGTAGTTTCCAAAAAGGGCCCTTTAGATGTAAAAATCAGTTTCAGATTAGACATCTTGAAATTTCTTCCTCAGTTTGGAAAATATGCTCTTTTTTGTCAGCAGACATACAGAAGTTAGGGAATGGAAAAATCCCCTAATCCCTAAACATAAAGCCCGGTGTTGGGATGAAACACGTTACAGAAATGCAAAATTATCAGACACAGAAAGTAGTTAGTTTCTTTAGTCAAGTGTTGAATCATATCGGGTCATTTGCAATTAAAATAAATTTTTAGAAGCTGTATTTTAGGCATGGTTGGGCAAAAAGATCCGTTCTGTAATTTCTAAATCCTTGGACTCTATTTTAGATCACTAAAACGGACTATTTTTCCAGACATAGATCTTTCAGTAAAATAAAAGACAATGATTTTGATTGTTAATTTAATTATATACACAAAGCAAGCATTGAAATCTTCAAAAAGTTGAGGCATAGGACTTTACTGCAGTGGTTTTGTAAGTGGCACCTGTAAGTACTGGAGCAAGGATTCAGACTTAGAGCTGTGCACGTGCAGTGTTGTGAGCAGAATGACAACCATGCAGGCCCATTGTTTTGCATCATTAGCACTGTACTGAATCTTTTATACAAAAAAAGGAAAAAGAAAATGTCCACTGAGAAATGAAGCTTCCAGAGTCCAGTCTTTTTTATTACTTCACTTTTTTTTATTTTTTTTTTTACTTTATAGAGCACCTAATTTAGGCCACAGACAAAAAGAAAATGTATCTTGAATATGCATCACGGGTTCCAAAAATGAAAAGAAATTGGATTTGGATAGCACTTACTCAATAGACAGATATGATACATGGTAAGAAGGTGCACTGTCTGCCCTGTGATAGATTAAACTACTTTGTAGGAAAATTACTGTGAGCCAGTCACCACCACCACCGTGGCTAAATCTTTAATAAAATTCTCTTCCATATTCAAGAGCGAGGTATGAAGTACACAATAAGCAGAGTGGAGTAGAGTGCCATTTATCAACCCACAGCTAGGTCTGTAATCTCCTGCTTTATCCTTTTTTAGTACTTTATTTGTCTTTATTGTTGCAAGGAAGCACATTTACCTAGGGCAGTGGGCTTTCGGCCCTGATACACCTTTTGTTTTAAATTCTAACTGGTTTTTTTTGGTTTTTTTTGTTTTTTTTTTTTTTTTGGATCAGATAGCTATCCTGTCACTCTGTGGGAGTAATTAGTTTGTTTTGTTTTGGTGGTCCCTTGCTTGTTACATGTTCTTTCACCTTTCCTTGCCCGACCTGACCCTACCTCTCTCATCTCTACACTACAAAAAAGGATACCAAAGCCTCTAAGACACTGCAACAGGAATACTCAAGCCTGTGGAGCAGACTGTCAGGGAAGTACTGCATAATGCTTTTTTGAGACTATCTGGCAAGATGGCAGTATTGAACCATGTTGCAGTTGGCCCCTGGGTGGCACTACATGGCTAGAACTGGGACCAACAAAAACATTTTCACATAAAGGAAGAAAATATAATTGGAGCAGTTTTCTTTTTAAAAAATTAAAGAAAAATCCCTAAGCTAAATTTGTTAATATTTACTGTATTCAATACAAATACAGTGATTTTGAACTGTATTTGTCTTATTGAATCAGATTCCAAAATGTTCTGTACATCTTGACTACCTGATAATATCTGGATTACTTTTGGAAACATGCTGATATTAAGTACAGATGCAGTGGAAGAGTCCTATGGGTAGAAGTATGTGACTAGAACTGCTTTGTGCATCCTGAATATGCATACTGCCAGTCTGTGCTGCAGCCCTGGGGGTGATTTTTTTAGTACTATTATAACCCTTTTTATTGTTTGAATAGCAGTTTTATGACAAAACATTTATATTCAGCCTGCCTTTGTACTTGACTGAAAGAGAGCAATCACTGAGAATGATAAGGCAACAATGGTAATGATAACTGCATTTATGGAGGCTTACAGAATTTAAACGGGCATGCAAAAATAGCCTTACAATAGCACTCTACCTGAATCTGAACTGGTTTGGGTATATTTTTTGTGCCGGGCCCATGTTTGCTTATTGATGGAGATGTTTCCTTTTCTCCAGTTTTCCCCCTTATGGCATTTATTCTGCATGAATCTTACATGTGCGTGCCTCAGGTTTATCTTGCCACAGAAGAAGGGCATAGTGAGATGAAGGAACATAATAATTTTTCAAAATCCATATCACTGGAAGTATTGCTCAACTTAAATGGGGGGTTCTCAGAGTCTGTCGTTATATGATCTTGCAGCAGAATGGCAGTTACCTGTCTTTTGAGGTCCTACCTCTCCTGAAAAATAGGCAATTCTTTCAGTCTCCCTTGAGAAGAGATGAGAGAGAATACTGGACATTGGGAAGTAATCTAAGAGTTGAAGACTAGTCACTCTGTTGCGTGAATATTTTTAAATTCAGTCAGTTTTTTCTTTATCTTCCACTGCTATCGTGTTTCCTTTTTTTTTCCCTCCAAGGTTTATAGGCATGCACACACACGTTCACACGTGCGTTTGTGTATTTCCTTATATTTGTTGCTTATAGAAGAAGGCAAGACAACAATAAAAGATGGTTGAGCGTGCTTTTTTAGAGGGCAGGTAGTATCTGGTTCTCTAAGTTTTGCATCATGGGAACAGAATTATCCCTGAGTCTGTTTATGCTGTACATTGTAGTATGGATTACAAAGGAAGAAGTTGTACACTACGCTTTGTTGTAAAAATATTTTGGGCTAGATTCTGTCACCTTGTTCACGTTGGCTCCTAAGAAGACTTACTGGTGTTAGAGGCTTCCTTGCAAAAGGAGAGACTGCTCTCATGGAGTTAGTGACAGATTTAGCCTACGATTTTGTGTATGTTTTGTCAGTATATGAAAATAATTTTGTTAGCAAGCTCTTTTATATAAAAATCTCCCTGCACTGTCACTTTTGTAAGCCAAAGGCAGCATGTCTCTATGGATAAAGGTGAATAACCATTTTAAAGGCTTTTTAAATTTTGAGCCATACTTTTAAGATTTTATTGATCTTCAGAGCTGTTAATTCTCAACATATTTCAATTTTTTTTTCAAATTACAGGTTTCCTATTATATAATTTTAATTCTATATTTTAATATTCTATACTTAATTCCTTTAGAAGTTGACAGTGTACAAAAGATGAGTGGCAAAAATTTGTGAAAACTAAGTGACTCCAGAAATGTGGAATAAGTAAAAATAATCCAAGTATAGACTCATTTTTGTTATTAACAGTAAGACAAATGTTTTGTTTGTTCATGTATGTTATTTTACTAATTAAAAAGCTCACTTACGATGCTATAAAATTTTTTATAAGTATATAGACATTGCACGTTAGCTTGTTCATGTTTTCCTGTCTGTGTAATTTTGGTTTTAAATATGTCTAAATTCATGATTCAAATTCTTTTTACTAAATGAAATATAAGTAATGCAAACATTAGCTTGGTTTGCCTGAGTTCTTATAGTCTTTTATTGGAATATCAGATTCAAAGATATGTCATTTTCTACTAAATGTCTTTCTAATTCTTTTGCGCACATGATACGTTTTCCCCAGGCCCAGCTACTTAGTGGATATTATTGAACAAGTGTCTTTTACAGGATCTAAAAAAGTGCAGCATTATTTGAAAGAAATTTTTTAAAATGTGCATGGACTATTTAGGAATATGCTTAGTGAATATTAAACAAACACCTGAAGTTCCTGTGCTGCTGCCTAGAACCAGCACTTCATTACCTACTACGTGCAGTGACTTTGAATTTTTTATTAGGTACTGGTCTCTTAGCCTGTAAGGCTTGTGCATGATGTATATGAGAGCGATTTCCAGCAGAGAGAAGCTTATCACAGATCCACCTAAAAGGTAAGTCTATTTTTTCAGTTTTTAGTTCACATGCAGAACAGCTGCCTGTAGAACAGCTGCCCGCAGAACAGGAAAGAAATTTGGTTTAGGGATTGATTATACATGTCTTACCCATACAGTAAGTCAGAAATAAGCATGATGAACTTCAGATAAACCCAGAATGTATAAATGGCAAGAACAGCAATACTAGAATATTTACCTCCTAATTTTGTGCTACACTACATTTTTAGTGCATTTTTTTCTTCCTAAGTTGTTCAGGGCAAAGGAGAAGAGCTTGAGTAAAGTCCAGGTTTTTTAGTCTCTCCCAGATCTGTAGTATTCATATCCATGATTTGGGCAAGATAATTTACTGAATTACAAATCTGACAGGCAATGCATGCAAAAGAATGAATCAGTACTATCAGCATTCCTCGTATTTGCTAAGGAAAACAAGGTTAACAAATGCTAATGAATTTTAAGAAAAAAACAAAAGCAGAAGGAAATGATGAAGAATTAAGAAAGGCAAGGAAAAAGAAGAGAGGAGAAGGAAAAAAGGCGTATCAGTGAAGCAAGAAGTAGTGAAGAAAATGCATGGATTACTGCTTCACTAAAAATGGCTTTAATAACTTTTTGAGGCTGAGGGACCTTATCACTCATCTCACTCAAAGAATGTTAGTTTGGGTAATTCAAATCAGATAATTCAGGCGATAAAGTGCCTTAAAGAAGAGCAAGTGCATTCTCCTGAACAAAAGAATGGGGTATATGTACAATATGATTAAGAGACCCTGCAGTATCTTTAACCGGAGGTCAAGGTACAGGATTTGATAAAAGAGTGTAAGGGATAAGAAATTTAGAAACATAGGACCAACAGGGACTGTCTGGGTAACTAACTCTCTTGTATCAGCTTTACAAACTTTGCAAACTCCATCTTAAAAAAATTGTATTTTTCCAATAGAAACCTCTTCTTGAACTTTCTATTAGAAACTGCTTTACATTTCCATCCTAAATTTTCCATTGCGAGTTTATACATACTTTTTTGTGGCAAAATTTGCCTTTTTGTTGGCAACGTCCTTTCAGTCTGATGTTTTACTTTTCAGAACTACTTATTGCCCTTTCTTCTTTAGTCTGTCGCTTATATACCTTTCAGTTTCACTGCTAGTCTCCGTAGTTTCCAGCTTAACTAATCTTTTTGCATGTGACACTGTAAAATACCTTACTGAAATCCAGATAGATATTTTGTCAAGCGTAGCAGTTATCTTGTTAAAAGAAAGCTATTGGTCTAGTCTGGCCTGATCTTCCTGTGCTTAGTTTGTGTCGTATTTTTAGGCTGCAAGTGTCTCCTTTTTCTGTTCATACAGAAACAGAGCTATTAGTGCTAGCTGTAATGAAACCGTTGCTCTTACATGCGGGAAACCTTGTCAGCCACACTTTTTCTGAACAGTGAATTTGGGTCAGGCCATTTAAAGAAAAGTTTTCCTTGAAAGCAGTCTATTTTTGATAATGGGGCCTTCAGCCATTCCCCAATCAGACCGAGTATACATATCATGACACTTTTTTTCTCCATTAAAAGCATTTACCATCCTAAAAATGAATTAGCTGAATCAATATACTCCACCTGATGGCCTTCACTTTCCCTGAGGAGATAGGAACAGCTGCCTGAGCAGTGAGTGCTGCCTGAACAGTCGGACACTTTTCCTAACGTAGGAAATGACACTGCCACTGATGTCACCAGGGAGTAAGAAGAGGATGCTTGTAGGGAAGAGTGGAGGAAGAATAGTGATGGCTGCAATGGGGAGGCTGAGGCAAAACCGAAAATCAGATCTGACTATAACTGGCAAACTTGGATAAACATGGACATGTATAACAATAACAATAATACAAACCCTAAAAAGGCAGGATGAGAAAGAGGATAGCTATCATTTCATATGTGTCATACTCCAACTTTATTTCCTCTGCTTCATCTTCTTGGACACCTGTGTAGAAACTTGGCTCCAATAAATTCATTAGATTAGTTAGTTGTCAAGGTTAAATTTCCCTGTTATTTGACTTCTTATATATATGCTGTAGAAATATAAGGATATATAATATTTAAGGTATTTAAAAATGAGAAAATTCCACAGGGGTTCAGTTGATTTCCTCAAAAGAACAACCTTTCAGAGAACAGGAAAAACACCAGTGAAAAGTCGGGTACGAATTAGTTAATGAAAGATTTGAGTTGGATGCTTTAAAATTGCCTAGCGTTTGCACAAATTAAGGGATAAAGTTTCTAGAGATGGTAAATATGCTGATTTTTCAAGATATTTTTTCTTACTTGAAAAAAATGTAGAAATAATGCAATGCAAACAAGCCTTCAAACTATTTTTTTAGCTGAAAAATATTACTGGTAGTTCTTTATGACTAAGTATTTTTCTTCCCTTTATATGAGAGTTAATAACTTTTGAAGAAAGACATATCAGCACATTGAACTAAACAATTAAAATTCACTCTCAGCCTTGAAAGAGCTGGTGGTAGGTTTTGATTTGGAACTCTCCATCAAAATGATTTTTCAACTGAAATAATTCATGCTTTCAAATAGGACTGGCATTAGTATGGGACATTGTTAGTAGAGCCCTAATTCAGTTTGAAAAATGAAGTTTTTGAATTGTTGAAATAAGACAATTGAAATTTAATAGGTGATTTTTTTTGGAGGTTTAGCTTTGACAGATCTTCTAGTTAATAATTATTAGTTATTTTGTAGTAAAAAATTGAGAAGTCAATATAAAAGCATTTAGAGTGTTCTAAAATTATTGAATAGCTGTATCTAAGTTTTTCAGATTTATTGAATAAATTAAGTTGCATTTTTCCTGTTGATTTGCATAGGTTTATGTTTTGAAAACTAAAATTACTGTCTGCCTACTTCTGTCCAGAAAATGTTTCATACTGATGTTTGGTTGATGTATACTACCAGTTGATCTTTCAAAACATCACCTTAACCATAGCATTTATTAGTGTTTAAGTCAAACTTTTCTTCAGCATAAAGAGCTGAAGTTATTTCTATTTGTTTGTATGGCAGTGATACATACTTGTAGCCAGGTTGAAGATTTGTATATTATGAAATGACTGAAGCTAGTTATAGAAACCCTAGTTGTTGAAACCCTTGCCTTCATCAGCAAGTAGTAAAATTATCAGTATATGAAGCTGTTATTCCTTTCCTCTTTTACATTTTTTTCAATATCAAATTGAGGGTGCAATTATTATATCAAGGATATAATACCTTCATTGGTAGGGGTTGGGGTGGAGGAAGAGCATATTTGGGCATTGTACTTTAATAACAGTTAGATCTTTTTTCTAAAATCTCTTTTTTTCTCAGCATAACTTCAGTGTGTTGGGCATGTCTCCCTTCATCACAGCAGAGGACAGTGTGTATTTGCAGGATAAACTAATTCCATATTTGCACTATGAAATCTATTTGAACTTGTTTGCCTATGTATGCCAGTTGATATTGGCTTTTCAGGTGGTAAGTGTTGGGGCATTGTGTTAGCAATATATATATATATATTTTTACAGTAGTTATCAGTCATACAGTCATATCCTGTTGATATGCCATTCCCATTATACCTGAACATTTTTGTTATCTATGAATATAGCATAAACCGATAATAGCACATCAGTAAACACATTTAGAAATTACTATCTGGCATTAATGGGTGAAATGAAAACACTCTAACTGACAGTTTACTATTTTAAAGAAAATTTCCCTAGTAAAGTTTGCTATTTTGATGAAAGTTTATAGGGTTGCTTTGTATATGCCTGTGTAGGAGTTCATTCTAAACAGTTTTCAAAGAGATGGATGCATAAAAGAACTTAGATTATGTAAATCTCAGTGTTGCATAGTCTAAAGGTAATACTCATATATCCTGAGTGGACTCTGTAGCACAGTGAGTTGGATGTCAAAGTTCCCTGTGCAATGCACAATAAGGGAGCTTGTATGCTTAGTAAAGAAGTGTCAGGGAACTGCTTAGTCTGAGATTCTCAGTTAGGTTTAGGTATGGAGCCCCTTGGTCTTGATTTATCTGGTGCATTTCTGGACAAGTGTAGAAGCAGAATGCTAGACACCTTGGGAATATTATTGGTGAAAGCTTATGTATTTATGGGGAGAGATGTATGTCTTTTTATGTCTCGAATTTACATACCAGTATTCCATCAAAGTCCCACTTCAGATGCTTCCCTCAGTTTGTAAATCTGACTCTTTCCTTTTTATTTTCTCTACATATGTTTAAGCTGATATAAATTATCCCTTTAAAATTACCTTTTTATTTAGCATAAGAGCAATCTTGATTGCTTTACTTAAGAATGTCCTCCGTGCGTGTGAGAGGTGACAGAGATGAGAGTGAACGTCTAGTTTGGTATTTGGGTAGCAAATATCTTTTCTCATTTGAATTGTACCCCACCTACTAAATTCTGCACAACATTCTACTTCCATTACAAGCTCCTCTTGATTTCTTGGCATTTTTAGGGTTCATTTTATTCTGCACTATTTTCTTTTCATCTAAAGACAATTTTACAAAAAATGGACCACAGACTCATTTTTGTCTGGGAAGGAAAGCAGTGGCTATACAGGGAGACTGTTTAACAACTACACTATTCTGTGCTAAATACTAGCAAAGAAATGATTCACCTAGAAAGATATTTTTTATGTACAAACCTACTGGCAAGCTTTTCCCTTACTACAGGGCTCAGATTTAAACTATTTTTAATATTAGCTTTTGACAAATAGTGTATCTGTCTCCTTCTGTAATGGAAAGACACATCTTGGTAATAAAGAATATTAATTTCTGTGTCTTTAGCCTTCATGTCTAGGAAGAGATGTAATTTATAGAAGAAAATTACAAATATACATCATGAACTGCTTAAGAATTTTAAGAAAGGAAACTGAACTTCTGGAAGAAAACATGAAAAAAATGGTACGAGCTTCCTGACTAACTTTTTTTTAGAAGCTTAGACATGGAATTCCCTTTCTTGAAATGGACATATAAAAATACATATGCAAACATCTATGAAATCTCAGATAAAAGCTTTTAAAATGGACTGACTATTTCTGTCAAGAAATCAGAAGAAATTTTTTTTTGGGGGGGGGGGAAGGGAGGGCATCAGAAGATTACATGGACATTTTTGCTTGGATTATTTGAAGGAAAGTACACCCTCTTGAAACTAAGACTGCATCCAAGCTGTTATTAACCTTAATACAAATTTACCTACATATTTGCATTGTAAAGGAAGTAGTTTAATCACATTAATAAACTATATTGGTATGGAATTCAGAGAGCTGGTATGAACTGGTCTTTCTTACAGAATGGCTGTATTGCCACCACTGGGCTTTGAAGTGAGTGTGTCTGAGTTTTCTGAAGTATAGTTGGAATATGCTCCTTTGAAGCATAAGATTCATTGCATGGGAAAAAATATTCAAGAGATCAATTATTACTCCTGATTCACCGTGTGTTCAAGCTGTCTTTATTACTTGTCATAGAGACAATAATTTGATTTGACAGCCAGATTGGATGTTATTAAAATTAAAGTGTTTCAGTTGCCTTATTGCATATGTGAAACATTGTCCTGCTTGGTGAAAAGAACCAAGAAGACTGTGTGACTAGTTTGGTCTGCAGGTAAGGGAGTTGGAAAATTATCCAGTTTTGTAGTTGGCTGGTGAATTAATTGTATATAGTTGTCCATGGTGAGTCTTTATTGATGGAGTGCGTTTTTCACATATTAAAGCCGATGCAGTGCAGCTTTTTCACAGAAAACAGGAATTAGCAGTTTATAGTGAGGGCTTTGTTGTATTATTAATGTTGCTGCTTTTTTTATTGTCTAGTACTAACCTTGCACTACCAGTTGGACGCTATTTTACCTGATTCTGTATATTCCTTATAGACGACAACAGGCCCATTAAAATTTACCAAAACAAAAGAAGAGGAAAAAATTGAAAAATGGGTAAATTTAGGAGAACAGAAAAGGGAAACCGCGTACAATTGCACTATGCTTTCAGATAAAGTTTAAGCTTTTTATGAATGAGTGAAGCAGAAGAAAATATTAATTGGGGTTCATTAGAAATGTTGCCGAGAAAAGGAGGACTTCATTATTGTTTCCACCTTGTAAAAAAAGAGATATATAGTGATCTATTCATCATCAAGTTTAATAACCCTTAAACATATTCTGTTACTTCCATTTCATTAAGTAGTTAACATATAAGGTCCTTATGTAGGAAAGTTTGTCTTTATAACTTTATAACTGCTATGAATTTAGCTATATTTGTTTTTTTTTTTTTACCTTTGGTAAATGATGTTGAATTTCTGTCAAAATAAATTAGTGATGGGGTAGGACACTGCAGTAAGAAGCTATGTTCTGAGTATTTGACGCTAGTCTAATTTTAACATACCTATTTTCAGCCACTTAAGAGAGAGAGTTTAGGAAACATCTGATCCTTGAAAGTCTTTCCATAAACATCTACCACCAGCTGGTTAACTATTTTGCTTTCTTAAGCTGTTCCTTTGAATTTTTAGAAATATATGTAGTAGTAAGAAGCATGTATTAGTAGGATTTTGTAATATGTTTTTTCCTATCAAAGAATCTATTTCTACTGTGCTCTAATACTAACATTTAGCACACTTTTTTTTAAAGGACAGCAAATGTTAGTAAACATACAGGTAAACCTACCAATTAATTAAGTCTACATGTAATTAAGTAAATGTAAATCACCATATGCTCAATACGTTTCCTAACCCCAAAGATAATAATTACCATATCCAGCTCATAATGGTCTTGCGTTCGAAACAGGTGGGATATTCTCTCTCTTTTTTGTTTTTTTCTTAGTTATGGTTTTTGGATAAATACTAAATGCAGTTACAGAATATAACTGAGAGCAGAACTACATATTCAAATTTACAAATGCATAATTAAAATTTCTAAGTTTCTGTCATTGTAGCTAAGGGTAAATAAAGAACTGATTTTCAATCCATCAGATAGAGCCTAGAAAACTGAAGGCGAGGCAATTAAAAATAATCATCTTTTGAATTACTGTTTACAAATGAAGGAAAATAATTAATAACTCCATATTGATCCTTCACTTTCTGGAAGATGCCACTTCTTCCTTGTTCCATCAGACAATCCTGCAATGTCTGAAGGGCAAATATATACAAATGTGAATGTACTTGAAAAAGCAGAATTTAAAAAGGAGAGTGAAAGGGAACTTCTTAGAATCTTGCCAGTCATAAAAGATGACTCATCAGACTGTGCAGCTCAAAACCTTTTCATCTTCATTTTTGAAATGTCCTTAGTCATTCTGTGATTTTCCTCAGTCTCTTCATGGCTATTAACTAACAAAAAATTGTAAAATATTTATTTAAATACCCAAGTGTAACATATATATTTATATGGATATTATTTTTGAATCAATATTATGAAAACTGAATATACAGTCAGTTGTAGTTCTTGCTAAATTTTTATATTGCTCTTTATGTAATGAATTTTTACTCATTAGGTGCAATAACTGATTCATATCTGTGTCGTCCACCCTTATCTCATGGGTGGTAGTCAATGATTTAACTAGTCACTCATGTTTCAGCTGTACTTTCTCAATGACTTTTTTAAACTGTATATATCAGTATTAAGCTGCAACTTAAGGAGACTATCACAATTAAAGAATTTTCTACATGTAATCATGTATCATAATGGACTCCATCAAGTCACCCTCACTGAGAAGTAAAACTACAGATGCATGAAGTAAGAAAGGACTGCCCAAACTATGTACCACTGGTGATGCAGAAGCCATTTCAAAACAGTATAAAACCTTTCATAGTCCTGCTCCTGCCAATTGCAATTACTATAGTTATCAGAGGTACAGTTGATGGTAGCAAGCAATTAGATTGATGCCCAGTGATATAGGATGAGAGGCAACAGGCACAAACTGAAATACAGGCAGTTCTGTCTGAACACAAGGAAAAACTTCTTCACTCTGAGGGTGCCTGAGCACTGACGCAGATTACGCAGAGAGGCTGTGGAGTCTCCTTCCCTGGAGATATTCAAAACCCGCCTGAACGCAATCCTGGGCAATGTGCTGTAGGTGCTTGAGCAGGGGGTTTGGACTAGATGATCTCCAGAGGTCCCTTCCAACCTCAAGTATTCTGTGATTCTGTGATTTTCTGAGACACTGATCTGAGAAGAGTTATATATGGATATGTAGCATATTTTTAGGACTATGAATAGTCCCTTCAACTTGAGTAGCAACTGTGTTTGTTTTGATTGGGAGGAAATGGGAGGGAGCCTGAGCTGGTGATCTGCTTGGTTTTGTGGTTTAGCTGCTGGAAAGAAATGAAATAAAGAATATCAGTAAAAAGGAATCTGTTGGGGCAAATAGTAATATTCTTAGTGTAAATTCATTCCAACTAAAAACAATATTTTGTATGGTAACTTCATTATTAAATCTGCTTAGAAGAGCTCTCTGAAATCTATTCTGCAGACATTTTAAAAGAAGATGGTTTATCCATGTGAATACCTCACAAATGGCTTAAATTCTTAATCCTTACCTTCACCCTTCCTGATTCTTTTGACCTATTATTTCCCATTTTCAGATGACAGGTTCTAGCAATGCTGACAATAAAAAAAGAAACACAACAAAAACCTGAATGTCAACAAGAGGAGGAATGCAATCAAAAATGATGTTGCAAATCAAGCCTAGAATCAGACCATCTAAAATTCAAAAACTTTCAGCTATTTGCAATTATGGTGGTAATTGCTATTTTAAAATGTTTTCCTTCTTCCAAAGAAACTCCATGTTGTTAGCTGAAATTCTAGATATTTTAAATCACAGAGAATCTTTTTGCAGCTGATGAAGACTAAATATTATAGGCAATCAAAACAACCTATTATCTACATATTTTAGTTGATTAAAAAAAAGGTAGCTTTTGGAACGTCTTTAAAAAATCATTTTACTACGTAGTACTAGCTAATTACAACATGCTTTTTCACAGACCAAAACATTAGAGTTGTTTATTTTAAAGCAAAAGGTGGCAGGTTTTTCAGTTCTTTTTAAGGGAGAAATATCTGAGGTCTTTGCTATGATATTTTGTTCTATGTAATGACTCCTTTTCTTTCTATTCTAAATCAGTGTTTGCACTGAATTTTTGATCAATATATGTAAATAACATATATAATACCTAAAATTTTTCTTAAAAATACTATAATTTAAAGATTGAAATATCAACATTGCATAATATGAGGCCATTACAGAAAAGTAATAAGCTGGATGAAAGTTATACAGAGTGTAGGTAAATGACTATTGTATAATAATGTAATCATAATTTTGGTCTGGAGCAATTACTATTAAGGGCAACTAAATTCTGTGACCTTGGTCAGGACTTTCTCTTAATAAATTATATCTTGAATATGAGAAACAGCATTTATTTTATTCTTTGTGTAAATTAAATGATCTTGTTTCTTTTGCCCAGAGGCTTGTTTAATTCACACCTTTAGAAGGACAGGCTCCACAAGGAAAAGAACAGTTCTAGCTCAGTCTCATTTATTAAACCTTTTTAATTTGATTTTTTCTACTAAATCTGGTAAGTGTCAATAAAATGCCATGTTTTTTAATGAAGTGCAAAGTCGTAGTCATTCTGCTAGGTATTTTCCCTTAGTAACTTTTCCTTAGTTCTTAGCCTGATGTTTGAAGAGCAGATATTAGCAAATGGTTTACCATAAGAATCTCCTGTGAAGGTAAGGATGTACAACTTAAAATTGGTCTACATGTCCAGTGCCTGAAAAAATTTACAGTATCTACTTTTGAACAATTATTTAGGGAAAAAGCAAGTGAATACTATTCTAATAGTTGTATTTTATACGCATTATGTCTGCATGAATCAAGCAAAGGATTGGCAGGGAAGTGATGACACAGCATTGATACAACTGCAGTAAGATCAATGAAGCTGGCAGAGCCCTGGGTGGAATTTTTTCGAGTTAGAGGCACAGAATTTTTAGTGGAGGACCCTGACTTATGGACCTCAGTTACAAAACAGTCAGAATGAGTCACTGTATTAATATACTCTGAAATTGTGTCTTTTTTTTTTTTTTTTTTTTGTGATTGCGCTTGCAACAAGAGTGGAGCTGGAAAATGTCTGGAAGTTTAGAAGAAACGGAGAAAGGAAATCTTTAAACACCGACTGTAGCTAACTGCGTTGGTATAAAATGGAGATTTTGATTAATCTGTTAAATATCTAATTTTATACTCATAAGGAATTCATAAATATTTAGCATCTTTAGTAAGCTTATGAGACAATATGAGGCAAAATGAAGCCAATAGCCTTAAAAATTCAGCAAAAAGGGTTCATGGGTTGAAACCACTCAGAGTGTTGTTTAATCTGCAGTACTAAATTATTAAATTCTTCAAGGAAGAGAAAGATCGTATTACTGAAAGAATATTTGGGAAAATGACTTTTCAACATTAGAGTAAATCTGCTGAATTTGAGAACACGATTTTAAGCAGGGAGTGAGTGTTGGGGGTTTTGTGCAGAAAAGCTACCCAAGAAATTACAGGAAAATTAGAGGGGAAAAAAAACTGTCGTAGCATTTTGAATTTAAAGTATATGTTACTTCCCTGTATTCGTAAGCAGCTTATTTTGTTCATAAATACAATGCATACAAGAAAAAAGAAAACAAAATATATTCAGGTTACATTTGTAATGTGGCTAAATATTTAAAAACAGACCTGTCATATATCATTTTATATATTAGAAATAAAGCCATGTGATCAGAGGTCTTTGTTTTTTAGTAACTATAAACTTGAACTTTATTATGAAATAGATACCACTGAGAGTTTTTCCTCTCACAAGATGCCTTTAAATCTGATATGACATGATACTGTATGAATGAAAAAGAAGTCATGGTTTCAGATATAAAAAGCCTGAAAGTAAATCTGTGGTATTGCAACCATATTCAGGAAAAGCACCAGTCATTTTATTCAATAGCATTCCTGAGCCAGCTGACAGATGAATCACTTTTGACAGTAACTCACTTTTTGACCTATGTGGCAGAGAGAATATCACCGCAGTAGGAGAGATTTTGTGATAATTGGAAAGTGAAGGGGACTTGGTGGTGCAGTAGGTTAGTGCATTAGCCTTTCCCCTCTGGAGACTTTGGTTCATATTCTACCTTAGCGTCACCAGTGAAAATTCATACTTTGATGTACATATGACAAAAAGACCCATATTTTGGAAAAAAAATATTGCCTTCCTTCATTATAAAGCACTGTATTGGCAAGGATCTTAAGGACGTTATACATTGGCTGGGCGTTTAAACAGCCTTTATTCCTGCAATATGTGTCCATCGAGTCCATTTTCTCCAAAAGAGCATTCACTTAGTGTATTTCTAAAAGGAAGAATGGGAAAGAGTGCTCAGTTGATAAGCATGAAAATCATGCAAATATTGAAGGGAAATCATTCATAATCACTGATAAATTGTCCATTTTCACTTCGAGTTAGCTCTTGTTAATCTCTTTTGCACTGAAGCTGTATTTCTCTTAAGCTGTTTTTCTTGAACCTCTTTCTGCCCAAGATTTTTAAGTGCCAAGTAGGTGCTGTTTCATATGCAGTGGAGTGGAGCTATGATGACATCCAGTGGTTAATTAGTTCAAAAAGTACACATTCCCTAAGGTATCCTGGGAGACACTTTGCACGCCTGCTGGAAAGAAACATATTGCTTGCATTTACAGGTGGTAAACTGAATATAGACTGGTTATCAACGAAGTACTGTGTTTATTACATGTCTAGTTTGAGGAAAACATGGAGTATCCATTAAAACCCAATTTCTCCTTTTTCTCTTAAATTGTAAGAAAAAAAGATAGGGTGGGGCAAACAGAGAAGAAGCAAAGGATTACAGGATAAAGATAGGACAGAGGAAGTTTAAACAGAAAGCAGCAGACAAAAACAGGGCTGACTGATAAATCATTCTCTTAATCAACTGTGCCAGCCAAAGAAGTCCTGAATAAGCAGGTACAAATAAAGAAGCTTTAACTGATTTTTCTTGCCCCCCCCATCACATGCCTAATAATTTAAATTTGTACTTTTCATTGTGCTGGTTTCTAATAGGATGATAGGAGCTTCAGTTTGGGACTTTTCCTTTTTTTTGAATGAAAAATTCTGTAAAATGGGGGAAAGCTTTAAGCAGCTTCTACACTACATAAAGCTTAGATCTCCTTTAAGTGCACAAGATTTCTTGGAGTGCTTTTGGTGGTCAAGGTTTTGTTGTTGCTGTTTTCCTCAGAAGGCCGTGGAGCTCATCTGAAGCCCTGAATAAGAAGCAGAAGCAAGGCAGGATTGAATTGTGACTTTTCTGTAAATTATAATGTTTGCATAGGGGAGTAAGCTATGACGGGACTTCCGCTGGTATGCATACATCTTGCCAGATCAGCTAAGATGGTCACTCCCATTCACCCTTCCCAGGTACCTCTCGCTTCTAATTGCAGACCAGTATCAGGGATCCCTTTGGGATGGCAGTCTCATATCCTCTAAGGGTTGATGATAAATTTCTAGCCTGAAAGAAGGAAGAGTATGTAGGAAGGTCCTTTTGCTTCCCTTTTCCATGCAAAGGTGAGACAAATAGAAATGAAAGTAGGAGCGAGAAAGATAAGAGCTAGGTCTTATGGAGATTTTTGCTCCAGGTAATCAGCGTGGTGTCAGTGTTATGGAGCACAGAAAAGATAGCCTCGGATAATCTTTGCATTTCTTCAGAGAAACTTTCGTTCAAAACACTGCTTTTAGTTTTTACTCAATTTTTCTTGTATCTTTTATTTGATATCCTATAATTATAGATATGGAAATGTTAAATAAACATGTAAATGAATCTGCCAGTATTTACTTTAAGGTACACTGGTACCTTAGAGCAAAGGTCTTATGAAAACTCTTTTCATAAATAAAATTGTCCTGCATTACATACAGTACATTTTCATCATCTGTTCACTTATGCTGTGCTCTATTACAAGTCGGATTCTACAAGAAGTGAAAGATGGCTTGTTTGAAGAAGCTCTGCCGATGTTAAAGTTGCAGATGGGGGAAGAGTACTATATCTTTATTCTGGAAGCCACAATAAAAGCCACATGAACCTTGCAATTCCTGATGAGCTTTCTAGGACTACTAGTTTTGCCTAGCCTTTTCTTCTTAGAATGCAGATAATATTTTTATTCAATTAAGCTTTTAATATGCAACAGTAGTTCTCACTAATAATTGGCTGTGCATCCTAAGACATTTGAAAAACGTATCTGTTCATTACTAAGTTACTGTAATTGTATAATATGTAAACATTCATGGTAGTTCTCATTTTTAGGGTTTTTTTGGGAGGATGTTTTTAAAAATGGAAAATAAAAGGTAAAGGTAATGCAGCAATTGCAACAAAGTGTTCAGCTTTGTAGATGCCAACGGAAGTGTATTTACTTCTGGATTTGATTTTGAGTTGAGAAAATAATGTGACAATTTATTTTTACACCACTTTAGTAGTGGTGTGGATTTTTTTTTTTTAAGTTTCAGTGTTGTTAGGTATGATGTACAGAAGCAGAGTGAGAAAGTGATTTCATGCTCTATTTCTCTAGATGAAGTTTTGTGGTTTGCTGACGAATACTGACATGTAAACCCAAATTGCAGCTTCCCAGGTCTAACAATGGCTAAAAAAAAAAAAAAAAGTTGTTTACAGAAGTCATGGATAGGTTTTTATAAGCCAGAGTGATCTTTTGAAATGAGTTGATACCTTACCATGACACCAGCTAGCTTGAACAAAATTAGCTTTTCTTTTTCTTAGATGCCTAAAATGATTACTGATTTTTATTCTTTTGGCATAGAGTTTGCTATCATAATTTTAAATTAGACTGAAATAAAACAAAAGATAGGGAAAAAAACAGAATTAGTGGTCATGTTGTGGATTTCTTTTGGAATGGAATTTTCCTGATTATCTTAAATCCAATAAGCTTACAGTATTTGGCAGGATATAAAGTGACAGTCATCTAGTCCCTGAATATAAGGAAGTATTAATACCTCTGCTTTTGAAATCTCAAAGTAACTCTCTCTTTGTTCTCTGATACCTAACCCTGAATTTTTATCCTGAATAACTGTTTTTGGTTTTGTATAGTGATCTTGAATGATCAGGAAGTTATAGAATAAGCAAGTTGTATATGCTACCAAGCTACCAGTTTATTATCTCAGCATTCTGCCTCACAGAGGTAGATGTTCACCTTGGGATGATTCTTTTCTTCCCTTTCTCCCACCTGCTCATTTTTGTCCGTCTCTCTTTATTCCATCTCTGCTCCAGACATGGAAAAGTGGCTTATAAAGTAGGCTAAAACTATTACTGTTTACAAAAAATGTGGTGCTGGTTTGTCTTAATATCCAAGGCTTTAAACTATGAGGGTTCTCCAGCTTCTTCAGGAACATCACTGTCCTTCCTGCCTTGGTGGCAGAACAGATAGGGATGGAAACCACTCCAGCCAACCATCTGTCAACAGTAAGCTATCCTCTTTCATTAATCATAGTCCTCTTAGTTGACTGTAGTTGGCCTTTTTACTGGGCTGACACTTTTTCCACATATAATTTAAGACAACATGGTTTCACCTGAAGTAAAACAATCCATCAAATGCTGTGTATTTTTAATGGAAAAAGACATCTTAAAAAGACAGAAACATCAAGTTCCATTCCAAGACATTTATGGCTATGATTCCTGTTCCTGCTGTGTAATCTCAAGAAGAATTGCCACCTAATAATATAGACCAGCAGCCTGTTAAGCTGGTTGTATGTTGTCTGGCCAGATATATGTTTCTGACCTATTTCTAGTATTTTATATTTGTCTTTAAGATGTTTTCTACGATAGCTCTCTGAAGATGAAATTTGATTCCACCAAAAAATTGAGTACCATGCTTTGTATATTTAAATCACAACTTCCGGGTATGAGGAAAAACAAGCTAGAGAAAGGGTAAAATGAAAAAAGTTACTAGTCTGGCAATAACAACAAAGCATTTAATAATTTGTCAGATAACATTTATCAAAAGGTTTTGGTAGTTGCCTACATTCCTAATGAGAAAGTGTGTGATAATAGCCATAATCTCAGATTTATGATAAAGTATTTGAGGTTTCAGACATTTGGTCCAACAAGAACTAATATCATAACAGCATATAAGTAGGTTTCCTGAGTAATTTTGGATTCTGATATAAACTTTTTTCTAAGGACAAACTTGTTTCAATTAAGCATAATGGAATACTGCTGGATGAAGTGATATTATGGCACTGACTTTCTGTTCATTACATAAAACAACATACTGCAAATAAGAATAATAAAATATAACTTGGAAATAATAGCTTTATATTCTCCTCTTCAAGCTCAGTTCTTAGCTGCTGGGAATTTAGAATCAGAATAGCTGTGGGTGGGTAAGAGTAAGAGGCTATGGTTTTCAATTGACTTTCTCTTCCTACATCCTTGGTAGGCTTTGTGGCAAAATGTTTCCAGTCAGCTCTGTATAATACCAGCATTGTAGCCTGATTATATGATGGCAGCCAAGTGCTGTATAGCTGACAGATTTCAAGAGGTATATGAAAAGTATTAAAGATGTGCATCAGTACTGTGAAGTCCATGTTAGGAAAAATTTGGGCTACTACTGTAGGTATTTCTAGCTGTCTTTTGCTTTGGAGGTTAAAGCTTCAATCTTTCATATATTTAGAACTTTTTAAAGGAATGGTTTCCTTCAAGATGACAATAACTCCTGAAAGGATAAAAGCTCAAGGAAATACATAACATACATACTGAAATATGCACACATATTGTACCTCATCTTGCTTAGTTCTCCATGAAATGTCAAAAGAACCTCCTACTGTGCTATGTCTGCAAGCCCTGCAAGACTGATTAAATTTCTATATAATATCAATCGTTGCATCCTGTCAACCATAAATCATGAAATTTGTGTTATAACTTATCACTTCATAAAAAGGCTTAAAACTTTTTTATTATCAGATAGGAAGAGTAAATTGTCTCTCTCATTTTATTTGTGGCAATTTTATGTATGTACTCCATGGTATGGACATGAAACTGAAACAGTGAAAATGTGGGGTGTATTGTATATTCTTTATATATGTGTATGTGAAAGAAATGGATTAAGAAAGTATTTACTGCAATAAATAATAATATGATTTATTTTTCAGCTTTACGCTATCCCAAAATATGGAAACAAAATAAGGTGTCGAAAGCAGAATATCTAAAGATCCCTTGAGTGCAGAATAGAGAATATTCAGACTGTAATAGGATACCATTTCCTCCCTTACATTTTTACCTAGTGGAATAGCAAAATATAATCAGGAGATTTGATGTTAGGAAAGATTTTGCTTTGTGACAGAAACTAGTGTTAAAAGGGCTTGTGGTCATTTCTCACACCACTTCAGGATGTGTGGTTTTTGTATAGAATCTCAACTTACACATTTAAATCGTATTCAATGTTTCTGACCTTTTGGCACCACACACCAAGAGGCTAATGTGAGGAATATGCTCCTCTTGAATTACTGACTGTAGTTTAAATCCATTGTTCAGAGAATTTCAAGATTTTGAATTTCAAACTAAGAAGGATGTAATAAGAATGTCTTTATTCTCATCTCTCTCTCACACTCTCTCTCAAAGGGTTTTGT
This sequence comes from Struthio camelus, assembly GCF_040807025.1. Classification (NCBI taxonomy): domain Eukaryota; kingdom Metazoa; phylum Chordata; class Aves; order Struthioniformes; family Struthionidae; genus Struthio; species Struthio camelus. Next base: position 53,741,892 of record NC_090944.1, read on the forward strand.
ACTGCTGCTCATCACCATAGCATCTTAGTGCCTTCCAAATAAAATAAATAGCAGTAGCAAAGCCTCTAGTGAACATCATGGGGAACATCAACATTGAGAGGCAAAGCTTAAAAGGCTGCATGCAACACCATATGAATGTGATTAGATTGCTTCTAGACTACAGCTGGCTTAGATCCAACTTGGGTAAAGTGCAGTTAAGTCAATTCAAGCCTGTACTCACCAACCAATATAGACTTGCTTCACGAGTGATGCTTCTGTCATGGCAGGGGTGGAATGTGGGCAAAATGAAAGAGGAGAGTGTGTTCCTGTGACAACTTTTGGTAGTTTGTGATAATTCTGAACAAAGATTTTATTCAAATTGTAAGTCTTGCAGTTATGAATAAATCTGTGATTTTCTTACAATGTTCACTAATATCAGTAAACATAATTTTAATAATATTTTTCTTAATGAAAAAATATCACTTGGGTTAATTTGATACTTGCATGCAAAACTGTGTACTTTCATTTTTGTTCAGTTTATGTCGAGATCAACGCTTAAGTTGATCATAAGTGAGTGGCTTTAAAAAATACAGTGTTCATGGATCATAAGCAGTCTAGTAGAATTCTAGTAGAATTTTGCAAGATATAAAGTCTGAGGTAAAATATATAAAGAAAGGTGATAACTGCAAGAATTTTCAATTTTTAAGAGGTAACAAATAGTAATAATAACAACAAATAATAATATTGTAACAAAAAGTATAAAGTAAACGGTTTAAAAATTCTTAAATCTGAGACACATCAAACCAAGCGCTAGTGAAAAAAGTAACAACCTTTCTCCCCCATTATGGAAACATGGTTAGATCGTATGCATCATAAGGCAAATCTTGTGGCTGACTTTCCATACAATTTAGTAGATTCCATGTGTTGTGAGGAGATTTAATTAAAATCCACTCAGAAATTATCTATATGAAGCCATGTCATATAGTTAACCGCTTTCTCAAAAACTGGCAAAGAAATGATTTCCTGAAACATTTGAGGATCATCAAAAAGATATAATAAATAATGAACTATTTAGAAGCAATCAGTTTTCTCTAACTGTTGATAAAAATTCTGGAGTTTGGATAACTTCTGGCAGGTTACTGACTGCAATTTTTTTTTGAGTGAAATCTGCAAGTGTACAGAAATTATGGTTCTGAAATCAGAGGTGTTGATGCAGTTCTGTGCCTTGATTTTAGGGTTTCTGCTAGTTTTCTGGGGAAATACACTTCATTCTAGGGAAAAAAGAAAGTATATAGAGCCATCAACAATGACTCAGAAGTTTGCTAAAGATCTTTTTAAAGTGCGTTGTTACTTGTTGTGCGTTCTTTGCATTACTTGCCTTATTCATGCAGTCATTGAAGAGTTTATCGACCTTTGCAAAAGCAGTAGTCATTTACCAGCTATTTTCAAATCTGTTGAAAAAAAAAACTCCAAAAAATCTTACTGCATGTGGAAAATGGTGTTGTTCTACTAGATTAGCAATATTCCCTCCAGAGTGATTCTAATGCAAAGATTTTCCTGACCAGGGTCAGCATGGTGCGTATACAACAAATGAACAATTAGGACAATGTTTATTTCCTAACCTCAGAAGAAACAACACACGCATTTAAATCTTAAAGGAATGCTCAAAGATTGCACAGATTTCTTTTAGATTTTTGTTAAGATGAGTTTTGTGCTTTCCATTTTTAAAGTGCACATTATTTACAAAAATATGGGAGCATCCCCTTCCCTTCTACATAAACATGATGCCAAATTCGTAAGCTAAATGAGCGCAGGATGCAAATAACAGCTTTCCTGATGCTAAGAAAGCCAATATCTGCTAGTCTAAAATGTTAAAGGAATGAATAACTCTTGTGTTTTGCTCAGTTTTGAAAGTGTAATGAGAGATACCCAGAGAAAAAAGAGTCTCTAAAAAGTTTGTATAGAAAATACAGAGTAATAGGTCTGCTTTTGAAAATGTTTGTAACACAAAATGTGAAAGAGAGATTTCAATGTGATCATCACAAAATTGAAAATAAGTCTAATGAGAGTATGGCAAAAAGTGTATCAGAAATAAAAAAAAAAAGTTGTCCTAAATTACTGGAAAGCTGAACAACATTCATTTTCTGAGTTCAATAAACTGTTGCTACATGCTTTGCCTGAATCTTTGTATTGTAAAATGCTATCATCTTTGGTGAGGATATTTTAGAAAAAACTGAGAAAAAGACAAATTTGATTGATTGTCTTGGGTGACTTTTTTGGAATATCATTAAAGAGATTATGCACAATTCTTACAAAAACAGTCCTGACATCATAGGATGGTGCTACACCTGATGAGGACAGTATAAATACTTAATTTGTTTGCAAATCTTTAGTTATATTATAGTTATATTTTAAAAGTAATTTATCTAAGTGCTAATGGAAATCCACTTTTGATTTAATTTGGTTTTTTTCAGCCTAGAAAATCAGAGCTAAGTGGTTGTAGAACTAAGGACAGCAAATTGGGTGTATATGCTTGAACCTCATCAGCTGCTGCTTTTATTATTACCTAAGGGGGTGGTATAGGTCTAGAGTGACAGCTAAAAGAATGCAAAGGCTGAAGAGGGGTATCTTGGACAGCAAACAGCTTGCAGTGCCTCTGTGGCTGGGTTTGGGAGGAGAGGAAGAAGATGCTTTGCTCTAGGAAGCTAAGCAAGAGGAGACATTAATAGTACTTTTTCAGAGTTATGGGCAGAGCTGAGCCTTTAGAAGATCAATTGAAAAAGAGAACAGTGATATGATATATAGATAAATTTATTAAAACTTAAACTTGTCATTCTTTTTCAAGTGGTAGAATCCTTTCTAGAAGTCTGATGAATTTTGATCTGAATTAAAAGCCATATTTTTTATTCTGCAGAAAGGGTCTATTTTAAAAAAGCCTTCACATAAGACCTTAAATAGTAGGATTTGGAACAAAGCAATTTGAATTAGTAGACACTTCACACAGTCACATTCTGTCTTTTAAATATGCTGATTTTGATAAAGAATATCTATATTTTTATTTTGTTTTTTTTTAATTTTCCTTAAAAAATCAACTTGTTAAAATGTAGATTTGGCAGAAACCATTAAACTAACAGCGAGCTTCCTCCCTTTGTCTTCCATGAGGTCATAGATTCATAATTTAACCACATTTTATAAACAAAAGTGAACAAACAGGGAAGTAAAAGTCCCAGAGGTGCAGAAAGTGAATCTGAAATGTGGAATCCTACAAGTTATTCCTTATTTAAAGACAAGGCTTTAGGAATCAATAATGAAGTATGCCAGCCTATCTGAATCCTGAAAAGAATAATTTTCCCAATATTTGCCAGATAGAATGAAGGAAAAAACACAAACTTAGGAAGCAATTAATTATTTGAGTCAAAAAAAAAAAAAGAAACAGATGTGAAAGGCAAAGATTTTACACAAGAAAAAAGGCAGATTTTTTGATCAGGAAAATCTGGAAAATATCCAGTGCTCTGGATTCAGTAGATGAAAGATCCAGGACTTCCCCAGAGAAGCAGCACTACAAAAAGCAACAGTTAAAGCTGCTCAACTTTGCATTGCAAATATCTCTCATATATTCTTCCTTTTCAGGTGAAGAGCATCCTGCAGAGTCCTCCCAGCAAAGACATGGAAGTTTAAAAATGTAGATGTTGACCTACTTGAAACTGGGCTTCAGTAACCAGTGAATATCACACAGTCTCCTATACATCTGTCAAAGATAAAGGTCCACTCTATTCAGACTTAATTTTGAAAATGCAAATTTTGGGTGTCTGCTTTCTTACTCAAAGAACTTAAAACATATCTTCATTTTCTACAATTTGTATTTCCTAGCGGCTCAACAGAAGTCTTAAACTCAGGACTTCATGCCAGACCTTTTGATCTAAAGACACTAGCAACAACTGAAATTGCTGTTCCCAGTCTTGTTCCCAGGTGGTAATTGTATGTTTCAGTAAGCTAAATGATAGGAATGAGTACAGTTTAGAAGAGAAAAGGCAAGGAAACAAACAAACAATATCGTTTCCATCTTAATAAAAAGCTATCTGTGTAAAAACAACTTTTCTTTTATTTATATTGAATAATTAAACAAAACTAAATTTCTATGAAATATTGTTATGACGTTGATATTAATAATGCTCTGTTTCTGAAAGACTGAAATACAGTTTAATGCTAAGCTCCATATAACATATGTATAACATAGTAACATATATATAAGATACAATGTATTTCTGTGAAAGCTTATTATATAAGCAAGATCAACAAATGTTGGAGAAGGAAATAAAGATGTGGAAAGGTCAAATGACTTGCAAGATGAGATCACTGAATTTGTCCAGATCTCTTGCATCCCAGTCTCATTCTATAGCTATTACACCAGTACTTGATGACAGTTCCTAAATGGGTCACAGAAACATTCATGCTGGGCATGAGAGGTGAGAATAGGTGGGAAAATTGCAAGACACAGCTATTTACACCTGCTGTCTAACAGCTAACTACCTATAATTAATCACAGAATCACAGAATCACAGACTGATTGAGGTTGGAAGGGACCTCTGGAGGTGGCCTCCCTGCTCAAGCAGGGTCATCTACAGCACATTGCCCAGGATCGCGTTCAGGTGGGTTTTGAATATCTCCAGTGAAGGAGACTCCACAGCCTCTCTGCGCAACCTGAGCCAGTGCTCACAGGAAGTTTTTCCTCATGTTCAGATGGAACTTCCTGTGGTTCAGTTTATGCCCGTTGCCTCTTGTCCTGTCGCTGGGTACCACAGAGAAGAGAGACTGGCCTCATCCTCTCGACACCCTCCCTTCAAATGCTTGTACACATTGATAAGATCCCAGCTCAGTCTTCTCTTCTCCAAGCTAAACGGTGCCAGCTCCCTCAGCCTTTCCTCATAGGAGAGATGCTCCAGTCCCCTCATCATCTTAGTGGCCCTTCTGGACTCTCTCCAGGAGTGCCACGTCCCTCTTGTCCTGGGGAGCCCAGCACTGGACACAATACTCCAAGTGGGGGCTCACCAGGGCTGAGCAGAGGGGCAGGATCACCTCCCTCGACCTGCTGGCAACACTCTGCCTAGTGCACCCCAGGATACCGTTGGTCTTCTTGGCCACAAGGGCACATTGCTGCCTCATGCTTAACTTGTTGTCCACCAGCACTCCCAGCTCCTTCTCTGCAGAGCTGCTCTCCAGCAGGTCAGCACCCAGCCGGGACTGGTGCCTGGGGTTCTTCCTCCCCAGGGGCAGGACCCTGCACTTGCCTGTGTTGAACTGCAGGAGGTTCCTCTCTGCCCACCTCTCCAGCCTGTCCAGGTCCCTCTGAATGGCAGCACAGCCCTCTGGTGTGTCAGCCACTCCCCCCAGTTTAGGATCAGCAGCAAACATGCTGAGAGTGCACTCTGTGCCTTCCTGCAGGTCATGGATGACTACACTGAACAAGACTGGACCCAGGACTGACCCCTGGGGGACACCACTAACTACAGGCCTCCAACTAGACCTCTGTGCCACTGACCACAACCCTCTGAGCTCGGCCATCCAGCCAGTTCTCAATCCACCTCACCGTCCACTCATCTAGCCCACACTTCCTGAGCTTGCCTAGGAGGATGTGATGGGAGACAGTGTCAAAAGCCTTGCTGAAGTCCAGGCAGACAACAGCCACTGCTCTCCCCTCATCTACCCAGCCAGTCCTTCCATCATAGAAGGCTATCAAATGGGTCAGCAGCTCTGTTGCTTTGTGATGGGTCAGTTAATGTAAATACTGCAGCTAGTCACTTGCCGCCTTTGCTCTGCAAAAGCTGAGCTGCTGTTGCCTCAGAAAGTGTCATGAAGACTCATGAGGCAAAAGGAGGTTGTGATTTTTTAGGAAGTTTTAGAAATACTACGTTAAGCTGCACTTTTTCTTATATATTCTTGTTGTATTCTGGTTTTACCTTACAAAGTCTGACATTTGTGGTTTCCTTTCACAGATCATAGGCTCTGTTCATACATTATCTCTGCCCCATAATTAAGTGTCCAAAGATCACAAGAATAGCAAGAATTTCAGCTTTCCTCTCTGTGGCTGAAATCAATTAGCAGTAGTGTTATCCTGCATGGTAGCTCAGGTATCTACTGTTAGGTCATTCAACAGCCCTATTTTTAATGCGTTGCTTAAAATTTGTTTTTAATCCCTTTTGCTATTTACGGAAGTCTATGACAGTCATGACCCTGTTAATGCTGGGAATACACCTTGTGCCACTGTTCTTTACAGTTTATCCTTCTATGACTATGCAGCCTCTTGGGTTAGCTTTCTCTGAATCTGCTGTTCATTGGACATGTGATTAGAGAGGCCACTTAATACCGTAAGGTATTAAGTAAGCTTTTAGTGCTGTTTCCTGTATCAATATTTATCTGCCTTTTCCTGGTCTCCTTTATTTTGTTGTTCTAAAAGATGCTGGCTCAACTCATTGTCTCTGATTCAGTAAGATCTGCTGATGTGAGTTTCAAGTGAATGCTGTCCCTTCTGATGTGTTCGTATATGTTCTCAAGAGAGCAAAAAAGAGACTTGCAGTTTAGTTGAGCCTCTATAGTAGTTGGATCTCTTATTCTCTGTAGGGAACTCTAGAGTGGAAAATGCAGCCAGTCATGCATGCTGTAATTTACATCTGATTGATGAAGGTTTTAGATTCACAGAAACAATTTGCACTGGGACTTTTAAGGGCCTAAAATTGAAGAATTTTGCCACTGCTACCCAGCATTAATTTTTGTCTTGTTCAGTCATGTATCGCTCCCCATGTCAAGTTTGTTCTCAGAAATAACCCTTAAAATCATACATTTCATACTTGTTTCTAGTGTTAAGTGATCAAGTAACTACATTAAGTCATAGCTGAAAACACAGCATTTCAAATGGTTAAATAAATAATTGTATTCTTATTTTATTCTTTTTTAAAGAAAAAAGTGCACCATGTAGCACTTACTGTGCTTACAAAAGAAACTCATCCTTTATTCTTACAATATCCAAATATTTGCACTCTTTATTTACTAATTCGCTAAAGTCTTCAGGAAAAAACCCACAATCTTTAGGCAAAAAAACCTAGCATTGAATAAAAGCTTTTGGACATCTCAAAAAAGAGGATGAAATTAGCATTTACTAATAAAAATGAAACTGAATTAGTCCAATAAGGTATTTTCACTAAGGTCTTAGACAAACATCTATACAAAATGAAATAACATGAAAACTTAGTATTTTATAAAATATATTAGATAATTTATATTACTATCATACCAAAAATATCTTGTGTGATTAAAAACGAGAGGTATCAGGTATAGTTACAATTAGGATTATCACAAAGCATATGTGAAGTGTTTCTTTTAATTATTATTTTAAGCTAAGTCCATTTATTTAAACATTTAAACATTCAATTTAATTATGAATAACATGGGGTATCTAATAATGTGCTTGGTACCAGAAATCTCTCTTCACAACAGCATGGATTTCTTTTGGTCTTGTTTTCAGATCACTCGACTGAGTGATATAGCTACTATGGAGTTCCAGTGAATGTTTCTTCGTAAGTCTGGTGTTTATTTATAATAAATTATATAATTTATATACTACAGTACAATGAATACATAATCATTTATTCATGAAAACCTAGAAGACCTCTATGATTTTTCTTATCAAGTACAGGACTAGAGAAAACATCCTGTGTCATCAAGTCCACTCCCCTGCCATCAGCCACACTGTATAAGCACTTCATGAAAACCTCCTTCTTTAAAACTGTTTATGTTGTTTACCATTAATATTGTTGTTTACCTTACTCCTGTCATTCAGCATCTTTCTCCTGTCATCATTGGAAACCTACTTATATTTTCCAGCGTAAATGTATTCACAGTCAGTTTTACTCATTTGCCCATTAGGTCAAATAGTTCTTTTGCTTTCCTGGCACTTATACTGTTGCTATTCTGAGACAGAGTGAGCAATATTCATCTCACTGGATAAAATAAGTCAAGCTTCTCTAGTCCAGCTTTCTTTTCTAAGATCTGCACTCCATTGCATATAGTAACCTAATAGCACCCTTTGAGCACATCTCTGCTTGAATTCATCTTTCTGGAATGCAGGTAAATAGTTACTAGTGTTCAGAACAGCACCATAAATATTTCTTTACCTTTGCTGGAAATTCTTCATTTGATATAAAACGTGGTCAAATAAAATTAAAAGGAAATGCCAGCAATTAAGATAACCCCAAATTAGTGGAAAAATAAAAAGGAGAAGTGAGTAAATTCCATCTCTCCCTAAATAGCAAGAATGTCTGTGAGTGTGGATACATGTGCTATGAGAATAGCTTCCTAGAAGCTTCTCAGCAGTGCAGGCAAAACTGACTTTTGACTAGTGAGAGACTGTATTCTGGGGGGATATGGTTGGGATAGGTCACTGAAGACACACTGGGTGTCTTTAATATCACTCAAGTTCCTGTATTCTAGCTTGAAGTTGTGAATAGTTCTTAGGATAGGATTTGCAGATTTCTTTTAAAGAGGAAAAAAACATCAATTCTGTTTTTTCTTCTGCTTGGTTGGAAGAGGAGTTGCCTGCAACTCCTGCAACTGGCACCAGGCAAGTCTTGTTCTAACCTAGCATGTGCCACGCTGATCTCATCTGGAAGCCTCCTGAATTTAAAGAGTTGAGGACAGTGGACGTTTTCTTTCTGAATTTCTTTTTTTTTTAAGTATCAGGAAATAGCGAGTGGGAGGATCAGAGCAAATCTTACTATGCAATGTAAGAATAGTCAAATAGTTTTCTTTCAAAGGTATAAAAAAATTTTTCTTGTAAATGTATCTTAAAAATGAAGCACCAGAAAATTATCATTCCTTATATATATTTCCAAGCTAGCTAAACATGTAAATGTATAAATTTGCCATAAAACTTATTAATGGGAATTTGTTTACATATTTTTATCTCAATTATCTATGCACACAGGACCCATTCAATCAATTTTTCACTAAGTAGTTTTCAAAATATAATTACTCTTATGGGTAGGTCTATGAACAGCAGTGTCATTTACACTATAGTTCACTAATTGCACTTCTAAGCCATTATAATGAATTATACTTGTACATTCTTCAGGAAGATCAGTTAATGCTAATCACTTCTATCACATATATCACTTAGAAGACATCCATGTATAACAGCCTTTTCATTTGCAGCCTTATTCCCTTTTAATTTTCTTGAATTGTAAGATATGACCATAAAAATATAGTGTTAGCCTTGTAAACTTAGTAATAAAAGTAGAATTTTAAAATTTGGAACAATTAATTTTTTTTGTTTTTGAATAAATTTGAGATGGGAATTATTAGATTTGGGATTGTTAGGAGTGCAGTTCTGGAACACCGGTTCAGGAATTACTGGCTACAGGAATAACAGGAATAACTAGTCATTGTATGAAGCTTGATACATTTATGAAAGGGATGTATACAATAGAACTTTTTATGTCAGGTGACCAGATTTGTTGAACCAGATGCTTTTTAGCCCTATTTTTTATGCTTTAACAAGACACAGAGAACTATATACTGCAAAGTAAGCAGCTGAGTGCTAATTTATAGATCGGGTGCCTAGATGCAAGCAATAAAAAAGATTCCTTTGCAGGACGAGGGATACTGAAATAATGATCTCATGCTTGCATGAAATCCTTCTGACTAGTTTGACAAGGAAAGTGTAATTTTTTAAGGAAGTGGGAAACTTTGCTGGGGATATAGGTACAAGAAACCCAGTTGTCCCAAGTGTGAAAAAGAGTTGCCACCTCTTCTGTACTTGTTATCATCACAGAATATTAGGACAATATTTCACTAGTAGCTTACTGGAATTTCTCAGAAGTTGTGGTAACACATGCAGCAAGAATCTTAAAAATAGATTAAATGTGAGAGATGGATTGATGTACAAATGCTATCTCTAGTATAAATAATAAGCATTAACTGATATCATCAACATGGTTGCTATTGTTGGAATCCTCATAAAATTCCTGTGATACTTAAGCTACTGGTGTCTTTGCTCACATTTGAAAGTTTCTAAAAGTTAATTGTGAAGAGAGACTATTTATATGTGAATACATCAGAAATGTGAAACAAGTAGTCTCTCTGTTAGGTTCATAAGCTAAAGAAAAACATAGGCTGAAAAATATAAACTCAGGTTCTCAATTCCCAAATTGCAACTCATTCTAAAATGAAAGTTAATGATAAAGAGAAAGAAGGGCCCCTGGCTTAAAAATGTGCTTTGAAAGGGTGTGAGAAATTCTTTGTGGAAAAATTACAATATCAGAAAATACAACGCAAAGGAGTTTTATGATGTCTGACTAGTATAACTTCCTTGAGAGAGATCGCGCATATCAGTAACTAAACCAGCTTACTTTACTTGCCCTTTTACAGAAAAGGGGTAATAGTATTTAAAAATTCCAAATTTTCCTGCTTTAGTGCTGTTTGAGGATCCCATTAGACACTCCAAAGACAATTATTTTCCTGGTGCAATTCTATTGACCACTTTACTAGAATTTTATCTGTAGTTGTAGACATACATGCAGTAGTATTTGTCATCTCAATGTGGTGTTTATGGAGTTGTCTCTTCAGTAAAATCAGAGGACTGTCATGCTAGCTGGCTCCAAGACCACATCCTTTTCAACTCGTGTGGAGGAGTAACGTTTAGTAGGCTAGCCAAATGACTGGTGAAATTCTTAGCCATAAAGAGAAGACATAATGATAAAAAGGAGAGAATGAAAAAGGTAGCTTTCAGAAGACGAGAGGAAGAGGTTGTGTAAATAGATAGGGAATGGTACTTAAGGGAGGATGTCCTGGGCAGAAGCTGTACAGAAGTCTAATAACTGAAGGAAAACTGTTTGAGAAAAGTACTACAAATTTCTTTTAAAGCAAGGAAGAGTCAATTCCGTGTACCTGGAGCCTGCTTGTTAACAAGAATCAGGTGCTCTGGAAAAAAAAGCAATGAAGTACTCTTCCGTGAACTATCTTCCAGCAGCCAAACAGTGTAATGTAGATCTAACGTTAAAAAGTATTTTATAAGAAGAAGAAAGAATCTATCATTACTCTTCTTATGAGAAGAAATCTGTATACCATCGTCTTCTTATAATTTTTCCCAAGATCTTGTTATTGTGCTCCTCTTACTGCTTTGTTTAATTATTAGATATATAGAAACATTTTCCATATTAGCATCTTGGAACGACTATTGTAATAAAAACAACAAAGCCAAACCATTCTATTATTTTTTAAATGTTGTTTAAGGTGTGAATTTAAACTATATGAAATTGCATCCACTTGTGTGGGATTGGAGAATGTTCTGCCATACAGATGTTGCATTTCCCTAAGTTTCTCCACCCTAGAGTTTGCAGAAATACAGAAAAAATACAGAATATTGGCGTACCAAGATAAGACGGACGTAGGTATGGGATGTGATTGAGGTGCTTTGACATCTGAATCCCATTTGAGAGTCAAAAGGAATACAAAGTTTAAACTATTCTAAAGCTAGGTCGGTGACTAGGCAGCTGAAAGTAAGTGGTGAGCAAAAGGAGATTAGGGAGCATCTCAGCTACAGACAGAAATAGCCATGAAATCCTGTTTTTCTTCTGCTCTATAGTCCTGCACCGTTTGGCACAGACATATGACTGTGCAAGGTCCATTGCTGTTCCCATTTCTCATCCTTTTCTAATTGTTATCCAGTATATATATATCTAGTCTTTGAAGGACATACTGCCAAAGGACCTGTAAGTTCACAGCCTGGTATGCACGCTAATAGTGTAAGTGTTCTGGCTACACCTGAGGCTGTACTTTCAGGCTCGCTATATGAAGAGAGGCAATTTTATTCTGAAGAGCAGCCCTCAAAATAGCTATTATTGTAACTTTGCTTTTATTTTCTCTGTAGTTTGTGTTTCTAGTTAACATGGAATCATCCTAAGTATAGTCGAAATAAGTGATAGCAAACGTACATCTAGACTAGTGTCCAGGCTGAAGCACTGATTGATAGTGGTTACTTAAGAAAGCCAATAACGCACAGAGTTGGTTCTAACTCTTTTAGCATTTCCAGCAAACAGTGCTTAAGGAGTGCATGAGTGAGAGGCTGTCCTTGGACTGCTGTGTTTAATAACTATCAATGTACTTATCCTCCATGACTGGTCTAATCCTTTTTCGAACCCATTTACACTTCTGGCCTCCAGAGATGCAGAAGGAAAAACTCCAGCTCCACAGTGCAGTTATGTATTATTTAAAGCAATACTTCTTTTTTAAAAAACCTATTGTTCAGCGACATCACTGAGTACTCGTAGTTTCAGTTTTTTGAGAAATAAACAGTTATTTCAACCTCCTCTTTTTCCCTCTGTTTATGACTTTGGATTTCTATTTACTGACACAGTCATGCCCTCTATGTGGGGTTCTAGTCTGTTAATTTTTTCTTCTCATTTGAAAGCAATTCAATGCCTCTGATTGCTCTTCTTGTCATTTTCTACTTTTCCATTGCTATGGTTATTAAAAAAAACAAAACAGAGTTACATGCTGTATTGAAGAGGTAGAAGTACTTCACGAATAGTGCACAGTAATGTTTTCTGTTTTATTGTAAATTCTTTTCCTTTATTTTTCCACCTTCTTCATGACCACTGCTGAGGATTTGGCTGGTCAATTCACAGAATTATCTGCAATGTTTTCAAAATCTTTTGACTGGCAACCAAGACAGTTTAAAATCCACCATAGCATATTTACAGCTATCTTGATTTCTCCACTCCTTTTTTCATTATATCCACTGTTTAGAAACCCATCCACTCTTTTATCAGCTAGTCACTCAATATTGTGCGTTGGCTAGGCATTGGCAGGATAAGAGGAAATTTTGCAGAACAGAGCCTGGGGGACTTGGTGGACAAGTTGATTATAAGTCAGCATGGTGCTCTTGCAGCAGTGAAGTCCAACTGCATAGTCAAAATGCAGAGGAGAATATTTTTTATTTCTGTTCAGCACTTGTGGTACTGCGTCTGGAGTACTACGTCCAGTTTTAAGCTCCCCAGTACAGGAAAGACTTTGATACACTGAAGAGAGTCCAGTGAAGACCAAGCAAGGTGATTAGGGGTCTGGAGCACATGACACAGAAAGAGGAGTCAAGAGAGCTGGGTCTGTTCAGCCTGAAGAAAAGACCCAGGGTATCTTACTGATGGCTTGAACTACCTAATGAGACATTATAGAGAAGACAGGGCCCGACTCTTCTCAGAGGTACGCAATGAAAACATGAGAAGCCATAAACATGATGAACAAGGAAACAAGAAACAAGGAAAATTCCAATTAAAATTCCAGTCAGACTGTGAAAAGTTTTTTTTTTTTTTTCCCCTCCAAAGGCTATCAAATGCTGGAACAGGTTGTGAAGAAGGAATTTTGAAATTGTCATCTTTGGAGATATTCAAAATTCAACTAGACAAAGCTATGAGCAATGATCTAACTTCAAAAGGAGGGATCCTTCTCTGAGTGAAAACAGATGGCCTTTAGGAATACCTTCCCGACTCAATTATTCTGTGATTCTAATTCTCTTTCTGAAACTATTTGTAGTCAGCAGAAAGTGTTGAGTATGTGGAATAATGTGTCATCCCATTGCTTTGTCACCTCAATATCTGCACCATATTTAAGATTAGGTTTAATTTAAGATTAGATATCCTCTCTTCATTTTGAAAATTGACTGTTTATTCATAACCTTTGTTTGCTATCTTTTAATCAATACTTAATTCTTAAAAGGACCTTCTATTTTATCCCCCAATTTTCATTGTTCATTTCTTAAGTCCTTTAGTGTGGGATATAGATCCAGGAGATCATCCATATCATATGCCTCACAGACCTCTAATAGATTTGTGAAGCCTCAGTTCTCTTTGCAGAAGCTCTGCTTACTGGTGTTCCATATCTTTACTAAGCATATTTGTCATTATATCTTCTACCAGCTTGTCTGGTAGCAAAGTCAGACTTACTAGTGTTTATTTCCCAGATCACCTCTGGAGACTTTTTAATGAATAGTTATTATATATGCCATCTTCCTTTTCCCTACACTAAAGCAGATTTAAGTGGTCAATTATGTACTTATTATGTTAATAAGTCAGCAATTTCATATGTGAGTTCTTTTAAAAATACAGGTGGTTACTGCTGAATCATGGTGATTTTTTACTCTCCAGCTGATCAGCTTGTTCCTAAAACCTCTTATGTTATTTCAATTTGAGATTTTTCAGACTCACCTCTAGCAAAGAATCGCCCTGATGTAGGAATCTTATGTCTGCTTCCGCAGTGAACAGGAGATGCTGGATTCATGGGGTGAATACCGATTCTGCTGAAGTCAGTCCGAGTTTTAATTTCAGGAATACCAGAATTCAGCCTTGGTATAAAGCCACGGATAAATACTGCATGCTTTGAAGCCTTGATTGTTTACATCTAGGGTAGTTATTACTGAACAGGAATATAACAAAATCGGAGGCAAATACAGTTAGGTACCAAATCTGTTGTTCAAGATGTGTGAGTAAAGCCCCGTAATCTGCAAAAATATTGTTAGGATTTGAAATGCTGCTTTACGTTACAGGTGTGCCTCTGATGTAAACTGACAGGCTGGAGAGTGAAAGTTAATTTGGTGAGCACTCTAGACTGGGATGCTGCATAGATGCTGTTCTTTAAGTCCATTGACACAGCTGAAAAACAAAGCCAGTGTGTTCAGTGACTGAAGTGTTTAAAAAAGGTTATACAAACAGAATCTAAATTAAGCCTAAATTTTGTGTTGTGCCCTTTCTGCACAGTTATTATCAAGTAGCAAGCTATGTAAAATATGGAAACAGATTGGTAAGGTACCAACAAATAGCCTACAAATTAAATGGAGTAATTATAGGAGGTATTCCAAAAATGAAAACAGTTTTATTGTAAAGTAATATTTGACACTGAATATTTGTAAGGCCATGCAAAATAGGAGGAGATTAGTCAAGAGGAGGAACTCTAAATCAGTTTATTGTAAAGACAAAGGAAAAGAAGTTGCTTGGAAATAAGCAAGAAACATTCCTATGTGCAAGAATAATACTGCAAGCAAAGGAAGCAAGGGAATCAGAATACCTATGTAATCTGTGCATCATTCAGTCCAGAAATATAGGAGCATTAATTTGAAGCAGCTAGGAGACATGTTAGGGTTTGTATTTTCAATCTAGTACTCTACCATCTCCTTCCCAAACTGCATACCATTAGCACTTCTATATTCTAATCTCTCCCTTGCTGCTTAAAATTATCACTCCTTTATTTCAAATATGCCTTCTTATCCTCTGCTCCGCTAATTGGCTTTATTACCCTCGACCCCTTCTTCCCTCCGCTGCAGGCAGCTTGACATTTTTTTTTATCAGCTAATCCCCACTTTTCACATACATACCCTTCCCCCCCCGCCCCGTATTTGTTCCCTTTCCTCTTCGGGTGTATTCAGTGCTGCAGAGAGCTTTTCAGCAGATATTCAAACCCCTGGAGAAATCCAAAGAGATCGAAACACAGCACAAGAGCTAGGGGTGTTCTCTTCTGGGCTGCCAAAAGCATAAGGCAACACTCGGAATGAGGTCACTCTACCGTGTGATCTCATTTTGAATTGGATTTGCTTATGGGGAGTAGGAAGCCTGATAGGGAAAGGATATTGTTTTGCTCCTTAATATTACATCAACAGACTGTGAAAATACCTAGACATTTACTTCATTTCCTAATTCATATATTTGTTTGTGTGTCAAGGGTTTAAAAAAGATGAGGAGACAGTAGAACGCTGCCTTAAGTTAGGCATGGAGTGGACTTGCAGCTGCTGAGTGTAGCAAGTACATACAAAGTCGACAAAATCAAATGAAATATTTGACAAAATTATTTTTCAGGGCAACTGCAGGTGCTTGAAAAGAATACCAATGGTTTTGATACTCGGGAAAACAAGGCAGAATTGGCAAGGGATAGCGTAGCATGAGCGGGCGCTTTAGAAACTTCCCTATGTGAAGTGCTGCCAGTAGGCCGTGTAGGAAGAATGTCGTACTCTAATAATTGCACTGAATTTTTCTTTGCAGTTCCTAACAAATAAGTGTGTTATTTTTTATGAAAAAGACAAAAATGGGCGTTTCACACCCCAAAGAGCATACACAATGTAAAAAACAGAGAGAACAACACGCTGGAAGGCTATGCCTAGTTTCAATTAAAACTTTTCTCTTTGAAAGCATCATCATTGATTGTCACACCATTAATAATGTTTTGACATAAAGAAACTGCCAGGACTCTGTCAGTGTCAAGGAAGGAGTAAGCCATACGGAGTGGTTTGAATGAGAAATTAAATGGCAACTTTTAAACTCTCTCCCTTAGAGAAAGAGCAGCGTTTGCAGTATACTTTTCAGAGTCACTGAGATTTTGTTTCTCAGCTTGAGTGTGTGCAGAACTAAACCCTGATTAAGGTAAGGGCCTTAAAGATAAGAATATTTGCTCTTGTGATTAGATATTAACACAGAGGAAGCAGCAGAGTTAGGGTTAATTTTGTGTGTTTTTTGCCAGAGCATTTCTGCAATTTTTTTGCCATTATTTTTGGAATGAATATATAATCTCTGCTGACTACATGGATTGTATGCATAGCAAGTATTGGAATGTGTATGTCAGTAAATTTTAAAAGCTAATCAATAATGTTTATTTTTATTAGGTTAGAAAATATTTCTTAAATATGCATTTTAAAGTTTGTCTTTCTGTGTAATGCTTTATCTTTCAATCTCAAAAAATGATAGCTCATGATAACTTTCATTTGTGAATATGAGCTAGGACTATTGCTGTAATGAAAAATACTCTCTATAGCAATGCAGGCTGTAAAAAAAAAAAAATCCAACAAAATTCTCTGCTGCCTGAAATCAATAATAAAATAAGTTCATTTCATACAAACACACATCTAAAGCCTTCATGACAGTCTAAAAAATGTAAAAATGCCTGCAGAGGATATGAGTTTATTGAATTTTCTTACTTTACTGTTTCATAGACTCTATCCTAACCAGATGGTATAATCTGATTGTATCAACCTAGAAGTATATAGGATTTTATTTTAATGTTAAAAAGGTCAGTAGCTTTGGAACTTAAATTCTTTGTCTTCTATACTGCACTAGAATCTCAGCACTGAAGTATTACCAGATAACTTTAATAAAAAGGAGTTGAATTTTATAAACTAAAATTTACTTATTCATTCCCTATATATACAGTTAAATTCTTTAGATGAATGCTTCCTAAGTATATGGCAAAGCAATATATACTTTATTGAATGATGAGTGAAATTTATATTAATATAGTTGATGTCAATATAAGATTTTTCCAAAGCATTTTTGAGGTATAACTATTACTGAATATTACATCTTTTTATCACCTGAGATGATATTCCAACGTTTCAGTGCTTTATTCCAGCACTGAGAATATTTTACACTTCTCAAAGACATGTTCTGTTAACTTCTGCTTTGAACCACTTTTAGTCTGGAGTTAGATTTTAAAATTTGGCGTCAGGTATACCATATGCTGAGCCATGCCAGAGTTTTCAGTTGTTCTGCAGCATGGATTCCTTTTAAAAGACTTTTTAGACTTTTATGATCTTTCTTAAAATCTGGATTACATTAGACAGAAAAGCTTAGGCATTTTCAGCACCATGGAAGAAGTTTGCAATCATTTTCTATAATACAAACGGGCTTATTTAGCACTCCTGTTATGGAAAAGATTCTACAATAATAATGCTACTATTATAATACCATTTCTGTAATAATAGCACTTCTGTTATAAAACACCGTTATTATAGAAATGCTATTATAAGACAAGCTCTGTTATTTAGAATTGCTTCTGCAATAAAAGTACTAAAAAAGTCTGCTTGTATTGTAGAAAATTATTGCAAATTTTTCTTGCCTAGCAGTAAAATTTTTCATTCTGAATCTTGTCTGTCGCTGTTGGAAAGTCATTCTCATGCTAACTCTGAAGCCTCTATGAGTTACTCAATATAGGATATTTAAAATAGGGAATTACTGAGTAGGCAAATGGAGAAAAAAGCCAGTCTTCATCTATCCGATTACCCGTGTTCCTAATTTGTTGTTCACTTTTCTTCACATACCATAGCTCTTATTTGGAAAGTCCTGTAGTACAGTTTTTATCATTGTGTATAAGAGGGAGGAAATAAAGAAAGATATTGAGAAAAGAAACAGCCACCCTCCTCCTTTTTCTTTTTCTTTCTTTTTTTTTTTTTTTTTGCATCCTGTTCATTTCTCCAAGTTTGACCACAGTTCACAAGAAATTGCTTCCATTGCCTCCGCTTGACTTTGTACTCTATTCTGGTGGTCATAACAGTCAATGAGAGTGAAATCCGCTCCATTGAGAAAGACCTCTATTAAACCCTTTGAACCACTTAAGCCACTAGGTTCAGATCTTCTTAATCAGTACTCAGCCCAAGTACCAGCCTGCTCTGGATGTCAGCCTCCACCTACCACCCATATTCCTATTCTGAGTCCACCTTCCAGAGTCCTAACCAGCGGTAGTCCTTTGGGAGGAAGGTAACAAGAGCAAGAGCCATGCAGATGTAAATCCTCTAATTCCACCCCCACCCCTATGACCTGTATCTTTAAAAAGTTTCTTTGTCACTACTATAGCTGTTATATGGCTCTTTCCCCACCTAGACATGCAACTGCCTATGCACTAGTACTGATGCACACGGAGCAGAAATTCCATTGGTAAAGTATTATGAAAAAAGAATAGGTCTGACTTCTGAGCACAGACCTTGGCAGCAGTTTGCAGAGTGGGTTAATGTTGTGAGTAAGTGAACGAAGTGAAGAGATTTTACTGTAGAAAAGCTTGAATCAAAGCGTGAACTTTGTGGCAAGGACTAATCTGTGGAAACAGCTAGTTGCCACAACTAGTTACACAGCTTTTAGATGTTCACATCCTCTCCAATATGGAGAGTCTTGTGCTTTGCTTTGCTGCGTCCTTGCAGTGTTTTAAATACATTACTTATGCTTCTTCTCCTTGACAAGGGTTACCTGCTAGAAAAATATTTAACTTGAAGTATATGCAGCTGCATCAATTGCATGACAGCAGACAATCCATATTCCAAATTTTTGATTTTTGTTATAACTGTTGTTTCACCAATAACAAGGAATCTTATAACCTGAATTCATCCTAATAGTCCTCTTTTTTTTTTTTTTTTTTTTTTTTTGCATAAGCTTTGCTTCTTGTAACAAGAAAGTGCTGTAACAATATGCTTTCTTCTAGTCTATGTTGTATTTCCATGGAAAGAGTACTTTCTTTTAAAAAACACACAAACTCAGTCACGTGTTTTTGTCTTGCAGTTTTCAAAGAATGTCATTTGGGCATGAATTTGGAACCATTAAAAATGACTGCTATATGACTGTTATTGTGAACAACTTTGCTAGTAACATAATGGGAATATTAAATTTTTCCTATTTAAAATTTCTCCTCACTCTTTCTATGTTCACTGCTTTTTTTTTAATTTTTAGCATGAATGGTCTCAGACTGGAATTTTCTTTTTTTCAATGTGTTTTGAATCACTTTTACTATTATATAGTGGGAGGAAAAAGACCTAGTGGGTTTTGATGATCTTCTGCACTGCTCTAAATTAATAAAGGCTTTGTTTTTTCACTGCTAACTACATTATTTAGTCCATAGAGTCAATTAGTGCCTTTGGGTACCATATTTTCTTGAAAATAGCATACACTTTTGTGCTTATTTGTATCTCCTAATGCCTAAGTGCTTGTATTATCTTTTCTGTGTTATTTTTCAGCTGATACTTACCAGTACTCATATTAGGTAACATCTGCTGTTTTGGTTCTTCATTGCAACAGCTCCCTTAAGACTTTCAGTACAAGAAGTCATTTGACTGTTAGCAGCTACAGTGCCACAAAGACAGCCTTATGGTACCAGTAGTATGGCACTGATTCTTTTTCTTTGGCAGAGGCAAGCAAAAGGCTTTTGACAGGTAGTAAATTTGCTCAAAAACTTGAATTTTTTTGTTGAGTAAAATGACTTTTTTAAAAGGTAGAATGTGCCTAATAGCTTCAATTGAAAAAAAAGGCATGAGCAGCTAAAAAAATGGATATTTATTTTTGAAAGTTTTAAACACAATGTAATTTCAGAAATGTCAAATATACCACTTTTAATATGTTAAAAAAAAGCATTTATATTTTCTGTTTCAAATGGATGTTCTTCTTTTAAAAATGAACTATATTAAAAGAAGGGACATAAACAAAAGAGCTAAGCAACCCCAAAACAAAACATTTGTTTTTTGTCTGAACAAAGTTTGAGTATTTCAGATATTCTGTTTTGCTGGAAAAAAAGATAGGTTAGTCCAAACCAGAAGAGATCTAGCATTATTTTAGTTTATTCATCAATTCTAAAAGGAGAAAAAAACCCTTCTTTTTCACTTACTACACATGCTGAAACCTTTAACACTATAGCGAAGTCCCTATAGCTCTCAACTGTGCAAATGAAACTGTGTTTTTTGCTTTCATTCACATTCTAAGTTGTTTTGCATGTTGGATGTTTTTAATGGTGTGTGTAAGTTTGTACATGTCCAGGTCTCTCTTTGGCTGCACCCGCTGTGCTGAGCAGACCCTGTAAAACGTTGAAAAATTAAGAGGCCATAACATATGCATCCAGTTATCAGAGAAAATTTTACTTCATAAGGAAATGAGTATATTAAAATACATAAATATAATTATCTTCTTATATAATTCTTTGCATGGTAGCGTTTTTTGATGATCTAGCGAGAAGGTTAAGCTGCATGACCTTCTGCTTCTTTTTTGTTTCTTTTTAGTACTGACGATTAAATCACTGTCTGCAACTCAGCTGTATCTCTAAGGCATGTAGGGCAGGTGCTTTCCGTAGTGTACACAACTCCCTGCTCCCTGCAAGCCCCAGCAGTATCCGCTTGACACGAAGAATCAGTTTCATATTCCTATCCAGTCAATTACAACAGTGAAAAACAACAAAAAAATGGCATGAGGCTGAACTATTTCTAGATCACCAAAATGCTTAGGTACTTCTGTGCTGCAGAGTGGGCTCTCTCAGACACCTAAGCCTCAGAAAGTGGTTCAGAGAGCTTTTCAGCACAGCTTAATTCTAGCAATATCTAAATTCAACTGGTCCAGGGATTATGCTTCCTAAAGGTTTAACTTCCCCTTATGATAACCTTGGCAGGTCAGACGCAGGATGTATGTTCCCAGGGTCTCTGTGTTCCCATCAGTGTACTCTCACTCCTCTTTAAGCAACAAGGCAGATATATATTTCTGAGCAAAACGTCACGAAAATTCAGTGCTAAACCTGCACATTCCCTGCTGAGTTTGCTCGCCTGTCTTTATGGCTTCTGGCACCTCAGTTTGGTGTGCAGGCAGGGGATCTGAAGTGAGAAGAAATATGGAGGATTTAGAAAAGGAGTTCTGCCTTGAAAGAGAGAGTTACTTTGGGAAACCAAGATTGTATCTCGTTTAAATAAGAAGCCAGTCTAGTCACTGGATGCCAATGATCACAGCATCTCAACAGAGGAAGCTACAGCAGTCCACAGTTCAGTTTCACCTACTATTTTAAAACAATTTTGTCACGGGTTTGGTAGCCCAACACCTAGCTCAAAAGCGGAATGACTATGCACTTATTCCCAGTGGGTGCACAAAGCAGTAAAGGCAGGCAAGCCAGAAAGAGAACAAGCTGGTAGCTGTCCTGATTACCATGGCACAGGACAATTTTGTTAATAGATCTGCCTGTTCACTACATCATCCCTACTATTGTTTTTATTCTGCAGTGGTACTGATAAGTAACAGCAGCCTCTTATCCACAGGTCTGCACAAAAGGAATTGTGTGGTCCCTTGCTATGGTCAGGATACAGCTGTATTTCTTTGGCTCACAAAGAAACATAGCAAAGGAGTGACTATGCTGACTTGCTTACCTTTTCCACAGGAAGGTACATTTTGGTTAGGGATGCTTAATTCATTCCCGAAGCCATAAATATTATTTTTGTTCAGATGACAGAGGTGAGGGGAATAGGCAGACCTAATGAAGCTTAAATTAAATATGCTCATGTTCTTTGGATCCAGATTGTTTTACAATAGCCTTTTAAAGATCATCACATTGGTAAACACATACTTCACTGCAAATTGTTTCAAGTCCTCCCTAGTAAACTGTGGCCCACTGTTAAACAGTATGTCAGACATTTCCACGCCTAGCAATAAATACATTTGCATAATCACCTGTTTAACTAAAATACTTTCTAGTAATACTATCTCAGGAAAATTTAAATAATAGTCTAGAATGAATATATACATCTTCCTAGTCAGTTTAAATAAATCAAGGACTGCTTTAGTCCAGAGGACAATTTACTCTGTCTCGCCAGATAGGTCTCATTTGATTGACATAGCCTATATTTTTGTACACGTGACAAAACCTAGATAAATTCTCCAATGGCACTGTGTTACTGTATTTGGGAGCAGAATCAAACAGCTCCAGCCTGTCTCTTGGAATTTTCAGTCCTTGGGTTTATCTTTCATGTATCCTTTTTAAGATATTTTTTCAGTAACACCGTCATCTCACCATTCTGATGGTTTTAAATCCCATGTATGAATTCAGGTTCCTGCCTTGATTTTGTTTTATGGCCTGAAATGTGTTACACAAGCTAGTCTGCACTGCTAATGATAATCCTCTTCGGGGGTTCTCATCCCGAACTGCTACAACCTATACTTTTTCTGTAATGGAACAATGTTTAAAAATCACGTTAATAGTAACTCTATCTAACTTTGGATTTTTTTCCAATGCAGTTTTATCAAATGCTCTAGAGAATTTTCCTCCGCTCAACAAGTTTCCCCTCAGCTTGTAATCAATTTGCAAACCATCAATTTGTAATTAAAAAATAATCTCCATATTTTCAGGGTGGTGTTTGCTTAGCCCATTTTGGCCCTCATTCTAGGTTGTTTACAGCTGATGCTGGTCTATTATAAGTAAGGACATGAATCTTTCTGTGCAATGAACTAAAGCCAAAACCTTTTTCTCTGCCTGGTCTCAGCTTTTGTCAGTGGCCAGAATGCATAAAACATTGATCTGCAATTTTACGATGTTGCTTTATGAGAATTTGGCTAGTTCATTCCTTTGAACCATTTGTAAACAACTTATTTTTGCATTTGATGTTGTATTTCCTCAGGTCCCCACTGTTGCAGTGTAGTGAGTTTAAGATTCTGATCCAAGAGCTTGGTCAGTCAGGAATTTCCTGACCGTTCCAAAGCATTCTTGTATCATTTCCTTGACTCTTGGAGTGGACATCTTGGTGTTGTGTATATTTAAATGTAAAGAAAACGTTTTGTCTCTTCTTTCTCTGAAGATTGCTTGAAACCCATTCTTTTAGCTGATCTGTCTAAGTGGGACTTCCTTAGGTACATGAACTGTGGATCTCTTGGGTTTTCAGCAGCTATCTGTGCTTCAGAACTTCTCCATTCCCAAGAAGTCCTCAAACTTTTCCTTGATTGTTTTGATTCTTTGATCCTTTAAGAATGTCACACTCTTGGTGAAGCCAAGGCTTTGTCCCTGCAAACTGCTGCTGCAAATTTTTATCTTTGCCAGTTGACTATTTACCTACACCTTTATTTTGCATGTATTTTTAATTGCATTCCGCTACCTCTTCTTTTAATGCTAATAATAGTTTTTTTGACATTGCACTGTCTCAGTGCTCCAGTGCCCAGCTTAAAGTTAATAAATATCCCATTTACTTTCAGGATGACAGTCTATTTATCTTCTGGTGCAATGATGGGCAATGCTCCCATGAAATATTCATCCAAGGAAGTTGTGCTGTAGTTAGTCTCTTTACCTATAACGTGCGTACTTGACTTGTGCCTGCAGACTTATGCACTGCTGTGAGCTACTGCATGCCTTTCATCTTTTTCTATTCACCACGTATTGTGCCGTTTTTCATAGTCTGTGCAAGTCTGTGGTCTTTTCAAGGTGATTTTGATTCTGAGCTATTATGCCTTAGCTGTGTTTTCTATATTCCAAATTTTCAATCCTATTCATATTTTAAAATATTGTCCATCTCCCTAAATTTTAGTCTTGACTGGCTGATTCCTGCTGCTTGGCTCATTCTACGTGCAAAGTTGGATTAATTCTGGTCTTCCAGTTGTATCTTTTGCTGCATGTATTCTAGTAAACTAAACAGAGCTACGGCGTGGGCCTGAGAGTTGCCCTTTCGTCACTGATACTGTTAAGCTGTGAGCATGGCCTCCATCAGAGTTTTTGCCTCGTCTCTCGAACAATGAGTAGCATGAGTCAAAGTCTAGTCTCAGTAAGCAGTCTGGGTGTGGCCAGCCTGTTTTTGGAGGTAAGGTGGAGGAGCCATATGGATGTGAGCCACACTGTGCCACTTGACCATAGGGCCAGAGAATGGTCCCTGGTCCCTTTTATCTCCTGCCATAAAAATAGCCTGCGAGTCCCTTTCCCCTCCCATCTTTCCCATGCCAGATTTTAATAACAATCTGGTCTTTGTCAGGAATTTGGTAATTCCTGCCAGAATGACAATACTTGGATAAATTGCCTGGGATAAACTGCAAACTCTTTACACTTTCTTTAGGTGTCCTCAGATTTAATATATCTCCCTCAGACGAGAGGACAGTGCTCACATTTTTGAAATGTAGTTTCATAGTTAGGCTCTTTTATCTGAGCTAGCTGAAAATTATAGAGTGCATGAAATGTATTAAAATCTACTGCTGTCAGTAATAGGGTTATTTTCTGAGGGTCTACTTTGACACGAGCACCTATTGATTGCAAATGCAGAGAGACAATTTGATTCTCTCTCTCAAGTGTTGTGATTCAGTGACCTACCAAAAACTGGACCTTCTTGACACACTTTAAACTAAGTATTCCCTTCTCTAGAACTATTTCAAATTGTGTTTCAGAGATCCTTAATTCTCCAGTCTTCTTGTTTTCTTCAGCTATTATTTAGCATTATTTTGCAACTTCTGTTTACTATACGGTGCTCAACAAAGGTCTCGAGCACTGAGCATTAAATTATTCAGTGATTTGTTACAAATAGTCTGCATAACAGAATAGCTCTTGTCCAGATTTTCTGTTCCTAAAGTGGAACCATTTAAAAGTAGAGTTCCCAACATCATACTACCTATCTGGAACGTTGTTTTGTGTGGGTGTGTATATCTCAACCGTTTTATTTCTGGTAAGATAATAACAGGAGCACACTACATTGCATTGCTTCATATTTCAGTTTGGGAGGGCTAAATAGGGGAAAAACGTGGAAGCTAGCTGCATCACTACATCTGAACTACAAACAGATCATGAGTTTTAATTCCATACACAATAAAATAGAAAAATAAATTTAGTAGAGATGTTTCTTCCATGTGTTCTCTTTCAGCAATTATGTTTGACAGCTGCAATGATGTACTAAGCCAAAATCTGCTCTAATTCAAAAGACTGTAAATGTAGAGTACTTCAATCTCCAATTTTGATGTTCCTAAGCTCCTGCCTAGCATTCCTAAGTTCTCTCTGCTGTCAATAGAAAGAGAGAAACCATTTCCTAAAGGGAATGGTTTTAAGTACTCTGGCTCACCGTGCCATTTTACTTCACTCTCCAAAACCAAGCTGAGTATTATTCATCTCAAGCAGAACTGTATATCTGTACAAAGGAAATACTTCATCTGATCCAGTCTTTCCAGGCTTATCTAATTACAAGTGGTATAAGAAACACAAACTAGAAGATTCTGCAAATTCATCCATTTCTTTGGCATTACCCTTGGGAGCAGGCTCAGTTCCAGACAGAAGTCAGGATCTCTTAGTCATTGAAATGCTAGATAAACACTGCTTAGAGTTCTGTATAGGCATTTCATTCTATATTGATTTCATTTTATAGCACGTGAAAACTTATTTCTTACAGCACATTTTCTTCAGTAACAAAATCTACATAACTACACTGCATGCTAGTCTTTTTGTGACCCATACCATACTAAATACTGGGAGAGGGCAATATTAATGTTTATTCTGTCCCTGAGTTTATCGCAGTTCCTCCCTGAAGGTTTATGTTACATCAGCCGTTTCATGACTTACACTGTTTGTTTTCTGGATGTTTTGATTTGTCTATGTGAGGGAGCACTTATTAAAAAACAAACAAACAAAGCAAATTCCCCCCCCCCCCATTATAGTGGAAGCCTCAAGAAACACATTAGAATATAATTGTTATTGATGCATGAACTAAAGATGTGTGACCATAATTTCACTTCCCTGGAGAGGGTTGGTCAGTTCACTGAAGTATGGAGGATATGAATGATCCATCACTCCTTGCCATCATGCATGTGTTGCTATCAAACCAAATAAAATGCTATTGCTATCTGGGGAGCAAAAGTTAGGACTTGTAGTTGCTAAGAGTTTGATATATGGTTATTGCAACATGATTTATCTGTAATTGTAAATTTTTTTTGCTTTTCATCTCTTTTTAACTACGAATGATGTATTGTGGAATAACAAAAACTAGTTTAGACAATTACTTTGTTCAGTAATAAAATTTCCTTTCTGAGTTTTCTTTCATGGACAGTTGATTTTTGCAGTGGCATTAATAGATGTTTGAACTTTTTATTGATAGCCAAATTATTGCACCTCTTGTAATCCTGTTATTTTTGCCAATGCTGCAGCAACATCTGGTGGTATGGTGAAAGCTGATCAAGTGTGCTGATCAAGTTCTCCCATCTACCGAATTTTGATTAGGTTTTTGAAACTCCATCCTGCCTCTTAGGAATGAGCTCTACAGGGAGTTATGTGAAAGTTTTTCATTTCCCTCCTGCTGCTCTGCCATAGTTTAAAGTCATGTCATTGTAAATATATGTGTGCTATCTGTTTTGACTTGAAATAGCGCTTGTGTTTGGAGATGTTTACAGAGATGTTTGATAACTCTGGATAGCCCTGAGTCCTTTTCTCCTCTAACAAAGATATCATGTAATCTTCAATGCAATTTGAACTAGTATTGTGAAAAAACTCCAAGAACAAACAATTATACTGAGTTTTCTTTCTTGATACTCTACATGATCATACCAGTCTTTTAAGGCTATCTGTGACTTCAGATATGACTATTTCTTATCTTTTTTGGTTATTGAGGTTGAAGATGATTATCCATGATTGTATCTCAAAATTGCCTAATGTTTGAGAGGTTATGATAGTTCTTCTACATCGTTTAAACATTTTTTTTACTATTTTTAGCTTCTTCTCTACTAGGCGAGGTAGAAAATTATTTGATGATAGCTTAAGAATATCTTTAAAAAAGACTTAAAATGTAGACCAGTGCTGATTCTAGAGCTATATAGTTCTTTAACTCAAAGTTCATTTGGTTTCAGTGTTTGTATACATGGATAAGATAGTAAATAGAATACTGTGAGTACCTCCAACAGTATTAAAATCCCAATATAAAATGTTTTTCATGGTGAGTTCTTATTATAAAATCCAGTTTACTTACCATCAGGAAGATTCACAAATACAATATATTTTGAAGTTATTACGTACTGCCTCCAACTTTTACGCCAGCAAAATTAAGTGATTTTAATGGAATTACTCCTGATTTGTACTGGTGTAACTGAGACCAGAATAAGTCTCCTAGATTCCTAGTAGTAAAAAAAAATGAGGCATTAAATTGCGTGTGGTAATTGAAAATGTTTTTAACATGTTGTAAACAACACTAAGAATACTCGAGGTCTATAACTTTTTCAAGGGAGTAATCCTAAAGAGCCACTAAAAGTTTATGTTCTCTTATGTATATCTCTTAACTCTGCTTGATTACATGGGACTTAGTGTAAGAGAACTTGTAGGAAATCTGAAGGAAGTCAACCAAAGGTGCGAGGTGAAAAGGAGATGTACGTACCACTACCTTGGGCTGCTGTTCTGCAAACAACTGAGCAAGGCTAAAGGCTCCCTTCTGCAGAAGGCAGTGGGATCTTGCTCTCCTTCATTCTTGCTGTTCCTACTGGCCAGGTGACCCCCTTCTCCTTTCTTCTGTGCTTTCTGAACCTTGCACAGAGGCGTTTCAACTTATTAACCCTAAAGAAAACTATCAGGTTTTTTTTGTGCTGGTTCAGCCATTTCTGCATTAGTGCGTTGAAGCGATCTCTTAAGGGATCCCCACTGATTCAGCTGATCAGTGGTATCTTGCTCCTCTGCAAAGGTGGTTTCCCATTTTTGCAGGAGCTTGTTTTGGAATACGTTGCCTTACACAGAGCAGCTTGGTTGGCAGCTCTTGCTGAGTTGTGGCTGGTAGTAACCTGCTGTGCTCTAGTGATGAGAAGAAATCCACAAAAGTGAGAAGCCTCTGTCTTTCTTAAAAGATACTGCTGACAGCTGACTTGCCTCTCTGTGTGGTACTAGCATCTTACTTTTTGGCCATAAAGAGAACACTTTTTAAAGCTTTTAAGCAAGTTTTCTTGATCTTTTTCTCCTTATAAATAAATTAATATTAAAAATGAGTAGGCAAATAAACTGAAGAATAGACATGTGACAGCACAGTCATTCTAACCTCTTTATGGTCAGAAAACAGGTGCTAATTTGTGGCCCATGAGCCTAGCGCTTCCCACTTTGGTGAGAAATACTTGCCATGCATCAGTATCTCCATCGCTTTCCTCTTGCCTTGGTATGGCTTCAGGGCTGCTACTGATTTTTCACCTTTGCTGTCCCCTTCACAAAATTAAAACGTCAAACTAATAAGCATGTGGCTGCGTTGCGCTTCCTGGCATTGTTAGTTCTGAAAGAACTAACTAAAAAAGCATAGCATGAATGATAAACTTCTAATGAACATGGCATGGACTAATTAAAAAGCACGGGCTTCTGAGCTGGCTCTTCTTAGAGTGGCAGAGTCTCTCTGCCTGGGCTCTGTGCTGCGCCTCATTTGCGTAGTTCCTCACTTCAGCAATAAGGTGCACAAGGAGGACCCTGAGATACTGTATGGCTTCAGTCTGTTTCATGGCTTTGCTTCAGGCTCAAGAGCCAAGTAGCACCAGGGTTTCTACACTGGGCTAAGGGAAATACGAGAATCACAGAAGTTGAAATGTTTTTACATTGCACAATGACATAATCTACTATGTATTTATGTGGTGTTACTTTGTTGTGCTTTATTTGTTATATATTTTAGCACTTCATGGCGTGTAAGAGTATTCTTGATACCTGCTGTGACATAAAATGCATTATCTATTAAAATTATAAGGGGGATACTGGTTACTGAGGTTACAGAGATTCAAGAACTTGAAATTCTAATCCTGTCTGTGCTGCATACTTGGTGTATGACCTTGAACAAGTAAGTTACTCTCTGTATTCCTTAGTTTTGCTTTTTGAAAACAGCATACTGGTTGTGGCAGAAATGTCACACTTGTTAGTATTATAAAGTGTTTCTTAGTATTTTAAGAATCTGTAAAAGTCATAGTAATAACAATTAATTACCAAGCTAGGAAATGGATGTCACCTTCAGACTCTCAAAGAAGTTCACAGGAATCAAAGGTACGCAGAAACCCCTTACAGAGCTGCATTCATTCTCACTAATTTATTGTGGACAAAAAAACTTTACTTTGCTCCCACTTCTCAGAGGCAACAAAGAAGTATTTTACTACCATTAACCTGGAGCTAGCATGCAAAATACAGAAGCTACTTCAATGTATTACAGTAACTGACTATTGTAAGGAGAAAAATCAAAACTCTCCATTCTTTATGTCCTTTTTCAAACACTAGTTGCATTGGGGAACACGATGCTAAAAGAAGGGGATTCTAGCACCAAAAATAATTGGAACACTTGCGTACAGTTAATTATCAATACAACTTCAACAGAGTAAGTTGACATGCTTTCTTAGGTATCCTTTGGACATTTTAAAATACATTTTGTCTTAGTATTTGGCACTGTACTTTCAGTTCCACATTAGACACCTTTCTTTTAGTGATTTTTATCTAAATGTTTCTAATGCACTGTAACTGTTTCAATTTTTCCATAGCCTGACATTTTCTAACTGAGCTGTTCATATCTGGAAAAAGAAGGAAGGCACTTGGGGGAGGGAGATTGTTTCAAAATTGTCGGATGAGCTGCTCCTAAGGCGCTGGAGATTTACTGTGCCATAATCAATGGAGAGTTATTCCTTTCTGATGTCAATGGGGTCTGATGAGAATAGAGTGCATGTGTTTCTTTGTCCCATTTGAGTTTGCGAACAAACTATAGAAATATTAAGCATGGTTTAATTGCTTTACATTTGGGAAGTGTCTATAAGCGTGTATTCAGG
The DNA here is from genome assembly GCF_040807025.1 of Struthio camelus. Lineage (NCBI taxonomy): Eukaryota > Metazoa > Chordata > Aves > Struthioniformes > Struthionidae > Struthio > Struthio camelus. Next base: position 53,772,164 of record NC_090944.1, read on the forward strand.
GCCTTTTGCGGGCTGAGAGGTATGACAAATGAAGCATGTGGTCCAGTTAACACTAGCAAAGTGTATTATAGTGGAAATTCATAGAAAGACTAATAATACTGTTATTTGAGTGAGCATTATAAATATATTAGTGTAGCTTTGGAAGGTAAGAGGAAGGTATTTGAAGGTATTTGAGTTGAAAAATGCTTTTACTTGAATCTTGTTTATTTTTGTATGTTTTTTTAAGGGCTGCAGATACCTGTATTGGACATTATTTGGGGGATCTATGGTGATCTTCATAGAGTTAAGGATAATTGGCCCACTTGGTTCAAGGCAATCATCAGTTTAACAAATGCTCCTCTCTTAATAATCAGAGGCAACAAAGGGCGGTGCTCTGTCTTCTTTCTCACCATTTATTTTTGGACCTGTTCCTACTACTCTGTAGGCTGTGTTTTGCATGTCAAAATATGTGTGAAAAGGTGCTTTTATCAGAGTCACAAAAAGTTAGACGGCTTTCATTCATTCGTGGAAACAAGAGTTAACCAGCAAGGAATGGAATAGTATGATAAAGATTTTGATCTGGAAAATTTAAATACAGGCTGCAGTATCAGCTTGTCTAGGAATACAAAAATCCTCCAATAAATCAAGGGCCTAATCCAAAAAAGGACTTTGTGGGAATTTAGATACCCAAGTCTAAAACTGGAAATCTAGAGTTAGCTGCCATCTAAACATGGGGTGAAGTAGGAGGATACAGGCTCCTTGTTACTTTAAAATTCCTTGAGTGCATAGAATTGCACTTGTAAGCTTTTCCAGGACCATCCCAGTCATGATCATGCTGAACAGGTGGGAATCTACACCAGGTGCAAGCCAAATGATATGCAGAAACTATTCATTTGAGTGTATTATTCTAAGAAACTAAGAAAGCTGGCAATCTTAAGTTTGCCTCACACACCATGACTGCAGTCACGGGGCTATCAAAATGGGGCTATTGCCTCGTGTACTAGGACTCTTCAAATAACTCCAGAGAAGAACAATTTACTCCTTTATGGAATGATTGTGTTGTAAAAATATTTTTAATTGCTTAAAACTTAAAACTGGGCTCAATTCCTTCCTCTAGCATGGGAGATTCAAATCTACATTGCCAAAAGTCTGTCTTAGGCTGCCGGATGACAGGCTATTCTGGGTGAGAGTGGTGCTCTCCAGTCTTGCTGTGGAATTTCTGCTGCTATTTAGGAAAGAAATTAAGGTTCACTGTGTCAAAGAAAGAGACACCATAAGACAGAGGAGGAAGTATACATCAAGAAAGCTCAAGGCTCTGGTGCCTGTGGACAGGGGTACTGGCTTGGTACCTGAGTTAAGAGGGTTGGGAATGCTGACAAAGAGCTCAGCTATCTTTAGTGGTTCCCAAAATGCATTGTAGGCAGTTGCTTGTTGAATATAATAGTTTCGGGTAACTCACAGCTCAGGGCTTTGCTGATTTCTTCTAAAATACCTTTTTTCCCCTCCATACACTATTTAAGGAACCTAAGAACTGAACTAGAGATTTTTGATTTCACTCCAAGAATTAGAGACCTAAAAAATAGATCATTTTGGCAGCTAACTTTTAAACACAGATTTCTTCCTGGTTAATATAGCTTTGGACTTTCAGTAACATAAAACTTAAAAATACCAGAATACCAGATCATTTTTTAGGATTATATTTTTTATTGGGTAATCACAGAATCTGTTAAAAGACTACAACAAAAACACCAGCGTTTAAATCTGTCTGACCTGAACTTGTTTGAAGGCCAGTCTTTAAATTAGCATGATCACTGAAGAAATTGATACTCATTTGTTTGTACAATGCCTTAGGTAACATCCATAGCTTGGTGGTGCTTGTAGGTCACACGAATATCAAAAAAATGTAAAACGTACTGTAACACAGTGTGTCCATAATATTTATCCATGAATTATTTAACCTGCACCTTTTTAGTGCAGTTCTTTCTTGGCTTGTGTTATATGTGGCCTTTTCTGAGCAGAAATTATTAATAATACTGAATGCAGTCCAACAGTCTGCTAGTTTTGTGATATTGACCGTTCTTCACTGGTATATAGTATGGATATAATGAGCTTATTTTACTTCATAGTAATTATGATATTTTATTGTATTTTAACACACTAAGTTAATTGTCAGATGGAGTTTATGTTATTAACTGGATAGAATATATTTTTTAACTATTTTTAGAATGCTACATATACACTGTATGTTCTTGCATATAGTGGCTACTTTTCTCTTTCTTCTGGTTGACTCCAAAAACTATGCACGGCAGTTCTCATCCTGCGCTAGTTATCTGCTTGTTGCCTATCTGGAAGGAAAGGGTTGAGGGAGTATTGTCACTTCCTTGTGAACGTGACCAGAGTTAATAAAATAAGATCTTACAGAAAGATTTATAAGGCTTAAATGTTGTATTATTTATTATTCATACAATCAGCTTTCGTAGTATAATACCCTTTTCTGTAAAAAGGGAATGAGAAGCAGTAATTAGTAAAGTGCAATTTATTAAAAGGGGAAAAACAAGATCAGAAGCAGCTTCAACAAATGAAATGAGAATAGAAAGGAGAGGGGTTTCCTCTTTCACTTTTAAAGAATTATCCAAAGAGATTACCCTCATTGGAAGGGAATCATCCTGCATCAAGAAATGTTCACTGAGAAATGAAGAGATGAAGAAAGTTAAACCTGTAGCCTGTGAGTCATTGAAATCCTTAGAAGCAGACTATTAAACTCCCCTCGCCACCCGCCTCGCCTCCCAACAAACCTTCTCACCAGTTCAGTGTTATCTGGGAAGCTGTGGCTTGCGGGAAACAGCCAGCTAAGGGAAGGTAGGAATTCAATACTACAAAAAACTAGTTTTCCCTGGCTTTACTGGAGAGAGTAAATCCATGTGCAGGCATTCAGTTTACTAACAATTTCTCCAGTGAAATTTGTGTGAACACTTCTGCAATGCCCTCAAAAAAAAAAAACAAATTGTTGCACTGTGAAAGCTAAAAGCTTCTTCTAGGATCCACAGGAAAGGAGACCTGACTGGCTGGGTGGCTGATTTCAAGATAAGTAGTCACAGAAAATAGGATCATTCTTAATACCAGATTTGTTTTTTAAATGGTTTAAAGAACTTAACTTTAAGTTTGGTCACAAGAACAATTGCAGTCCCATGCAAGTGCCCTCCGCTCCTGAATTCTGCTGAGCCATATGACCAATTATTGTTTAATAAATACAGCAAGCTCACATGATCTGTGAGAAGAGTTTATGTGGTTTTAAATAGCAGTACAAGGATACAGTACTTCCCTCTGCTGTTTTAGACTTGCCAACATGGCTATCATTGCTGACAGCTTGATATGATGTTAGCTTTTTTAAGTGTCAGATAAGAGTGGCTGATGCCACGGTACTGCATTGCTCACATTTGTTGGAAAATTAGATGGCAATTTGAAAAAAAAGCCAAAAAACCCCAACAACCCAGCTGCTCAAGCCTCTGACTGCTTTTTTTTTTTCTGTACCGGGTGTGTAATTTGAGTGAGCAGTAGCGAACATGCCTGAGGTGTTAAGAGAATGATACGTTTTCTGTAGGAATGAACGCTCTTAAATAAAACAGGAACACCTTCCTGTCATTTGTGTCTTCCAGAAAGATTTTTTAAAAGGAAACGGAAGCCAATTAGCCCGGAAGTTTAACCTCTTTTAGCTTAGCTTCTTTTATGGGAGCTTTTTAACCTTTTAAATAAATCATTTTCTTTCTTTTCTCTCCTCCCTTTTGAATCAGTTACTAGCTTTTCTCATGCTGGGCCCAAGGAGCAGGCTGCTTAAATTCAAGAATGATTTTGAGGGGATAAAGTGTACAAGATTTTGAATTCTTGCCATAAGGCCCTGGCAGCCAGCCAGGAAACCGCAGAGGAATAGGGCTAATGAAGGGAGGGTAAAGGAGATCTGGAGAGTACGGCTGGTAATGCGGTATTCATTTAATTGGGAGCAGGTATCGGTGCAAACTTCTCCATGTTAATTGGAAAAGAGAAGGGAGGTGTTAAGGAAGACGGAGAAAAATAAGAATATATAAAGTTTTCAAGCCGAGGAGTCAAAGGCAGGCCTGTATATGGCAGAGAAAGAACTCAATTTAGGGCAATTTGCTCTGCAAGCTGGGCTGCAATCTCCCCTGGGGATAGGGATGAGGAAGAAAATGAAACCAAAAGAGAACTTGATAAAATCACCTAGCACAGACAATCTCAGTAGAATAGGTTTTACTGAGTTAAATCTGCCCCAATCAATGTGATTCTTTTCATATAAGTTACAAATAAAAAGCCACAAGATTACAATAAAAATCGAGGATGTAGTGCTGCTGATGTAGCACATGGGAGTCTTAAGGACTTGTTGTGGAATATAGGTTTTTTGCAACCATCATGTTTGGTTTTTTCTTTTCACCTAGCTAGGAGAAAAAAAAAACCCTCATCTCTGCCTCCTCCTAACCTTTTATCATCTTTAAACTAAGGTTAGTGGCAACATGTGAACCTTTTGGAGCTTAATTTTCAATATACTGCAAGGCTGAGCATGCTTGAGTCCTGAAATTCGCTAAAACCGAACTCGATCCTGGTTTCTTGTTGAAAGAACTGAGGTTTCTCATATGCTCTTTTTGCCGTTATATATGGCAGAAGTAAAAAAAGGAAATGGCACTTCCCATCTCCTTCCACCCATTACTACAGCTGGACATATACAGAGATGAGAGTGAGTGCCTGCGTTTGCATGAAGAGTAGGAAAGCCATTAATTTGTTCTTTTCTATAGCATTATGTACACTGTGTCTTTCTCAGTACAGATATTGAAAGAATTCGTGTATTAAGGCTGCTGAAAAGTTGTTTGTTCTACATCTGAGGACAAGCACAAGTGTTTTTTCCTTTTGTCCTCAGTAGTGGGATAGCAGAGACGCTATGTGTTTAAGGACCTCCTTGGAAATGGTACTGGTACGAGCTGCGAGTGTGCTCCTTGGACAGCTGTCTTTTGTCTGCACCGTCGCACAGTTGAGGCAGATGAAGTGGTTACTCCAGGGTCATTAGTGGAAAGGGGTGGTTTTGTATCAGGGCAACTGAGAAGGGATAATGTGAAATATACAGCTCTCAGCATTTGGCTGAAAGAGCAAGGACTCGGGTAGGAAAAATGCAGGACTGGGTGGCCACAAGGTGATGAAGATTTGCAATTGCATGGGATCAGCTGAGAGCTGGAGGGGAAATGAAGTGTTCTTCCTTGCCACAGTGATACTTTTCTCTGATAAGTCTCTCTCTAGTAAGTGGGGTGCAGCTCTCTTTCTCGAGGAGGCAATGAGCAGCTAGCCACCCCGCAGAAACTGGTCATAACTCAGTGCACGACAGGTAGGGCAGAGAAGAGGAACTGGAAGCAAAGAGGTGACATGAGGCAGAAAAAGACTGGGATGGGACCTGTAGCCTACCCCACAGACAGGAAAGCGAAGGGGACGCTGGACACCCCTGTACAGCACACCAGGCTTTGTCAGTTCTGTCTGCGTGAAAGTACATAGACAACAGGGTTAGCTGCTCTTGCTTGGTGCTGACATACACACTGATTTCCAAGACCATCGTATGCCAAGCTGTGTTTCTGCATCTGTATGAGCATATGCACATATTTTTGAGCTGCGGCAGAGTGGCATAAGGAGATTTTGGCACAATAAGGAAGAGTGACAATGGAATTAAGGGGATTTTCAAAATAAATAGAATATTTTTCTATCTAAAATATGTATATGATTATGAAGCTTAAAAGATCAGATGGAAACAAACTTGTGCAACCCTTATGCGTGAATGTCATATAGGTCCCTCCAAACATACACACAGAATCTAGATGTAGAAATTTATATGGTGGGGGATGTAAAAGCAGTATATGTCTAGTTCTTTTGAAGAGCACGAAAAGGCTATGTTCTGACCAAGTATAATGTTCTTATTGAAATGTAAGTGTATGCAAGTATCTACATGTGTCAATGGTCTGTATTTTTATACATGGATCAAAATGATATTTGTTGAGAGTGTATAGTTTTAATTGCTGAAATGTAACCTTATTTTTAGCAGTGTAAATTTTATGTTGTGCTGAGTATTCACATGTTATTATTTCCTGTCTGTTTATAAAAAAACCCTGAACTCTGAGGCTATATGAACACGCTAACTTCAGTGTAGGACTTCCAGCACTTGCATTGTACTGTAACATTTGCAGAGATATTTAAGGGAACCAATACATCGTTTGTAGCCGTAAAGGCAGAATATTTAAAGTTACAGAAGTAAGATGGGGAGGAAATCCTGTGTTGTGTTTATGATGATAAAAGTAACAGGGAAAGGGTTTTTATTCCCTTTAGACTTTAAAATTCATGATTAATCCATGATATTAGGCTAGATTCTGATTTTGTGTAAATCACTATAGGTCTGTCAGAGGTAGCTATGTTGATATGATCTGACATGCTGTCTTTTTTTTTTAAACACAGCATTTAATAAGAAGACTGGGAGCAAAATTCTTGTCTTAGAGAAAGCAAAGAAACTTTACTAAGGTCTCATTTCACTGCTGTAATTGAAAGGAAAATTTGACCTAAGGCTTACTACGTAGTAATTATGGAAAATAATTTTGACATAGGCTAAGTGATAGTCGCATAGCTGCATTTCCCAACATATGTGGAAGGTTTTAATAATAATTGGCATTTACTGAGAGGCAGATTCTGAAATTCAAAACTTTCTTTCAGATTAACAGAATTATGATTCACTAAGTGAAAGCTTATACCCAAAATATTAAAAAAAGTAAAAATCTGCTAAGTACCTGTGTAACATCTTTCAGTCCCGTGAACAAGAGTGACTTCAAAGATGAATTTGGTGTCTGTTCTGTTATTAAAGGAAGAAAGTGGAAAGAATAATGTTTTTTATTCAAATCTTGCTCTTTTTTGTTTTACTTTGCAAGCATGCAAGTTAGTTTAACGGAACAAGATATTACCCATAATTACAGATGGACTGTAGTTTTTTCATTTTTTACTTCCTCAATTTTCTTCTGTTATATTGAAATCTCTTTGAGCTTTATAATCCTACTGCAATTGGTTGCTCTATCTATTGACTATTCTTTTCTTCCAAATGAGGATATTTAAGGACTTAACTTCTTTGTTTGGACAGTATATACTATTTCAGATCTCTTAAGAAGACAATTTCTAAATTGGGAAGAATTGTCTCCAGTTTAAGGAGCTTCATCAACCTGAATATCGTTCCTGCTGTTGATAGGGATAATGCCTCCATTGTCTTAACAATACTACCATCAGAAATAGAATTTGCTCGCCATGTTTACAAGTCTATGGGGAATACCTTCTTAAATTTGCTTTTTATATAACTGTACATATGATTGCATTTACATTCAAATGCTTGCTTTTCCTATGAGTGATTTTCCATGTGTATCTTCCTATTGTGGCTGTGAATGAGCCTTTTAGCTTTAGCATTACCATCTGGTGCATCTATACCCATGCCCATTTACTGGACAGAACACATGGTAAAGGAGGAACACATGGTAAATGCAGCTTGGATTTAAACTGTGTCCTACTCCTTCTTGGCCTTGCATTTATCCTTTAAAACTTTGTCGGACTGTTTTTAGTCTCCTTTTGCCCATAGTTTTTTTCCTCACTTTTTTATCCCTTTTATGATTTCCTTGATGGATCTCAACCTGCCTCACAAGTTGGGGGGGAGATACTCCCTTGTCAGATGGGCATACTGGAAGTCTTTATTGTCTCAAAGAGAAGCTTATCCTTGGAAAAATGCTCAGGGACCTAAATCCTGTTAAGAGAAGCAAAAGAGGTAAATCTGTTAGCTCTGTCTCAGATCTGAGTAGCTTTGAGCATTTCAGTGGCGCTCAATCCTGCCTTTTCTTCCAGCTAGGAAAAAGGGTGTCTTTGGACTACAACTCAGTGACTAGGGCAGGGGATCAGCCCCCTGTAACACAGCCTCACAAAAGCAGTTTCTCTGGTGTCATCTTATTCTTTTCATGCTGTGAACTCCCATCCTCAAAAGGATGAGGAGTATAAAAAGGCTCATGAGACCTACTTTTGAATTTAATTCTGACTGTGATACAAACAGTCTGATGAGAAGGCAGAGGACATGAGAAAGCTTGGGCCTGTTACTTCACCAAATAAAAATTTAGTTCCTGGGAATCTTCAAAATACAGCTTTATTATTGGATGGTCTTCCATTTCTCGAATGTCCTCTGCTTCATAGTAGCGACTGCTTATGAGCATAGAGCCCTGAACATTTCTTCTCATCAGCCACCAATTTTGTCTTTGCCTTCAGTCACAGTTAGCTGGCTGTGGCAAGTTGCTTTGGTAACTTTGCCCACCTTATTATTTCTGTTTAGATGTGTAAGTCTACATTTCACCAATTAATAAGCTCTGTCCTGAAGTCTTATTAGGGAGTTTTTCTTTTCTTCTTGATGTTTTCAGCTACTTAGGCCACTTATTAACTGCTGGTAAATTAGATATGAGAGCTCATACAAATCACAGGTTCCTTTTGCTTGGTAACAATATCAGTAGCCACAGACTGCTACTCTTCCTCCTTCCTATTTTGATCTGGCACTTCAGGCGGGATACTTATCTGTATACTTCCAGGTCACAATGCAGCCAGTCTCTTAAAGACATTCATCATTTGACATCTTCAATTACTCTTTCTTTATAGAAAGAGTTCAGCAAGTCTCTCAAAATCTTGATCCAATACTTCATGGTTCTTTTGGCTTGCCAGACTGAAATCATTTCTCTTTCTCTTTCTCTTTTGTGTCCTAGGGTGAACATCCTTTTTGTCAGATGATTTTAGAGCATACAATAACCTTTTGTAACAAGTGCCAAGTGCACCCCAGTTACTATTGCAGTTTATGCCGACGATTCTTTGTCTACTACACTTGCAATGTACTTGCCATAGCCAAGACAAAACCACCTACTATGGTCTGGTCATGCTCTCTGAGGTTATCTGAATGGCATCTTTGAGGGAAGTTCTCATTTCGTTGCCTGCAGAGCTGTTGTATGGACTTCTGTCCTTGACCTTTTGTTTAGGCAGCTCTCCATTCATATTTTTTCTTTGTCTCTCAGCATTCTTTGTCTCTGAAGTTTTCTTTTTCCTCTGATGACCTATATGGATTATGTGGTGCTGCAATGCCACAGCAGGACTGTGCACATGAACAATCATTTGCAGGAAAAAACAATTATGCTTACCAATAGCTGGATATTCTTTGACATATATTGCCCCTAAAGGCATCACCCCTTGCCCATTTCATTGGAGTCTTTCTGTTATTTTAACTGAAATAACACGGGATATATCCTCCCCTTTTATTCCTCATGTACTGTACATAGGAGTGGAGATCAGGTATGCTCTTGTGATAGTGCTCAGACTAAAAGTTTGTAGTTCTTCGGCTATATGTATTTTCAGCCACATGTGAGTACAGACAACATATGTTGCAAAATAACCCTTAGCGGTAAATAACCTTTCTAAACATTATTCTCATAAATAGTAAGCTGTTCAGTCTTACGTTGACCCTCTACCCTGCTTTCCGGTGGCCTCTCCCAATGAAAGGGACTTCCTGGGTCATAATCCAGTCTTCTGCTATTAGAGACAACTGCAATATTTAATCCTTCCCATGAATTTAAAGACTAGTTTTATTGGGAAACCAGTCTGATCAAGCTAGTAACTGTTCTATGCCACTGTGATATTTCAAACTCATTGTGCTTAAATATGGATGGCTAGAATGGAAACCATATTCCATATCATGTTCCAGTTAACTCACCAGGGCCTTTTGGACATCAGGGTAGTGTTTAGTTTTTTTTGTTCTCTTTCATAGCCATGTTGCTCTGCTCCTCGTTGCTTAATTAATTGTTCACAAGATGGCAATGTATTTTTCTTCCTATGTTGTTTGCATCTGATGAGCTCCAAATTTAATGCAAAAATTCTTATTAATCTGTTAGTGATTGACCTTGCACGTTGAACAGTTAAATGTCACTCCCATTTCTATTATTCTAGTCCTAAAGATCATCTATTTTTTCTTGCATGATATTATAATTCCTTGTTTTGAAGAATGTCTCCGAACATTGTCATCAGCATATTTCATCAAGTAGTTTTGATTTTTTTCTGATTAAACAAGGTGGGTCTCAAGAATGAGACGTGAAGAATTTTACAAGTAACGTCCCAGACCAGTGCTTAATCTGTAAATATAGCCTGTTTCCATCTTGTTGTTTAGCTAGTTCTTTCTCCCTGTTAATTTCCTGCTAATTCCCGTCTTATCCAATTTTATCAGTAATTTTCTGTGTGGCACTGTCAGTTTCTTCACCAGTCTGGATAGGCGAGAACTGCTCTATTTTCTTTGTTCAGAAAATCAGTTATCTCATCAAAGATAACTGTCAATTTAAGTTTGCAGTGGCCACCTTCAGTAACTGGCTACAGTTTATTCTATATTTCATTTTCAAATTTTCTTCTGATGCTTGTGTACTCTGCTGCTGGACTTAAGATTCGGGTGCTTTCAGGCCTCCTGGACATTTTACAGTATAAGTACACTGAGTTCTTAGGAGCTGCACATCCCAACTATATAAACTTCACTGGAATGTCTAAGTTAGAAGTCTCGTCAACCAACACGCCTTTGAGGCAATGGAAAAAAATTGATGCGTCCAGAACATACTTTGAATCTTTAAGCAGTAATGATTAAAGCTACATCAAGATAAGAGCCTGTTATAATAAGTTTTGTAAAAACTTACTCTTGCAAGATTTTCACAGGTCTTCTCAAGACTATTTTCCAACACAAATTCAGTTCGAAAGTTAATTAGCTATATGCTTATTGTAATCTCCTGGAATGTTCTATGGCATTTTACCTTACTAACACACCTGTAAGTCATCTGGAAATGATAAAAAGATCTTTATCAAATCATCAGGCATTTGGACATTTTTAACCTTTGATGTCACCATCAAATGATTCAAGACTCTTTCTTCTAAATGGTTAGAGGGGATTCATGCTACATAATTTTTGGCCTTTAAAATTTTTAAATTTAGGGTAAACTAGTTGTAGAGAGAGGATGATTCAACCCATTAAAGTCAGAAATCTAGTTTAAGCTGGGGCAACATTGTTTTGATAAAGTGCTATTGACCCTAGAGGGAGTTTAGCACACGTTTTGCATTAAATACCTTTCACTGGCTTAAGGTTTGGTGGGATAATTCTTGCATGTGAGTTCAGAACTTCAGTTCTGGTAATCCTTTCTCGTATAATCATTCTTATCGCTGAACAGACTCTGGGAAGTTGTAGACTATATAAACTATAAATTGCAGCTGCACTGACTTCAGCTGAGACACACCAAGCATGTCCCAAGCATGTTATTTTAACTCCAAATACTTTCCAATTTGTTTCTTCTGTTAGAAACTTCTGATTCATAAATTCATAAAACTTATGATTAAAAATTTTTGTTCAAAAGTAACATTACAAAAAAGGATGCCCAGAGAATTTTATGAGCCATTGCAGTGTTAACACGCCCATGCAAAAATACACATGTAATTCAAAAAATGTGCACTGAGTGTTATTTAGCTATTTATCTTTCTTCCACTCTTTTTAGTCATCAGAAAAATTACTCTGTTGATCTGAATTTATTCATGACAGAAATGGTCTGTATTGATGTTTCTAAGAGCCACTTATCAAAATTTTCCTTTGGCTTGGAACCACAAAGCAAACGCCACATATTTCAAAGTCAGGAGAAGAGGCAGCTCTAGAGGAGTCCTCAGGCAGGACAAGTTCTTGTGGCTTTTCCCCAGGAACCGTCTCGGGGTGGGTGAGCAGCTGAGCTCTGCTACTTAACGTTCCACACCATCTGAGGATTTGGGTTGTCCTTCAGCACTACTGGTGGTCACAGGATGTAGCCACGGTGTAAAATGTACAGGTATTGCTCAGAGATGGCCAGCTTTAGTTCTTGAGTTATATTGTTGAGTGTCACACAAGCAAAATTCTCAGGAGGGTCCCTGAGATCTTGCAAGAGGCTTGTCTCATTGCTTTTTCTCCTTTATGGTATCAAAATGCTGTTTTTAGGAAGGTATATATATCTTTGTGTCTCTGCAAAATTATAATATATTGAACTAATGTTAAATATTGCTATAAACCACATTTTATGTGTCAGTAGTTTAACATAGTTTTCTCTCTAAGTTAATTGTTTAAACAATTTTGTATCTCTCAGATCAGTTTAGGACAGAAAATTATGACTTCCTACTTTAAACACAAAAATAATCTCTGACTGAATCTCTGATTAATCTCTGCATTTAAATGAAGTTTTTGATAAATTATTCCAGATATTATACATAATATCACCTGATTTTATCAATGTTAACACATTTGCCCTAGTGAAAATTTCCATTAGCCTTTTTTAGGGCCTCTTTAGCACAGAAGCTTTCCAGATAGGCGTGTTCTTACGACTGCAAAGAAAATTCCAAATTAGGAAGCAAGTATTCTCCCAAATTGGAAAAAAACATTTTACTATATACCATGAGACTTAGATAAAACTCATAAAAATTATGTATCTTGCCATTTTAATTTAGTAAGATTTTCCTACATGAAACTTTTCCAGGCCCGGTTGTCGACTGCCACTAGAACCAGAACTCTTCACAACCCTACACTTAAACATAATTCTTGGAAAAAATATCAGCAATAACTGCTTGCTTGAGGAAGCAAAGTAGATGAAGCAGAACTTGTTCAAAATCTTATTCCTTTTCCAAGGTGAGAGAAAAAAAGCAATATTTGCTCCTTACTAGGAGGACTATATGCTATTCAGGAGCCCAGGAAGAGATGCAACTTTTATTTCTCAGAAAGTTTCTCTCATCTGTTCTTGTGACAGTTTGTGGTTAGTGAAGGGCATGTTTGAATTTTGTGTTTTTTTAAGTTTTTAAATATTAGAGTCTATAAATGAAATTCAGTACCTTAGATAAGAGACTCTGAAGCGTGCTAGGACTTGAAACACACAGTGTCACATATAGCCCCTTTGAATTAATGAAGGGGATCTCCAAACTGTGGCAGACATAGGCAATATAGCCCAACTCACAGTATTACCAGAGTACCACAGTAGGATAAACGGACAGGAAAAGAATTGAAGTGTAGGTGAGGGAACAAATGCTGAAGACGAAAGAGAGGCAACACCAAGGGGAAAGGCAATATAGCTCTTCAGAGCTTTACGTCTTTCTTCCCCTTTTCACCCCCTTACTTCCACTTCTTTCCCTTCAGTGCAGCACTATATTAATGAACTATCCTGTGGCTCCCATCTGCTTCTATACAAAATTTGCTGCTTCTCAAGGCGAGTATGTAACTCTGTCTTTATTTGTACTAATGGACCAGTCCAAGAGGACTAACTGAAAGACTAACTGATCTAGTTTGCAGGTGATTTGCTTGGGAAAAGAGAGTCTTAGTTTTGACAAGAGATTCTGCCACTCTCTCACTTGCATGCAAATTCCTTAACCGCACTGTTTACCTGTCCTGGGTAGAGGATTCCTGTCTTTTCTGGAAGATCTATCAAGGTCATTTTACAACTTGAAACTGAGGCATTTGCTGACGTACAGCGCAACGAAATATGGCAGTGCTAATCCTCAGTCATTTCCAACTTCCAGTCCTCTGCTTTTATCATACGACTTTTTTTTGGCCTGACAATTATGGCTTAGTTTTGACCTTGGATCACTAACATCAGCAGAAGATAGATGTCAATATTTTAAGACAAGACCAAGCCTTTACGCTGTCCATTGTTTTTCGTCATTCTGAGGGCAGTTACATGAATCATACCTGTAAAAACTGTTTCTCTCCCTGTTCATTGAAAAAAGTATAGGATATATGAAAAGGTGGATTTTAAGAATGACTGAAGAATTGCAAAGATCTAAAATTTCAAAGGCAATGGGAACACTTTTGTTTATTAAATATTTTTTCCCTAACAACTGAATTCAGTCAAAAATTTGCTAATATCCACCTATTACTTGTAAATATCACTAAGTCTGTGCAACTCTGAAGTCCTCTTAAACTCTCCCTTGGAAGAAATGTGACATGGCAGCTGTATTTTATCTCTATGGTATACATTAGCATACTTAACACAACATAGTGTAATATTAGTAAATTACACAGAAGAAGAAAACAAGATATTGTCAGCTCAGGAAAGTGTAAATAGTAAGAAGGCAAAGAGGACTGAAATAGAAAACAAACAATCATCCCTTGCCCATGCCACCCCTCTAATCCCCTATAATATTTTAGTGGAAAAAGGCTAAGTTCGAAGTATGACTGGGGATAGTGTCAGAGACATTGTGGAAGCTAAGATTATGCAGTAAGATAATATATAACTGGGAAATTAAGCATTCTTTCAAACTTGCTTTATTATACTTTATTACTATGAAACCCCAGAAAAGAAATGCATAGAGTATAATTCCTTATACAGTTCCATAAATACGCATTGTATCTTTTGTTGCAAATCCTCAGCTTTATACACTTGGGGCAAGCAAGTGCCTAGTGACGAACAGTGTGGAGAAGCAGCGCTGTGGAAATGAATGTGGCAATTGCTCCAAACTCATTGTTACCCACTTGATTTCATGTGATCATGGCCAAATCTTCCATCTATCTCTGCCCTCCAACAATCATTTCAGGACACTTGGAGCTGAAACCAAATTGTGGGTTCCCTTCCCTTCCCTTCCCTTCCCTTCCCTTCCCTTCCCTTCCCTTCCCTTCCCTTCCCTTCCCTTCCCTTCCCTCCCCTTCCCTTCCCTTCCCTTCCCTTCCTTTCCCTTTCTTTCTCTTTTTTCTTTTCTTTTATTTCTTGTTTTGTCTGAGCTCTCACCATCACAGCCCTTGATTAAATGACAGGTTTTTGTTTTCATTCTCTTACTTTCTTTTTCCACTGGGTTCTTGACAGCCTCCCATCTCAACTGAATACTGTTATCACTTCTTTCTTCTAATCCTCTCCCTAGCTGCCTATATTATCACCCTTCTGTTTCAGAACTTGGATACTTACCCTTTAATCCATTAATTGGCTTTTTACCCTCAGATCCCTTTGCCTCCTCTGAGTGCAACCTGACTCTCCCAGCCACTGCACACCCTGGCTATTCTCTGCCCTTCGCTCTCTTGCACCTTTCATCTCCCTACATTTTGGTACCTTTTTATCTTCTTTCCACATAATCTTGTTCTTTATTTCTTTTCACAAAGGAGGGCCTTCTAGTCTAGTATCACTTTCAGTGTTGCCTCTGTTTCTACCCTGTGTTTACACATCGCCTTTCTTCATTGCTTCTTAACAAGGGTAGATGTGTACAGTAGGAATAATCTCCTCAGCAGATATCAGTGTTGCCCCCAGAACAAGTCCATTTCCTTATCAAGGTTCAAAAGTGTTGGGCAACTTAATAAAATACAGGTTGTCACACAGCAAATGTAT
Organism: Struthio camelus; assembly: GCF_040807025.1. Taxonomy (NCBI): domain Eukaryota; kingdom Metazoa; phylum Chordata; class Aves; order Struthioniformes; family Struthionidae; genus Struthio; species Struthio camelus. The sequence continues at coordinate 53,787,574 of NC_090944.1, forward strand.
TCACTTAAACAAGATGATCTTTTGATTGAGTTTGGTTTCCATTGCTGTTTGCATGCAGCGGAAGTGTGCATTTCTTGAACAAGTGTTTTTATCATGTACTCTGTGTGCATGAAATCTATTTGTATCACAAAGAAATATTTCATCTGATACCACTGTTTAATCGAGGAATAATATTGCTATATTTTAAGAAACGCTGTCTACTTTGATTTTTTTTCTTAGTCAACATTTGGAAATCTAGAATACATCTTATCCTTTTTGTTTTGTTACTTCTGATGGGTTTTTTTGTACAGTATGTATGAATACACACATTTGATAGTTAGCAAAATAGGGAAAATTATCTTGGCGCTAATGTACACAGAGCTATTACACCCAGTCATGGTTAATAGCACTAAATGGATTTAGAGTGAGGAGTCTAGACTGCAATCCTGTCAGCATCTGCCCCTTCCCCAGTAATTTATTTGGGTTTTGCACCTGCAGATGCTGAACTGGAACTGAATTCATATAGAATTTTTATTTGGATAGCAGGCACTGAAATTGTAACATTTACGAAAGGCACTAAATAAAAGTGACTGTATTAATACTTAAGATAGTTCCATTAACTTTTCCTCCTTAGCTGATATTGAAAACAATAGAATCCTGATTATCCAAACTCTTACTGTGAGGATTTCTCTTTCTCTAATTAACTCCCTGATCTATTGCCACCCTGACTATCTGCATGTATTTTGTGTTGCCCAGTCTATTTCAATGACTAGTTTCGGTGGCTTTCATAAAATGCTTCACTTTTAGCTCATATGCTGGCACAGGCTGTCTTTAATATTGCATACAAACATAGTGATTGTGCCTTCCTTTTTATTGTATAATATCCATGCCCTGGATCATTATAAGCCCTTTTGAAAAGCTGGTAGAAATGTAAGGGCTATGAGAAGAGCAGAGCTGGAAGGGTAATCATACAGAGGTCCCCTCTTTGCCTGCCTCTTTTTTCCTACACCCCATGTACGTGATAATAGCCAGAGCTGAAATTCACCTTTTCCTCTTGTACTAATGATGTGCAGAGGTACCTACAGGCATCTCCAAAGGTGAGAGGTTCTGATCCATTGTGCCACATGGCCACAGAAATGGGAGTTAGGTTACAATTTACAGAAGAAAAATGATTTCCATCAGAACCATGTATATTCTGACTTGAGTTTATGAGAGGTGTGTTTCTCAAGATATTTGGTCTCAAATGTTGGACACACAAAATAAATCCCTTCTTTTGTCCCAAGATTTCTTCAAAACTGGAAGCCTAACTCAAGAAATCAACCCAGCATCCCATAGTGCCATACACAGGCAAATCTTTCCATTCTTATCCCTTGGGCTAGCTATGATCCTGTGGGAAGCAGAGAACAAAATCCAGTTAATAAACCTTATCACTGAAAATCCCTCACCTAGATCATGGCTACACCAATAATATTTTAAGAGAAAAAAAGGGTTTGTTCCTTTAACAAAAGTAAAATTGTTACCAAAATAAGTATTTGGGTGAGCTCATGCTTACACGATTACTTATTTCAGTAATATTTCAGTAATGTTTTTCTTTTGTTAAAGGATCAAACTCTTACTATTTTTTCAAATATTCTTGATATTGGACTATTCCCTTCTTTGTTTCATTCTATGGAACATTAACATTTGAAGTTAGTGTATAAAGCATTTTTTTTAGTTGTACAAGTTGAAATCTGTCATCAAAATATAATCCTGTGTAGATCTAGGATGTGCCTCTTGTCCTATACCCTAGAAATGTGGTAGCTTTCAAGCAGCTGCATCTTCTGGACATGTTCAGCCTGAATATGTCAGTCATGTATGTGTGCAGTTCATTAATGGATGTGTGGCCTTTTTGTGGTCTATGAAGTCTGTATTTGGCATGCATGGAGCCTTGCACTAGTCCTATTCATATATGAGGATAAAGGCATGGAATCCATTTTTGTGTGTCCCTCTCCAGATTCTCTCTCCAGTATTGGCAGGAGTCTGTATATTGCTAACATCAGAAGGCAGAGCACTCTGAAGACTATGTACCAGTCATGCGGTGTGAAAGAGCCAGCAAAACAGAAAAGGGTAAGAGAGATGGTAAAAATAAATATGTACAGTAGGAAACCTTTTTCCACTGCATGCAGTATTTCAATTCAATTCATACTGACCTTAAGATACCATTGGGGATGCTAAAAAGCTTTGTAAAGATGCAAGTGTTTTTCATGAAAAGAATCGATAATCTTTGAAATATGTAACCTTTCCCCCCCCAACACTGGCTGCTGCCTATAACAGCTTGTATAATTCAACACTAATTTTTTACTTAGTTATCCTTAATGCTATTTATCTCTTGTCCATTCTTTCCTTCTTTTGTAACTATTACTGAATTTCATGGGCTTCTCATAAAACACTCTAATGCTAAGGGTAATTTTTAAAGGTGCTTCAGAAGTGTAGATGTTTAATATGCAGCTGATCCTTAAAGGGGCAAAAGGTTTCTTTCTGCCATCTCTTTTGGATTCTGTATCAAAGGTCTTTTTTCCCCCTCAACTGTCAGTGTTTAAGTAAGTGCCCTTTCATGTTTTCTATAATCCTGTTAAAAATAATAGGTATATTCTGTATCTGTGGCTAGACATGCAGCATGCTGCAAAATAATCTAAACACTCAACGTTTGTTTGCAGATTTGTTCTAATGAAAAAAACTCGAGATATATAATGAGACAGCTCCCTTCTGATACAGTTAATCAGTATCCACACAAGTTGATCCCTTGAATGCATTACATGATTCATAAGAAATTGCTTAGTACGTAAGAAATTAGGATTGGATAGTATTTGCCGGTGTCTTATTTTTCAGCTACGAAATTTAATGCTTTTAAGGGTAGGGAGGAATAAGAGGCCCTCATGCTCCTCTCCTCCCCCAAAATATAAGGATAGTTTCATAGCCAGCTGTATTGCAAAAAAATTCCAAGTACAGCGTTGAAAAGGTTCTTTCTTCATTTAGCTGAACATTGTAGGAGTATGTACCATGCCTAAATTGTAAAAATATTTTGATTCTACAATGTGTTTACTAGGTCTTTACAGCCGCAGCTTACAATTAATTACTACATCTAGTCTTCAGGCAGTCTGTCATAATAAGTGTCTCACTAAATCATTGTCTTCCTCATGTCTAAACTGTCAGGGTGGGGCTTTTTGGAAGTGCTTGGCTGATATATAAACACAAATCCAGTCATGTTCTGCCCACTTCATGGCGCTGTTTCATATTGCCTTGCATAGGAATTGCTGGAGAAGGAAAGGAAAGGAAGGAGAGCTTGTCCTGAAGTGTACCTGCCCAACAATGGGTCAGGATAACTAGCTAATCGCTATGGAAGATGTTCAGACCTGCAGTCAATGGCACAGGCAAATCTTTTTTCTTGGAAAGTGGGACAGTGTCACACATGTGCTCTCTTTAGCGCCTGTCCTCACAGGGTGGCTGCGGCAAGCACATCTAGCAGGAAATAATTGCATTGCTCCATAAATTGCAGCAAACTTAGACAACAGAAATTAGTTATGTTAATCAAATTTGTACATGCGTGTGTGGGGCAGGTGGGCTGGTCACTTTGGTTTCCTGAAGGACTGCAATTTGGAGAAGGAAGAGTTAAAGAAGTTGCTGCTGTTGTAATATACACACCAGGCTCTTTTGGTCTTTTAAGTCTTCACAGCTCTCCTACTACAGGTTCTCTTCAAGTCTAGAAAATGCAGATGTCTGGGCTCTTAAAAGCAACAGAATAGGGATATTTATTTCATCTTAAAACAAAGACCAAAGAAAAAAGTAATATGCAAAAGTTATTCAAAGGATTTGGGAAACAGGTGTTCTAAATCAACATTAATTGGATTTCAGTTAATTATTCCTTACGCTTTAGGGATTGTAAGAAAGAAATATAGGGGAAAAAGCAAGAACAACTTCTCTGGCACAGTAATCATTCTGATATTATTTAAGCTAAGCAACCCTTCATTTTCCCCTTCCTTCCCCCTCCCTGTCCAAAAAAATTGGCCTCTATATGACTATTTTAAGAATTAGGGAATACGAATGAAGTGAAAGAGCAAGACATAATCTTTGAAAGCCACTATGACTTGAGAGAGTGGTTACATGTTTAATCTGTTATTTTTTAACATCCACTTCCTATATAACTGCTAAGATAAAAGGGAAGAGTTAAAAAGCTGTTATAGATTAATTTTAGGTACCTCATTTATAACATAAGGATTACCCACAGGATTCCCCTGGTATTTTACTCTTTGCAGTATATGACCTGTGTGCATAGTTTGAACTGGGTCAAGAGTGATTCTCCAGAGCTGGAGGATGAAGGCTGGGCGAAAAGCAGAAAATTATTAAAAATTGTGTTTTGGCTTTTGGATTTCTGTTCCAGTTCCTACTGGAATGAGTCCACTTTTTCCCCAGTACTGGAATTGTTTACCTTTGAAGTAAACGTTATATATGTAAAGTTATAGTTTGCCCCTGAGAACTGACTGATTCCAAGTTTAAGAAAGAAATGTGGGGGGGGGGGGGGAGCCTTGCTTGCTATGCATGCTCTCTATGCATGTATGACTGAGTCATGAGATTTCAGTGGAAAACTCACCCTAACGAGATTGTCAAAGTAGAATGTGAATAGAAATGGTCTAAAGAAATGAGTTTGTGAAATTGGAGTGAAAGTAGTGTTTTTTTGATCTCAATGTAACCTTTAATTTTGTGCAAACTTTTGTGCTGATATATTTTAATTTTAAGTTGATTATAGTAAGAGTAGATAGTGAAACAGGTTATAAAGGAAACTTGCTAGTCTCATTGCATTGTCCAGTCTAAGAGAAGTGAGTGATATCTGTAATGAAAGAAATAGATTTTCAAAGTTATTTCAAAACTTTAATAGTGATACAATAATCAGAGCTTCTACTAACAACCAAGAGAATGTATTACATGATTTTTCCTTAGCAATTTCTTTCTGAAGAACTTTTTTTCCCCTCATATGTTTGATGTGTACACGAAATGTTTTGCTTTTGAGTAAGAGAAATTGTCAAGTTATATAGGAACTTATTTACACAGCAAATTTAAAAAGATTTCAGAAAGCCTAATGAAACTTGCCTGAGGGCAGCTGCAATTTACATTCTAGCCTTCTGCACATATGACAGCTTGCTACACTTCTCAATTAAAGAAATTGGAAGGGGGCTTCCCACATTAAGTCATTCTCATCTATCACTGAGACGTATTACTAAAGAGATATACCTATGCCTACTATACACATTTACTATTCTTACATACTGATGTGAATATAAATACAGCATTTCTACACAGTCATTTATTTTCCTCACTTCTCAACTGTATACATTTGTACAAAGTCCATACAGGGACTTTAAAGATCAGAGATTTTTAAAGATCTCATGAAAATATTATTCTAAATAATAAATTGTGGTCTTTTATAAACGCCATTTCCTCCAAACCTGGATAAATCTTTTAACCAAAAGTGGGAATGGACTGAGGAAGACTTCATGTGTTGGTGGCTTTCAGAGACTAGGCCAAATACGTGTCTGTTTTCTGTCTGCTCTTATTTATCTCAATTCCTGGCGTTCAGGTGGCATCATTTCTCTTATTGCATAAATGATGGCACTGCATTCTGTATGAAGAAAGTATTTCACTATTAAGTGTCAGTATTTCTAACCAAAAACAATGTGCAAAAGATAAACTCATCTAAAAATTGTCATTCATTAATTTTTGCAAAATATGAAAATATTTATAAATATATGAAGATAAAATATGAAAGCACATATAAAATATATGTGAGCATATATTTCACAAGTATTCTACTTCATAGCTTTCCTCTTGATCATCAGTACTATTTTTTGTATGCTTTATCCTTGCTTGTACAGAAAATGATTTTACTTTGCAAATCAAGGTGAAAACTTTCCCTTCTTGTTAAAGTTAAAAAAGTGACTTCAAAATTCTAATTTTACTTTCAGTCATTTTTTCAAAATCAAATCCGTCAGCATCACTTAACCTGCAGGAAAATGTATTTCAAATTCAGTTAGTAAGTAATCTCCAAGATTTGTTTTAGGCTCCTTTATATTGTATACATCATCTCCCCACTAGTGATGGCTTAATGCTCAGAGTTCTGTTGTCCTTTATCCCTGTCTCCCTTCCCTTTACTCCCCCTTCTGACCTTCGGTATAATCTTCACCACAGTGTATAAGTGATAATTGACTGCCTTTTAAAAGATACTTTTTGTATCAGCTGAGCGCTTTGAGATGTTTGAGATGTGAACATACTTTACCCACAGACTCAAAGCTAGGTTGCGCTCCCTCTTATGTGCAAAAAAATATGTTGCTGGTAGTTTGCAATCCTCAGTCCACGGTGGTTCTGTCCAGTTTATACGTGGGAACACTTGCGTTTATTTAATCATACACCAGATGCAGGGCCTAAGGGCCTGACCCAAAGGCCATTGAGATCAGTAGGAACCGTATCAGATGTCAGTGTCCCTAAATGTTCTGTTATGTATCATCTGACTCATTTTGATGCAAAGAAAAAAAAAAATCAACTTCCTTTTGTTCTCCTCCCTTCTTCCTCTTATTCCATAGGGAAAAAAATACACTACTCTGAACACACACATTAAAAAAAAGGCTTAAAAAAATCTAACAATTATTCTGTTAGGAAAATGTGCTAATAGGAAGTTGGAGCATGGTTTTGTAGTATTGGAATGGCTATGGTACCCTTTTGCACTATGAACATTTTCTGTTACCACTTTACACAGAAAGGTTGATATGCTTGCAAAGAAAAACAGTTTATAAACAGTGTGGACTTGCGGCTAGATGGTAAAAATATCTGTATAGTCAATATATTCTATTTTTGAAATATAGCAGAGAAAATATTTATGAGCACCACAGGACATGAAGCGCAAAGTGCAGTCATTTCTAAATGAAAATTATGTGACAGTTCATCAGTATTTAATGCTAACATTGCTTGATCTAGACATAAAGAATTTAGCAGCCATTTATCATAACATACAGTACTGTTCATTTCCTGATTTGCTTAGAATGCATTGGTGTTTTAATCTCGACATGAGCCACAGGTCTAATTTTAGATATTTAATGAAAGGGAAAACCCAGAGAGAGAGAGAGAGACAGATTTTTCACATGGCTATTAGGAGTCTACTCCCACAACTTGAATCGGTTGGTCTTTTTAATGCGTACTCCCAGAAGCCCTTGCTTGGTGCCTGCACCAGATGCAGGTGTTCCCTTGTGCTGTCAGCCGGGAATGATTAATGAGGATTTGCCCCTACTGAAAGCAGCCTTTGGAGCATTGTTCAGGGCATCTGTGGAACTGTCGGGGGAGACAAGGACACAAGTGAACAACCAATTATTTGGCCATCACGGAGGCAGCGTGAAAAAGACATCAAATTGGACAGAGGAGCAAAGCTTTTGTTTCACGAGCATATTTTGAGGTGTTAAAAGTAAGGGAGGAATTTTACCTGTTTTTCGTGGGGCAGAGGGGAAGGGCTCAGACATTGCTTTAAAGCTAGGGAAGGCTGTGTAAAAGAAACAGGAGAAAAAACTGAGCACGGTCCTTTAAAAGGGTAAGAGGGAGGAAAATGCGCAGAACTGATTTATTGGTGGTTGTGCAGCGTGTATAAAGATATACCGTTTTGCTCGGCTAACACGAGAAAGCAAGGACTAGGAATTCTGTGGGTAGGAGGATTCGTCATGCAGGGAGCTGCTTAATTGCTGGCCAAATATAACGATGCGGGAGCTGTGGGTATAACAAGTGCGAGCACAGGGAAGTGTTACATTAGGGCTCTGGGACAAAAAAAAGGAGAGCGCAAAATGAAGAAAACATTTGCAAGATTGCATTCAGCATTCGGTATGCGTCGCTTCTCTTCTTTTAGAGAAAATACTCTTAGGTGCTGAAGAGTGAGGGGAAAAGGAGGAACAAAACTGAAAACATTCTGCTTAGACTTAGCCTTCTGCATTTTTATATTTACCAAGACTTGGGATTATAAATAATAGTTTTAAACCAGAGGGAAAGGATTGTATTTTTAGAACAATCCAATTACAGAATGGATTGTTTATAAAGTACATTTTATGCTCCATCCTGTCAAGCCTGTTTTTACCAGAGTATTAAAAATAAAAAACGTAATTATACAGCTTAATTCTAAAGAAGAATGTAATGTTTTCTTGACTAATAATATGTATAGTGTCATCTCTACCAAAGTAGCATAATATTTATGGTGGCCAATTCCTTAACCTCGGAAGTTGTCCTCTGTCCGCAAACATACATGCATAAAAATGAGTTTAGATCTTGAAACAATTACAAATCATAATTCTAAAGTATACCTTAACCAAGGGGAAATCTTTATTTCTAAACTAATAGCAAGGTTTAGGTATATCTGGCTATGTGTGTTTGGTTTATTTTTCATACTATTTATCCTTTGATGACTGTATTTCATGAGGATGGGCTCACGACCTGTGATTTCTCATCTGCAAAATTGTATGAATGTCCATATGTGTAAAGGCCTATTTCCTTACTTCAAATTGATTTGCATGAGGTTTTTTGTGAGCAAAAAGGTTTTTGCATGAGTCATAATTAGAAAGAGTTGCAAATGACAATTTGACTTGTGATATCCAGAATTTTAGAATTTGTCACTCAGTGTTAAATGGCTGAGTCTGAAATAGGACGATTATTTTTTTAGAAAATAAAAATATAAAAATTAAAAAATCTTCTTAATCCTTTAAACTGCTTTAACTCTTAAGTAAGTTTGATAACCACATAACAAAAGAGAAGGAAAAACCAAGTGCACACGAAAATGGAATCTTTATATTTTAAGGCTACCAAAAAATATTTATTTTCACCCACTCAAACGAAAGTCTTGCTCAGAAAGAAACCACTGGAAAACCCAAGAGTCCTTAGGCTATTCCATCATTTTTGGTAACTGTATTGAAATTGTACTGCAGAATTTTTGCATCAGAAATGGTCCTAATACCAACCCTTGAACTGCAATACTGATCTGTTTAGTCCTGCAAATTTGTCCTTTTCAGAGGCATGGTCATTTGTTACTCTTTGCAAAGGACTCTGATACTTGAAGCTGAGCTTTGTCCCCTCTTGCATTTGGTGTATGCGCTTTAAATGAGTTTATTAGAAATTATGGATTCATGTACAAGGAGTATCCAGATACACTCAGCTCTGTTTCCTTCTTGTCAGGAAGAGACAGTGGCGTCAATGATATTTCCCCCCTGTCTGAAAGAAAAAATTGATGGAAGAACAATCTTAGACGCCTCCTGGGCATGACGGAAGACGGAAGTGATGCTGGTAAGGAAGGAGAAATATTTCCAGGAACAGAAGGGATGATTATAGCATCTCTGAAGAGGACATTTGCCTGTGATTATTAAAGTGCTGAAAGGACTTTCCTAATCCTAGATAAATAAATAGAAAGAATGCTTTCTGCTGCTGTGGGCTGTGTTGAAGACTGCGCCTTTTCCTGTCAGGTATGGACTTTACTACAGCGATACAAGGCTGGTCTGTTACAGTGCTGTGCAGCTTCCGACTGTTCAGCTTGGAGTTGTCAGTTGAGGAGCACAAAAAGTTCAGATGTTGAAGTTCAGTGTGTTGAAATTTCTAAGCAACGTAAACTAAGGGGAGTTCATCCTATTATCCAGGTGTTTCAACATCCACCATTGAAATATCTCCAAGGGATGCCATCACTATCTCCAGATCGCTCAGTGAGTGAGGACCTACTTTGGGACTGGGCCTCTATGAGCTATAGGGATGTCCCATGTGACAAAGATCAGGATGAAGCCCTTAAGCAAGACTCAATCCTTTCGGTGTTAGCCTGAAAGTAGGCATGAATTTTTCTAGCTAGTGCACATAAATAATGTACAGTGGCGTCTCTTCATTACATTCCTCTGTAATCTGCGTACATTTCAAGAAAAGTTATGTTTCTACTATTACATGTACTTAGGCTTCAATGTGATATTTGACTCTTAGGTTGTACTATCATGCTTTCACTGTGAATTCTTATGTATGTATTTTCATGGTGATACTTCATTAACACCATCAAAATTGGAACGCAAAACAAAACAGAAAAAATGGGTAAGAACATATGGAATGGGATGAACCCATTATCATTTTTATTATGAATGTTGTTTGCTAAAAGCATCAGCTTTGATTTAGCTTTATGAGGCAATGCCAGTGGAGAATTATTTTGTAAAACTATAAACAAGTATAAAACTATCACTTATGTTTTACAAAATGATCTTTAATACCCTACAGACTACAGAAGAGCACAAGGTAGTGGGTTAGTAAGAGAGGAAGACTGTTACTACCTGTGAGATGACTTTCCTCCTGTTTCACCATATATAGGTTATGCATCACTTGCTAAACAATAGATATGTTACCTATAACCTATTCTAAGTCGCTACATATTTTTGTGGATCTTTGCACTTTCTTTTGATGAAAAAGTGTTTCTTTGCCTGTAAATAGCATGACTGCTGTAATGAGTTGTTAAGAAAATTAATGATGAAAAGAGAAAAATAACTAAAAGTGAAATAAATGTTTTTATTTGCAGTTTTTGATATGTAAAATTTAGCTTTATTTCATACTGGAGAGAATGAGGGTTGTTGGAAAAACGTTATTGTTAAAGGTTAGCATAATTTCTGTTCTTGGGTAAGTACAGGGTAAGTACTATATGAACAATAGCAAGCTGATTAATTTAGGAGTTGTCTTCACAGAACTTTTGACCATCAGGACTTCTGCCTTTATTCTTCCTATCAGTACAATATGGCCTGATTATTCTGGTCACTACAGCTAGTGTACTTCTGGGGATGGTTCTCGTGATGACACCAAAAACTCCTACGACTTTTGTGCCTCAGCTATCGCCTTCTGGCCTGAAATGAGGTGAGGCGGCAGGCAACTGCGGTGAAGTCATTAGAATCTCATCAAAATTGCCTGTTAACGAATCATTTGATAAACCAGAAGGAATTATCTCTCCTAAAAGCGAATAAAGTGCAAGGGAAAAGATGTGGATGTAACATCTTGCAAAAGCAGCATGTATCAGCTGCAATATGTTTTTTTATCGCATTCACATCCTGGTATAGGGGTAGGCAGAGCAGGCAGGGATTTTGCAGAGGATATTTTTATATTGATTCTATATAATAATGTGGCACATGTTTAGTTTGGGCTTCAAAATTCACAGGGTGAGCTACTGAAGTTCTATCTGGCAGCAGAGAACACTGAGGCTAAAATGAACTTGAGTTATTTTACTTGTAATTTGTAATTTTTGTAATTTTTGCATCTAAATTCCCATATCTGAGCATTTGTTAAAGCATGTGTCTACTCGTATGTATGTATTTACTTAGGAAATCTACTTTTTCTCCCAGGCTCCAGCACGTAGCCATAGAAATCTATGTATTAAAAAAAAATCTTATTTGCTTATTCTGCTTTTATTCTTCTTCCTTGCTTAAGGAATAGTTGGCCATGCTTAGGGCTGAAATATGAGGCTGAAGGGCTTTTCTTCTTCTGTAGCTCCCAGACCGTTCTTTCACCAACATTTTTTCCCATCATTTCTAAATTTCACTTTCCTCTTATTTATCCCTCTCACTGTCATGGGATTTTCTTTTGACTCTTAATATAATCTCATGTGCATACCTTTTCCTTTTCCTTTTCCCCCCATCTAATCCTGCAGTCCCACATTCCCTTGATTTCCTAATTTAGTTCATACGTTTCTCTCTTCTTGGTGCCTTCTGCACGTCTTTGTTCCTTCCTTCTCCATTCACACGCCAACTGGCCAAAGAATGTTTCCTTCACCTGTGGAAACAAATCTTCACTAATGGTGGTGAGACTAACAGCATGGTTAAGTCTCACAGACCTTTCTTCTAAGAAGATAATCTATCTTTAAATTAAGAGGCTTTCGTTGATGTTCTTCATAATGTAAAATGATTTAGTTTCAAATTACTCAGTATCTGAATATGAGTTATACAAAATACTTGTCAGTACTGGGATGGATTATGAAGCCTCCCCTTATATATCGTAATTGTTAGAATTTTCTCTGACTTTGTGTGCCCTGTCAAGCTTTATAATTTGTGTGTGTTTATTTCAGCATAAAATCCTTTGCTGCCTGAACTTATTTCATTGCCCTTCACAATGCTACATTAATGGTAAGCATCACAACACAAGTTGCAAATATTTGTTCCAGTGAAGACTACCCATCATATAATCCTTATTTAAACCTGATTTTAACATAGTTTTGGAAGCTTTAAAAATGCAGACAATGTGCCAAATTCTGATTAGAAGTAAACAACAGATTATCAGAGTATTCTGGTCAAATAAGAAAATAGAAATCTTTACTGGAAAGAAATAGGCATAAGATACACACTGGAATGTGAATGTTTAGAAGGAGTGGCAATATGTAAATATTAACAGAAAATAAATAGTACAAAAACATCATTTCTTGTAAACTATTAGAGCCTAGCATTTTTATAGTTCCTAGTCTTGACTGCAAGTGTTGAGTAGTAATGAAATAACGGCTGTAAGACCATCAATACCACAAATATAGACATAGAAAAATGTCCAAAAGGATATTTTAAGAAAAGATTATTAAAATCCATTGCATTTGAAAAGATCCAAATCTACATCTGTTATCAGAGGCTGCTTCAGCTTCTTCCCATCTAGATATAGATTGTGTTTGTTTTCAAAATTGCTGAAGCCAGAAATATAGTCTGTGAGTTTGAGTGAACTTTCTTCACCTAATTTCAAACCTGCTTGAACTTAGTGACTTTGTATATTTGATTTAAGTTTCTTTGAGTTTGCATTCAATAGAGAAGAAGAGGAAGGGAGAAGAGAGAGAAAATCCGCTACAGAACTATCAAGGAAAAAAAAGCTTTATATATATGCCACATGTGAATTTCTTGTTTCTCTTTTAATACCTGCTGTGTTTTGTGGAATAGAGGCTTTCTTTGGCTAAAAGAAAAAAATATATTAAGGTTTTCTTTTTAATTTGATCATGCACAAAGAAAGACACAAAGGTTACAATTAAATCTATAATATTCATATAACCACATTGTCTAGTACCTTAAATCTGAGGGACTTTGGATGTCCAGGAGATAGAGAGGACAACTCTATGAATACAGTTATTCCTGCCAACAGTTTTCAATATATGAAACACGAAGAAATTTCTGCAAATGTTTTTTCTCTTCATCAGCTGCAGCCTTAGCTAAGAAATAGACAATATGATTTATTTGTGTTCAGCTTTGCAGCAAATTCTTCCAAAGCAAAGCATGTATGATAGAAGACACAGGTGAAATGCAGTGATCTACTTTGCTGTCTTATTTTCTACTAGAAAGTCTGTCCATCCCTGCATTTAATCATGTCCACTTAGTGGTCAAGCTAATTCACCCTGCTAGCCTGATAATCTAGTTCAGTGTCCACTGTTGTTATTACAGACTGGAGGTCAAATCTTTTATCTGTTTTCCTAAACTCAGTTGGACACTGTTTCCTGCTGGGAGTCTTTAGAAGGAGGCAATAAATCTTATAATTAATATCCCAGGAGTTAGTAGCATGTCTTCCTACAGGCATATCTTCAGGATTTTTCTAGCCACTGTGAACTTAAATAAAAAAATCTTGAAAATCTTACTATTTACTTTGATTTTGTCCTTATTTATGGTACAAGTTTCTTCATTTCCTCCAAACTGAATTCTGAACTGTCACCACAGTATCTTCCAAAACAAGAAATGGATTTTCTTTTCACTTTGATTTCTGTGAATAGGAATGCAGTTGAGTCCCACTATCAATGTCACGACTACTTGTGTGTGCAGATCCAGTCCACCATCTTTTACAGCATATCCATTTTAGACTGATAGTTATATTCTGGATATGTGCCACAACCTCCTGAAATAGCACATGTATGAACTTGGGGAATGCTGCCCCACGCAGAACTCCCTTTGTCTAATAATAAAACATGGATGGTGAAAAGCAATGATTTTCTACCTGTGATCCTATGGAGATCTGTAGATGACATCTGAAGAGTCTGCAAAAGGCAACTTGAAAGAAGTTTTGTATATGTTACACTGTGGTTTATGTGAAATTTGGCATTTATGGGTCCCAACTAATAAAGCCTCTGGTATACAGCTATAAAAATGGCTTGTGCTTTGTTTTGTCTCTAAACTGTAATTTAAGACACAAGGATGTCATTGTTGCCTACAGCCTCTGTGGAGCCCATGACAGCCCCCTGTATTTCCTGCTGTGGACTGAGCTGGTGCCTAGATTAAAAGTTGACTGTAAACTTCTCTCTCTCTGTTACTGCACTAAGTGTACTCTGGTCAAATGAAATTACATGGTTTTATAGTAAAGGTATGTCCACATTGCAAGTATAGGGACCTTTTAAAATAATGATTTTATTATGAATTTGTCACGGATCTGGAAACTTGGAGATCAGAATCCAGGTTACAGTTGGGCTCGCCCGACTACATAATGCTTATCAAGCTGTGTAGGCTAAGCAACTCTGGTTAGCCGAAGCTAATGAAATGCATGTAACTGTAGAGGTTTTAGTAATTCTCAGCTTTGTAATACTGTGCTTGGAAGGGTGCATTTTTCTGACAATGGTTGCACATGCAATCAGTGCTGCAGTTCATCTCAGTTCACTCTTTGTTTCTTCTTTCCGCAAGGGTTGCATTTCCTTTAGTTAATGCCTATAAATGTCTGTGGCTGTCACCTTCTCAGTCTCCAGACAGATGTCCTTGTTGCATTGGTTGCCTTATCGCTTTCTGGGGTCCCTTCAGCTTCCACCAATGCTACAAGAGGAGAAGCAGTGCAAGCATTACTGTCCACCATTCTTTGTGTGTTTGACAATTGATGTTAAAAAAAAATCTTCTTCACTGCCTTCCTCCTACACAGTTATTATTGTATCCTTGAAATGTCTATTGAAGAAAGATGAAGCAAACAAGGAGGCAGGGTGGTCTCTATCTTAATTCTTCTAGGTCAGACTCAGGGATGAACATTGATTGAGTTTGGCCATAATCCCTGAAATGGAGAATTCTCTTCAAGTTTTCTAGCTAAATTTGGTGAAGGATTAGTTGATATGAGGTGAACATATACATCTCAGAAATAAATGTTGCCCAGGTTCCATTTTTCCTCCAATGGGGAACCAGCCTGCCTGGTGGAGAAAAGACAATGAAGTTCAGCTATCTGTACTGTAGCTGCTATGTTTTCTGAATTGACTCCAGAAAGATCTTTTTTTTCTCAACTGTTCCATAGCTCAAAAGTAAAAGACAAATTGTCTTTTTCTTCTTTTCTATAACACTTCAAAGGAGCGTGTTGTGCAGTGTAAAGAATGCCTATTACATGGTATCCCAAACAGCAATTAGCTCTAAGAAGGCTCTATGACTGTGAATTATACATTTTAGAGCATCCAGGAGTACAAAAGTTTTTTATAAATTACTTTCGTATAATTTCACTTCACATTATGATGTAATTGCTTAGGTCATTTTGAATTTTTATTAGCATAAGCTGAGAAACTTTAGTTAGACTGCTGTACTGTGCTTTGATTTCATTCTGTGAATTTATGTTAAGACAAGTATGAGGACATAGTCTATACAAATATACATTTACTCAAAGTCTTTGTTCATACAAATACTGAAAAAGAAGTGTTCTCAAACTGTTTTATGTTATAGACTGGAAAGGACTTCAAAAGATGCTTTGAGGAACTTAGCTTTTTTCCCCACCAGTTAAATTTGTTGTGCATTAGTTGAACTTACTTCTTTATTTTTTGTGGAGTTGCTAGTGTTGTGTTATGACTTTTTAAGCTAGCTTTTTGACAATGAAAGTATAGGATCAAGTCTAATTCAAACCTTAAGTATCTATTACCTCAGTTACTTTATGGATTTAACTGCAATGGTGGTAAGAAAGAAGTGCCTGCTCTGTTGCAGAAAAATCGCATGACTTTGATCAAACTGCTTAAACTCTCAGTGTGAAATCTAACCCCGTTGAAGTCGATAAGATTTTTGCCATTTATTTGAATGGAGCAAGGATATTACATTTGAATTCTGAACTGTTAATAAGAATGAAGATAACATGTATCTATCTCTCACAGCTCTTGTGAAGCTAATTAATCAGTAGCGTACTTTGGGATCCTCAGAAGTATAATAGAAACTGAAAGTACTATTATTTATTTGTCATGTAATTGGAAACTAGCATGGTAAAAAGTCATTGATAAAAGCCCATATCACAAGGTCATTTCTTTCAGTGTTGCAAATCTCTTCTTCAATCAAGAGCTTTGTGACTGATGAAAAGTACACCTTAATCATAACATTATCAAGTCAATTTAATTGGTGCTCTGGCAGCACATGAGATCATAATGAAGTCATTTTTGCTAGTTGCAGGCTCAAAAATATTTTTATAGCAGCCTTCATCCTAGAGGAAACTTTAAAGGACTCACAGACAGGATTATGCTTTTCTGCCTCTGCTATGCAACTGCCTTTACATGGCAGATACCAGCTGTTTTAATAGTGTCTAAGAATTTTACTGGCAATTATGATGTTGCTGTGTTTATATCATCACTTCTTAAGTAGTTTACACCTTGAAAATTAGTGTTCAACTTTGTGAAAGAACTGACGTGGCCCTTTTGGATTAAAATGGGCTCTGAAGTAAACTTTCTCTTTTTTTCAGGTTAAACTTCTATAGCTGGCACTGTTGCTGAATCCCGGTTTTTAAATACACTCTGTGTCTGTGAAAACGCCACTCTTGCTTAGAGAAATTTCTGCATATATTTGCACAATAGTCTGTTTCACTTTGGCAGAAACACTAAAACGGGTTGATGGCATTACAGGTGAAGGTTTGGAGTAGGAGCAGCTAGGTGTTCTGCTCGTTTCTACCACCAGCATGCCCTGTTACAATGAGTGACCTGTTTAACTTACCTCTGCATAAGCATCTATATTCTAAAAGACGGAAATCATCTTACTTATCTTTTCTTTTCCCTATTTATAGCCTGAGCGCCAGGGGAGCTGGTATGCCAGCGTCAGGGTCCTCTTGTTCCCAGGACCTGCTCCGTGCCCAGGCAGCCAGCTGAGGCTACGGGACCGCGCGGTAAGAACTCGTCACCCATCCTATCTCACCTGTGGCAAATTCAAAGGGGCCAAAGGGCTACAAGGTATGGCTTAAAACAGGAGGAAGAGAGAGTTTACAATCAGTACCTTACCGTACTTGTCTGTCATTTCCATCTTCCTGTCTTTTCTTCTCCGTGGACAGCTCAGTGCTCTGCCGTTGCCCACTCCCACAGCAAGCTTGCAGTCAAACGTGCCTGAATGCGTTGCAGAAACTGGCAAGCTGAAGTTTCTTTCCTGCTTTGAGGGAAAGCTGGAGAGTATAGCATCCTCTCTCAGCCAGGCTGTGGCACTCAGCTGTGTCGGAGAGACTGCCTGGGCTGCTTTCCAGTGCTATTTCCTTAGAGAAAGGTGGGAGAGAATGAGTGGCAAAGGAGGCAAGCTCTTGTGGGTGTCGTACAGGTGTTTATGCATGTTTTATCTTTATGGACAAAACCCCATATGTAAAGAAGGGATAAACTCTACAAGAGCCCTGATAAATAACGCTAAGGACTGAGATAGGAGATAAAATAAGGAAATATAGTCACCATTTTCTTCCTTTTTCCCTTGCTTAGCGTTACAGCCCCATTCTTACTTGTACTAAAGTCCCTAAAACCACACTGGCAGTGTAAAGGGACCCTAAAATGAGTGTTAAGTGCTCCTTTCCAGCCACAGCGGTTTAAAGGATCCTTACAAATAACACCTGAGAATCTTCTTCACTGGGTAAAGTGCGAGACGCTGGGTATAGTGCTCTTTTTCTTTGGTTTGTTATCCAAGTACCAGCTCTGACTTGGCAGTATTGCTGCAAAAGTCCCATGTAGCCATCAAAATCTAGTTTAGAGCAATCAGTGACTCGAATTGCCCACAAATACAATGAAACTAGGATTCCTAGCCCCTCTCTCCTAAAAAAGCAGCTGGACTGTCAGCAAGCAGGGAACGTATCACCCCTCTAGCTGAAAGACATTTTTGCTTAAATGTTCCCAGATATTGTGAGAAAGGGTGCATACTTTGAATTAATGTTGCTGTAAATACACTTTTTTCCAGCTGTAAAACGTACCTTTAGAAGTCACTAATGCTTGTAACTTGGACATTTTGACATTTATTCTTTGAATAATGAGTACTATTAAGAAAATATTCCCACCAGTACTTATGAACCTCACCTGAAGGCACTCTAAATGACTTGGATGTGCATATTTAAGGTAAACTTCATTGTACCATTATATATTTTTATATATATGTATATATATATGTGTGTATATATATATATATATATATATCCCCGTCTGGATGTGATCCTGGGCAATATGCTCTAGGTGACGCTGCTTGAGCAGGGAGGTTGGACTAGATGATCTCCAGAGGTCCCTTCCAACCTAAACGATTCTGTGATTCTGTGATATATACATGTATATGTATCTTGGGATATAGTCCGGTGTCCTCTATTGGTTAGGCTGAGATTAGCAAACTCTTGTTTTCAGATTTGAATTTAGGTCTTTTACAGTGAAAAGCTTGTTTCCTGACATGCTACCGCAATGACTTTTGCTACATGTTTGTGTTTTCTTTTTACCTCAATCCATTTCACGGGTAATAGGCTTAACTTGTTAGTAATCTTTCTGGTTAACCTGCAGAGGAGGCACCAAGCTCGTTAAAGACATAGCTTGAGAACTTAAGGTCCTCCTTGGATAGTCTATGCGAGGTAATATTTGGTGTTGTGCTTGCAAAGGTATTTAGGAATGAATCAAAAGTCCAGCGCACGTAAAAATATTTTTCAGAAAAATAATTTTCAGAAAAATTATTATACATGGAAAAAGAGACAAATGTAGACCTTCTTAGCTGTGAATGAACTATGCCGCGATTTCCCCACATTTTCTTTTACTCAGATTTATTTCTTTTCAAACTTTGTTCATAAATGGTCAAAAACTGAGTGTTTTGTTTTCACTGGTCAGGTAGGCAATTGATATTTTTTTTTCTGCCCTCAGAAAGGACGGATATGTAGCAACTGTTGGTACAAAAATTGTCACTTAGTTTGCTTATCTTAGTATTTGCACCAGTAAACAGAGTAGCTCAAGTTTCTGAAGGTGTCTAGTAACAAAGGGGTGGGAAGAGGATTTAAACTGCCTGCCTTACAAATTTGAGGAAATAGTATGAAAATATTTTTACATTACTCACTTAATCCTGCTCAGTAGCCACTTACAGAACTTTATACAGGATGATAATATTAGCCAAGGCCAAGAAATACCTTTTTTAGTTCAAATAAAGGGAGGGAAAGAGCATTGTGTGGAGGAGTGAAATTTCAGGGCAGAAGCTCCGCTGAGGGCATGTTAAATCTTTCATTTGGGCCAGTCACCTGCTGCTTATAAGCAACGAAAATGGTAGACAGCAGATGTGAAGGCTAGGAGGGGCTATAATGACATGAAAAACAAGTTGGGTGACTACATGTAATCAAGAGAAGGATTGAGGCTTAGTCCTTTGTACTGGAAAAAGAGCATGTTATCATGATCCTGAATACATTAGAAACTTTTTTTTAGAATGAATTAGGTGAAAAGTGAAAAATATAAATGTATAAATAAGCATTTCTTATTGTTCTTGTGTAATCGAAGAAAAAAGTAATCTTGAACATGACAATTCTGATCTCTGTGTAACTCCCATTAACATTCATCAAGGCTGGAATATGTCCCACTGATTATATGAGGTTTAGAGTACATATAATTTCCCTAAAGTAGACAATGAAAAATCTATCCATTTTGACCACCAGCATGTAGGTCTTTTTTTTTTTTTTCTTAAATATTTCATTGCCCCTAAATCATACACCTTCCTGATGTTGTCTCCCATAGAAATGTTTTTGTTTTAATTTAAATCGGACAATAAAGGAGTTTGAGATCTGGTAAATTAGGAACAAAGAAAAAGGCTTTGTGCTCTGCTGCCTATAGTGTAACCATTATGGTTGTAGTAATGTGCTGTGAGAAGCCATTGGCATGCTAAAAATACACTACTTTAACAATAATCCATGCATAAAAGAGCTTGAAAGGAGATATGGCATATACCTAATGAATTCTGGATCTTTTCCATGCTTACCATTTATAGGATTTTAAAATTGCCAGTCCTTCTTGCTACATTATAATGTTTAAACTTTAACAAACAAACACACACAAAACCCCTAAATGAAATCAGCAATAGTAGCAGGAGACTGAATACTTTATGTGTTAAATGACTGGTTTTTAAAAAAGAAATATGTCAGATTTTATATATATTCAAAACAGATGCACGATTGTAAATACAGGGTAGTTGTAATATTCTAAGCACATATTTAGGGACTTCCTCCCTTTTCCAAATCTCACTCAAGTGGAACATACACTCATTTCTGTAACAAAAATTCTTTCTACTCTATTGGCAAAATGAATAGCATCAACTCAAAATATTTAAAAATTTAGTCACATCCACATCCTGCAGCCTATAAGGAGCTTTCACGCTTTTGGGCTCGCTTTAGATCTTTAATACCCTTTCCTTTTGTGTCAAGGAGCTCACGAGGCGTAAAGAAGCACTGATAAACCCACTTAGATCCCTTCCTGGGCCGTCACCTCTCCCTGCCAAGCGGCTTTAGGTGGTAACTGATCTGTGACAGGCTGCCAGTCAAACAGAGCGTTTCTGAAAGCTGACACAAAAGACGGAGCGCCGGAGAAAGGAGAGGAAAATAAGAAAAGAAACCAAACTGTATCAGCGCCTCTCTCCCTCGCCTCCCCGCCGGCCCCCTCGCTCCCTCCTTCCCTCCCTCCGCCAGGTTCATGGCAGGGGCAGCGCGGAGGGGACCGCGATAGGCATCAGCCGCCCGGCCAGGCTGGGGCTGCCCCGCGCGCACCGCGGATAATAGAGGCAAAAGCGAGAGCTGACAGTCGGAGGCAGGGTGACACCGGGCGGCTGTCAACGCCACCGCTTCCCATGGGACCGGGGGGGCAGCGGTGGAGCTGGGGGCGCGTGGAGCTGCAACGCCGCTGCGGATGGGCTCGCTTTCCACCGCGCCCAGCTCCGTCCAGCCCGCGTCGCTTTGGGTTTGTTCTGCACGGGTTAGGGTCGGTGGGTTGGTGGAGGTCATCCGCTGACAGCCTCGCTTAACTTCCTTCGGTCCCGGGCAGCGAGCGCAGTGGCCGAGATGGTGTTTGGCGTTCCCGTGGTGTTTGACGTTCCCGTGTCCGCGGCCTTTTAAGGCGGTAAAGACTGACAAATCTTGTCATGCTAAATTATTTTGTGCTGCCGTAGCGGCAGTCAGATCCCTTCAGCCGTGGACTTCTGCTCTGACCACTTCTTTAAAGAAGTGCAATAACATGTAACTGTAGAAATGGCTGGACTCTTGAAAGAAACGTGACCCAAAATTCTTTGTTCCTAGTTACTTTTGTAGTAGTAGTAGTTCCTAGGTGCTTTGGTACCTATACCTGCATACATCTTGCAGCAATGCTTATTAAAAAAAAAAACCATCAGCCAAAAAAAATCCTGTGATGTGGACCCCAAAGTTTTATTGTTCTTTTTATAGGAGAGAAAAAATTTATTATTATTACTTTTTGCAAATATGTGTTTTTGGCTTGCTGAAACTTACTTGGGCTATTTCTGTAGGCTCTGTCACAAGAATTGCACTGGAAGAATTTCAGAAGCTCCCAGCCCCTACAGCTGGAGTGGCTTCTTCACGCATTTTCGTTCCTCATCTCTCAAACAGACCGTGGGGATGTGCAAGTTGCAACAGAAACATCACAGACTCTGGCTGACTCTTGGTTTTGCCGGCGGATCTATGATCTGCTCCAGGAAGAAACACAGCTGAGTGCTGCCTGCCCTGAATTAGCTCACACAGTTTCTATGTGCTGCAGTGACTACAATGTAGTTGAGAGGGCTCCGGGCTTCCCAAGCCACCTCATCAGGATGCAAGTTAAAGAGCTTCTGTTTTTGTTTGCGTTGCCCTCATGCGACCCCTTATACCACAGGGAGGAATCAGGTATTTCAGGAACCAGGGTCTTACATACTTTTCCCCATCCCTGGGATGTGTCTTCCTACGTTTGGGTAGGGTAGAAAGGGCTAATGGACGAGGAAGCTAAAGCAAATCTGGTGTCTTTATACTGTCAGAGGCTTTCTTTATGCACAGATGTGAGCTACTCTGCTCAGAATCTCTGGTTACCTTAAGACCATTTAGCATGAAACATAGGAAGTGGCCTTAAGCTGAGCATCAGTCAGTGTATCCAGTTTAGTAGCTTTGTTGAGTAAATCATCTCCTATATAGGACACGTGTACTTCTCCTTTCTAGTTGAAGATCCTTCAGGTTGAACTGGGCTCTGGCAATACAGCCTGAAACAGAATTCAACAAAATTTGACTCTTCTCTTAGTCTGTCATGAACAGAGAATTATTTTAACTGGAAGAGGAATTTACTCCTTAAGAAGCAAAAAGACTCAGTCCACTGCATCTTGGCCTGTGCTGATGCCTTTGTACAGGGGGTTACTCCTCCTGAGAGCAGTTTTCTCGTGTAGCACCGTGGTAGGTGAGAGCTGAGGAAGCACTCAGCAATCCCTGCAGTAAATGAAAGGGCATCCATGGAAAATCATCTTTAATTCACTTTCCATCGTGGCACTATCTTCCCTTTTCGGTCCAGCAAAACCAGAACCTGTGTTTTCTTTTTTAATTTTAGTTGTTTGTCATCTGATAGGTGGATCTGTTAAAGAGAGGAATACATTTTCTACTAATGGATATGAAGCAATTTTCATTACTTGTATCTTGAGGGATATGGGGGATATGATTAATTTATTGAGGGAAAATCTCATTTGATTGCTTAGTAGTGAAGATTTTCAACTCTTTGAAATTTTTCTTTTTTCCCTTTTTAAAAAATGTCCATCTTTTCTTTTTGCTAAAGCATCACTCTTTTCTTCCTACTCTTTAAAACACTGAAAAATGAAGAGTAGAGGATTAAAGGAAGAGAAAGGAGAAAAAAAAAGAAAAAGTATTAATCTGGAAAAAGAATAATGCAGGAAAGTAAAATAAAGACTAACTACTTCTCATGAAATTTTCTGTTTTTGAATAATGACCATATTTCAGTTCAGAATTATATTCAAATTTTTAAAGTAGTTCCAGTTGTTAACACATATGTACTAAAGTGTACAGTGGTTTTAATTCTCACTTATTTAGGAACTGGAATAAATCCAGATGTGCTGAAAAGTGGCATGCAAGTTTAAATCAAAGTACATTTTTTAAACTCATTCCTTTGAATTTAACTGTATTTTTTTTAATCTAAGAATGACATGGTTCCTTTAGTGTTTATCATTTAAAAATCCAGTTTAAGGATGCTTTTATGTTTCTGAAATGACCGGATTAGTTGTCTGGATTTATAAATGACACTAATGAGGGACACTTTAAACAGATAGTAAACTTAAGCTTTACTGTGAGCAGACAAGAAAATTTTTATAATTTTGTCAAAAGCGTTAATGACAATGTATATAAACTATTCTTGTGGTTAAAGGAAACAGAGTAAAGAGAAGGATTCAGGTTATATGTAGGTCTGTTTTAATGACACCAAACTTTAAAGTTTGTAGAAAAGCTACCATACGATGAAGGAGAGCTCTATGTAAATTGCTTGAGGTAGTGCTAGCTAAGTATGTTAAAAGTAATTGAAGTATTTAAAAATATGTAACTGACCATTAAAAGATTTTATCTCACAATTTCATTTGCAACATTTGGAATCAATATCCACTATGTCCGACTGAGGATTTTGTGGAAACTTTTGCATACTGTTGCATTTATAGCTGTTATCTCAGTGTGGTTTAAAGTCATTGGACAGGAGTGGCAATGCTTCCAAGTGATTATTCCTCCCACCTCCCTTAGACTAAATTTTAGGACAGAATGAATTGTCCTCTGGGTAGGAGCAATGCTTTTCATATCAGAACAAGGAGCCTAGACAACTGCGGGAAGATTCAACTCCAGATCATAGGCGTTTGCATTTAGTTCTCTAAATGCTGTTGTCAACATAGGTGCTAGGTATTAAGTTACCATGAAGTTACCATGAAGGTATAGTCACTAGGGCAGAGAGAGCTATTCAGCTCACCGTAATGTGGATTGCACACTCATACGGGTTTAGCACTATTTGAGAGACTGTGAAAGAGCCCACTCTGGGAGTAAGTCTCCCATATGTCCCGTGTCATCTGTGTGGACCTGTCAAATGCATCTTGGAAATCCAAGGACATTCCAGATGTCATTAGATACCAGTGTATGGTTAACAGAACCAAGCTCCAAAATTCAGGTGGCTGTGCAGAGACGCTTAAGCTCAGGAAGACTGTCTCAAGAATTACAGTGGAAAAGGCTCCTTTTTAGTGGCAGCAAAAGTGTCTCATTTGAATCTCCTCTAGCTATTTATTTTAAATCTTTAATTTCCGATGTTTAGTAAGAAGCATGTCCAACTGGATCCTCTTCCAGCTCCTGCCACATCTTCAAGGATTAAGTACCCTATTCCCTGGACTAGTATGCTGGCTAACAGAGCATCCGTTAAATGTCTCCTTTCCTTTTAAAATGTCCTTACAAAAACGCTAATGTCCATTTATGCTAACCATGCAACTTGCCAAAAAACTGTTCCTACATTCTTTGTCCCACCCTCACTATTTTCCCCCTTTCCTTTCTTGCAGTAATGACAAAGATCTTCTGAGGTCATATTTGTTTTGCCTATAAATAAAAGGAAAGAAAATGACAAAATAGCACCTACTTTACAGGGCTCATCTTCATGACAGAGAAAGAATTATTATATTAGAGACAGCACCAACTACTATGTGGTTCTCCAGAGCTTGCTTCAAGAATCTAGCAGCTTAATTCTAATATATATGTATTTGCGCTTTTGCCCAGGTCCTCCAAATTCTTGCTGACTATAGTGAGGATTGTAAGAACTAAAGTAGGTGCAAATTGCAGTATTCCTTTGTCATTATGATCTCAATTTTTTCTCCTGCAGTATGGGAATTATAGTATTTGCAGAGTATCGTAATTTAAATATGTATCTCAAAGTATGGAAATGTTTCTCTCATAGAAATGTAATCTAATTTACTTCTAGTTTTAAGGTCTTGGAAGAAGGCCTGAAATACAGGCACACTGTGTATCCAATTTATTTTTGGAATGCAATCTGGTAGGTAAAACCAGACTTTGTGATGGGTAGAAGAGTGATCACTAGGTAGGTAAGTAGGCAAATGCTTCCTATTACAAACTCTTCAATACCCATATTGATATTTACCTCTGGACTAACATCTTCCTTGGCCCTAGTCATTCATAGCCTGAGGCCTGTGGGTTTTTTTGAAGCTATCTATCTATCTATCTGCAAGAATGAAAAGATTCGATGGTTTAAGTTTAATATTTTTTAATAAAACTATTTGGAAAGAAATACTCAATGAAAGACCCAGGAGGATGTGATTTTAATGTCCCTAGTTGCAGGGCAATACTTCTTTTACACTCTGCAACAAATCATATATCAAATGCATACTGTTTAGGAACAGTAGAACAGTTGCCACACTGTGAACTGTGCCATACTGTAACTGTGTGAAACCTTCAGCCTTTGGGCTGAAATTGTAATTATTCATGATTGCTTTTTGCAACCAATGAATTTATTTGGAAAACTTGAATGAAATCCTTTTAGCCATTTTTGAATTATGGGAATGTGTAAAACATACTTCATTCCCATTGTGTTTAATAGACAGTGAAAACAACCAAAACCATCAGAAAATAAGCTTTTTAAAGAAAACTACATCAAAAGCAAATTATTGCTGCTGGTTTTGACTTGGGTGAATATTTTCCTTGCTCAAGGTTGTACTTTCTGTTCTTAGAATACAGAAATATTTTAAACCAAAAAGCATTAAATGATTTGAAAAGACAATTCTTACTACTTCAAGGCCTTCTCATGTTAGTATTAAAAAAGGATATTTAAAAAAATGTGCTACCATGTTTTAAAACTTTAAGGCGTTAGGCAGGTTAGTTTTTAAAACATATTAAGAGGTCTAGGTGAATCCTAAAGGGAAATCTATTAAGTTATTAGTGGAGCTTACTGAGCTTTGATGCTTTTCTGTCATTACTTACCTTCTTTTTTTCCTGGTCTAAGGCTTCTGGAAAGGCTGAAAGCAGCTGATTTCAAGTTGCTACTGTGCGCGTAAAGGGAAATTTTAAGCACCTGACTGAACCACTCAAGCAGAACAATAATCCCCAACATCAGGGGAAGCTGAAAGACAATCTGTAGTTTCAGATTTCTGCTAAATTTTTGTGATGTAATAAAACATTCAGGGTTTTCATTCAAAAATAATAGGAGGCATCTGAACATGGTTACCTCAAAAATCTTTTTAATGGCATAAACTACTGTGCTGCTTTGTTTGGATGACCCCATCTTAAAGGAAACTGCCCAACAAACAGCTTCAGGAAAGATGGGAACTCATTTCTCTCCCATATAGTTTGTCTCAATAGGTGAGCTTTGAAATTAAATGCTTATACAAAGCAAAATTTTTTTTTTTCTCAATGAAAAGAGGGGTTATGAATGTTTAAATCTCATTTAAGATTGCAATTAAAGTTATAAAGAATTTAAGAACTGCAAGATATTTGCTCTTTTGTGAACTGTTTTCTTTTCCTGACTGCTTCCGTGTTTAATATTGAACATACACACACTTTTCCTTTTGGAGCCCTGACAACTGTTCCTGCGCTAACATTTCCAAAACATGTTTACTTTCAGATTTCACACAAAGCAAATATGGGAAAGAAAGGTCAAATCTGGTGGAAAATAACTTAGATGAATGTAAAATATACAATTTTTGGTGCAAAATTTGTAGTTTGGTCCTTAAGCTTTGTTACAAAATTTTCTACACAGAGATACTTCAGGTTTCATTATTTAAAAGATTCTGGTGAGATATAATATCTTTTCCATTTCCAAGAAAAGGGCCTGCATATTTTAAAATACATCCTCTCCTATCTCCATCACGAGGTGCTAAACTCATTTTATAAGCCCAAGAACGTTATGACAGATACTTAGGAGCACTTTTTCTGCCTAACAGTGAGTTTGGAATAGTTCAAGGTAGAAGTCTACTTATACTTTTACTGTGTGACATTTTGTCAAGTTTTGTAGACATCATAGTCAGCTCTAACTTCAAAATAGACCAACAGACTAGTCTAAAGGCACCTACTTTAGTTTACACCTTATTAATATTTCACAGATGTATTCTAACCTTAGGAACAGGCCTGGCTATCAGCTTGTCAGAGAGAAAAGCTAAAAAAAAAATTCCTAAAATAGTGGAAAGCTTCTTTCGCTAATTTTAGAATAATGATACAAACAAGTATCAGTAATTCAAAATAAAAACAACTTAAAGAAACGTTAGTGTTTTATAAAACGACATCTTTGGAGATATTAAAATCTTGACTGGACAAAACTCTAAGCAATCTGATCTGTGCTATCCTGTGCTGAGTTGCGAATTGGACTAGATGATCTCCTGAGGTTCCTTCCAACTTAATTTATTTCAGGAAGCTGCAGATTCCAGATTACAGTTGGAACACATAACATAATAGCAGCAAATCTTATCAAGCTGTGTCAATAGTGAATTATGCTGTCCTAGACTTTTCATTCCATCAGTGCATCCTGTGCATCTCCTGTATGAAGCAAAACTTCTGCATCATTTTAAAGCCTGAGGGAAACATTTATGATCAGCTAATCTCATCTGCACATATTTCTTTCTCGTGCACTGGGCATCCCCAGTGTTATCAAGCTCTGTCCAAACTTGTACTGATGACTTTATAGCATCTACTTAGAAATGAGGACAATGCTTTCACAACCAAACTCCAAAACAGGATCTAACCTGAAATATCACTGTCTTTGCCTCATGTCCGTCTCACAGGCAAAGCCCTGTATCTAAGTCAATAAGGAAAAGAAAACTTTGGCAAACAAAGAATAATGCTCCCTGTGACCAGTCACTAGTCTTCTGTGCTACGGGGAGGTTTTCTTGTATGACCAGTATGACTGGAAAGGTGGTTGTCTGTTACATGATAAGTGAGAGGCTTCATAAGGTCTTCACCTGTAACAGTAGTCTCTTTTATATGGAATGATGATTTGCATAAAGGTGGCAGAGGTGCCTGCTGGGTCAACACAAGATCTCTCTTCTTTGAAGGAGTTCAACTCAACTGTTTCATGTATCCTTGAGCTGTGTTTTTTAAAATGTAGACTTCATTTAGTTTTCCTGCTCTATCAATACTGTTTTAGAATTCAATGATGTACTTTGTTTTCCATAAGGATAGATATATCTATTTAAAAATGTAACCTCCGCTAAATTAAAGTTTTTAATTGGGAATATATTGCATCTTTGATGCAGAATTAACATTATGTTCTGTTTTTAATCTGCAGCATATAAAAGGTATTTAGAAATACCCTTTAAACCTTGCAAATCAGCTTGCAGTCTGAGGCTGTCCAGAAGTTCGCTGGGTTTAGGAAGAAATTCATATATAATTTGAAAGCAAGCCTAAAGGACAGGGTTAAAAGAAATAAATATTCATCTTAAATGTTTTCAACAGTCTCTCATGCCAGGTAAATCTACCACAGGAGAAATAACAGCTAGACTGAATTGACATGTGAATTGGAAAGGCTAGGTTGCTGTTATGTTGTGGGTGGGCCCTTCATACTTCTGAAGTTATAATGTTTTTATTTAAAGACTAAATTGGATTTCTAGGCATGTATGGTATACATCAATTTAAAATTATTGGAGTTCTTCATATTGTTAAGAGTGCTTCAGTTTGAAAGAGTGAGGCTTTCCTGCAAATGCCAAGTAAATTGCTCTGCAAGTCCAGAATCTTTGATCACCTCTGAATTGAAATGCTTATGAAAGATGCTGTAGTGTTCTAATAATTTTACAGCTTTCTCTGATTCGTATGCCTAGAACCCCAATCATTTCTAAATTGAAGAGCTCTCATTATTTTCAAGTTTTATGTGCAGTGTAAAATGATTTATGATTATTCTTCAGCTTTTCATTTCTTATTTTGCAAAAAATAAAACTTTTTTTTTCCTTTTTAAAAACCAGCTCTTTCCTCTGCAAGCTGGGAGACGTTATGAGCTAATTCAAACATTCCATGTTTAAAATGGAAATTGAACTAAAATCTCTCCAAATAGCAATGATGATGGCTGGGGGTTGGGGGGGAAGGAAAGAAATCACTGCCTCAAAAGCCGAGAAAATACAAAGTAAGAGACTGTCAGTGATCCTTGCTGGGAAAAGTGAGAGGAACAAGAAACATACTGTCACTGTTCAGATGCGGTCAAGGTGAAGTGGGGAGACTGAATGAAAGTTACAACAATATGACAAAAGAGAGACACAGATCCATTTAGTCTTGGAAGGAAGAGAGCAGGAGGCACAGAAGGCTAGTTCACGTGTTGCTTCTAAGCTGATTTTTGCTGTCATTTTATCATACAATTTCAGAGGGAAATGATGTATGCCCTTTCATATCTCCTGACTTTGTCTCTTAAGAATAACAGTTAGTTTCTTTCTCACTAGTGACCTTATTCTTTTTGAACACATGGCAGTAGTATCGCTTATAAATCACATGGCTTACTGAAGAAAACTCTCATCGCTATTGCTTATTAGCAGTAGATCCACTGGATGGTCTTTGTTCCCAGCAGCTCTCAGTTTAAGAATAAACAAGGATAAAAAAGAAGCATTGTGGGGAGGATGCACGCTAACCAGCCTGAAATTCCTACCGCTCCACCCAGTAACGCCACAAATTACACACAAAAATCACCCTGCTTACATTTATTACCTGCAGAGCTGCAGCTATTCCTGGTCCTCTTTGGGGAGTTAGAACAGGGTCCAGATAGGACATCCTGAAGTAAAAGGGAACAAAATGAGTCTAAAACATATTAAGATCTAAAAGGAGTGGAGCTACACTGACAGATGTAAAAAGGACTGGAGAACCCTGTTGATGCCGACACCTCAGAAGCAGGGCAAAAGCTGGTGTTGAGGCAGGTAGAAAAAACAGACCAGGGCTTTAAAGTGTTTCATAAGTGTCTTACTAAGGAGATAGTCCAGAAACATCTTGAAAAATATGGTTATTTCCAATCTGGAATAATATGTATGGAAACAGAAAACAGGGCTAGTCTGGCACATTCAACCATGAGGGAGAAGCAAAATGTAGCCTTTGTGTGTGGCATCTTCTGTTGACAAAGTATGTTTAAATCTATTGTTATTATTTCACTTGTTAAAGGCTCTCAGGTGCCTGAGGCGATCCGCTGAGCAGGACGGCTTCTGTGGTTTTGGACGCTAGTCTACCGCTCTCTGCTGCTGGTGCTGTTATAATGGGGCTCGTGAATCTTTTCTGCTGCACTCAGTCTCCACAGAGCAGATGTCTACGTCCATACAGTGAAGAGTTTATACTATCTCAAATATGAATTCATGCTAATGCAGCGGGTTCACAGCGGGAGGGAGCGAGGAGGGGTTCCCTTCAGGTAGGTCTGCTTTCCAGCAGAGGAGTTAGGTGATTTCATAGTACTGCGAGGCCGATAAGATCGGTTCAAACCTATCTATCTTAACAGTGTGGAAAATGGGTCTACAAAGGCTGCTGTTATGTGCTCTCCAGGATTTCCTGTGAATCATTCGTCTTAAATATATTTATAAACAAAACTTACAGAGCTAAAAATGTAATTTGGAAATCTGTTAAGAATAATCAGGCTCAAAAACTCCTCCTAGACCTTGTGTGACAGGTACCTGAACCTACAGGGAGAATGATTTGCTTCTTCACTGCTGTACCAGGAAGAATTTACAGAGACTGGTATTTCACTTGTTCCTCACTGTTTAAGGTTCCTTGTTCTTTATTTTCTTACCGTTTTCTTTCTCAATGTAAGACTCCTCATATAACTAGCTTTTTTATCACCTCTTTCTCAGTTTCCCTTTGAATTTCTGTTCTTTTTCACTTTCCTGTTTCCAATCTTTTCTTCTGTTTCTTTCAAATTCATTCCATCTTTCTTGAGAAACTCCATAGCGTAAGTCCTTCACAAATCTTTGTTACCCTTCTTTTGGTGATTCTCTTCTGGCTGAAATCAGAGCCATTATAGACGTTCCTCTGGCACTTCTGAAAAGAAAAGTTGCTGTAGTGTATGTGCCTCTGGCTCAAACATAGGGTGATTGCATTTCAATTTTCTGATTACTTGAGATTTAGAGAGATTTTGGTAGACATTCTCACTATTTGGCTGTCTGCTAAGCAATGCTCAAACTGTAGGGTACCTAGATAGTATTCATGTTATTTTCAAATGTGCACACTCAATAGTTTCAATGAGCTATTAGTATTTCATTCACGTCCAGACAAACGTAGTTTCCCAAATTATACAAAACTTAATCAGAAACTAAATTTTACTGTGTGTAGAGATCTGAGGCAGGATATCAAATATCTAAGGGAAACAGGATTTTTTTGTTAATTTGAGGTTTGGTACTTCTAGCAAGTTTCAATTTACATAGATATAAAAAACATAAGTTGAAAGCAATTTAATAAATATTTCTCTCTGTATCTCTTACTGTTGTATATCTTGGTGCTACATAACACCAAAAACCTGTTTAATACCTCAGATTGGTATTTTTAAAGTAATCTTTATTGCTATCATTCCAGGGTCTCTGGAACCGTGAGATATAGTGTTCCAAAAGGTGGCTTAACATGTAAATTACTATTAATGGATTGGATGCCTCAGCTGTTGCTCCTAAGAATTCGTGAAAGACAACTGAGTTAGACCAATGTTGTTTTAGACTGGTTCCTACAGAACTACCTTCAGCTTCAAAAGCAACAGTAACACCATATACTATTAGTCATCACTGTTGTGTTTAGCACTCGATAGACTGATATTTGCTGTTTTCAGATATTACACACCAGTACAAAACCCATTATATGTGTTACATTTCACTGTGAGAGGACCACTTAATCCTGCTTTGCTGTCTGTTGTTGTTTCAGATACATTTCTAAAGAGAGGTTTTCCTATGGGATCCATAAATCACACACTACCTTTTAGCTATGCCATATTTTAAAGTAATGTTAACATTTTAAAATAAAGGTTTACTTATTGTTCATAATGCACATAAGCTTTCCTTGCTGTGTTATGTACAGAATAATCTATATACCACCCATGCTGAAAGTGGTTATTAAATATGCTGGCTCAGTTTACTAGTAGCTTTAATACACTTCTGTAACGAAGGACTACTTGTAACATCAAAGCACATGGAGACATTAGCTCTTTCCCCCTATAGCCTCTGACCTGAAAGCTTTGCTTTTTATCTCTCTATAAAAGGAAAATATGCTTTTCAAAGCAGCCTACCTAGAGTGTGGATATTTTGTCCATTGTAGAATAAGAGGTTGTGAAAGTAATCTACAATTTTTCATCTTTGTTCAGACTATTGTTTCTTCTTGGACATTATGCTTCTTTGAGAGTGAAAACTCTTCATTTCAAGTAATAGTGACTGGGAAATGTTTTCTAAATCCTGAGGTACTTCTTTTTTTTTTTTTTTTTCAATAACCCTGTCAGTCTGAAGAAAGGTGATTGAACATTTATATTTTTAAAAGAAAGAAAGAGAGACATATTGTGTATATTCTCAGCTTAACAGGAAGAAAATACAGTTTGAGAAATAGCTCTTACACAAAATAATAGGTAAGACCCAAAGAGTGCTAACAGCATACAGGGTTTGTAAGGAAGTCAACATCTATCAGATAAAATTGCATTTTACCTTGTAGATATTCCTACCTGATTTTTAAAACTATCACGTAGCAAGTGATCTTTCTCAGTCCTATTGGTACTAAAATTTTAAATCTGTGGATGGGACTGTCTTTGTTTCTAACTTTGTATGCATCAGATTTTTAGCGTAATCTAACTTGTCTTTTGTTTCAGTTTAACATTCTAGGATTTGTGATCTCTTGGCTTATGGATTCTTGACTTGAACCATCTTAAGAGGCACTAGGTTTTCATAAAGTACTAGATACACAGTATCATAAAATTTGGCTGATAGATGATCTGCACAGTTATTTCAGAGTGTCTGATCCCTTGTTTCCTAGTAATCACAGATAGCAGAGCACTGACTTAATCAAACGTAGATGCCATAAATAGAACCAGGAAGGCTGAGCACACACGGGCATATCATGTCATGGTTTTGTATGCTGTCTTGTTCTTATTCTGCTGGTTCAAGCCTAAGTTTGCAATTAGCTTCCAAATCATTTCTTGCACTCATAGGCACTGATAGTATTACAGATACTGTACATGCCCATACTTGAATGATCTGCACTCCAAGGCTCCTAATAATGTATGAAACTTCTCTCTTCTTGTCTGTAAGTGTTTTTTGCAAAAAAACCTCTTTTCCTTTGAATTGAACAGAGAAGCAGAAAAAGGGTTCTTTTGCTTTACTTATTTCTATTATTTCTGTTTTAAAGGCTTTTTTAGACTACTGCTATGGAGACTATGGGGAATTATTTTTTTGCATACCATCAGTTTTGACTTCTGAGGTGGCATGAAGTAGGTTTCAATCTATGACATTTAAGTCACAGCAGGGTTAGACTTCATTAAATCAATGAAAATTCACCAATGATTTTTTTGGTATACTCTAGATTGTGCTTCTTATAGGTGTGAAGAGTTCCTATGAGGTGAGCGCTTTAATGTTTAGCCTGGGATTTGTCACATATCTAAAAGCTGCTTGGACAGAGGAAGGGTGGCACAGTCTAATTCTGATGTAGTAGCATAGTTAAAAAAAAAAAAAACTATTCATTTGTTCCTGCGAGAGTTGATATGAAAAAAATAGGTTTCAGTCTTGTTTCTGCTGGAAACAAGTTAGATCATTTGTTTTGTTTTTAAGAAGTGTACTTGTCTTCATTATATTTATAGAAGTGCAGTATATATGTTCAAGTAGAAATATTTTTGATAAAATAAATTACTAAAAAGTCATTAGTGAATTACATTAGTGTGAGAGCTATGTAAAGCGTTCTGCTGCAATTTTGTTTTAAGTAGTCATGGCCTTCCTTGATCTTTGAACCAAGCAGAGAAAACTTTTCCTTGTAAAATCAATTTTCTTTATAGGTCCCGCATTTGTGTCCTTAAGCCACACATAATTTATCCTTGTGCTAGACATAGTAGCAATTATTTCCCTAATATACTTTTCAGTAATCTTTTAAGCATGAAAGAGGATGGGGAGAGAGAGAACAGTTCTTTTTTATTGTTTCAAATTGTAATAACCATTATTAAATATTTAGAAAATGCAAAATGTTTTTCAACACCAAATATGAAAATGTAAGTAAATTATGCAACGTACTTGTCTAGATAGTTAAAAGAATGCGAAATCTTCTGCCAAAAAATGAATATTTTTGCTTGCATTGAACTAATATGCCAACTTATGGTTACTTACGTTTTACTCCTGTTTGCTACAGGTGAAGTGGGTGAGTATCAGACAGCTCATTATAGAGACAAGCATGCTGCATTCCCAAAGTAGGATGACAGAACAAGTCATGGTACGTATTGTAATTTCAGTGCTACAATACATCTTTAAGCTGTCTGAGGTAAAATGCTTACTAAGCACTGCATTGGGGCTGTCAGAACGCTTCATGGGGTAGTAATTAAATCGAGGCAGTTCTACAGTTCGTTTTGTGGAACTAAGCCAGAATTATGTGTATCCTAAAAAATATTCTTCCACAGACCGCTGGTGGTAGGAGGAGCACAGTTTTTTGCATACCAATTCTCTTTCATAAAAAACACCCTATTTCTTACTCTTGTCACTCTATAGCTTGTGGGGGAGGAGGGTTGTTTTGTCATTGCACTAGTCTAAGTCTGATGGAAGCTAGCCATCAAAAATGGTATCTCATTTAAGACTGCAGTCTCTTGGGCTGGATCCTAGCAGTGGCTAACAGTGAAGGAAAATTGATTATCATCATGGTCAAAAGGTGGCATTAATGTTTCCTCCTTGATTTACATTGTTCTCAGCCTTGGTATAATTTAAAATAGCCAGAGGCACTCGGCGATGGTTGACCATTGCCTAAAAAATAAAGCTCGCTGCATGTTAAAAGGCAATGTGCTAAAAGAAAAGGAAGCTTCTTTGGGTCATTGCTAGAGATTAGCTGCGTTGTTAAAACACAGAGGAGCAGCCACACTGGGTCAGACCAAAGATCCACATAGCTCAGCAATCTCTCTCTGGCAATATTCTGTGCCTAAGGAGAGAGGTTAAAAATCAGGGCTAGTGTTGAGTGACCCTAGCTCTAAAATAGTATTCTGGGTGGAGAGTCATATCGTTTTTAGCATCTCAGCATCTGGAAATACTATCACTCATGTTCTTTCTGAGACAGGGTGATAGGAATTGCGCATAGTATTAGTGATTTAGGCACGCAATGGACTTACAGTGCAGCATAACTATGTTCTTATTTTCTTCCCCCTTTATTTCCTAGCAAATCTTATCTTTTTGAAACTCTTAAGTTTTACCTAATAAGTTATAGTGAAATAGGCAATGCATTTTTTTTCTAGTTCAATGTCAAAAGTATATGCAATTACCCTAACTGCAAATTTGACTCCAAAGACATTTTTGAAGATTGGAAGTGGTGACGCTTTTAACGTGTGTTAAAAAAGGCTTCTCTTGTAGGATAAGTTTTCTGTAACGAACAAATGACTTATTTTGTGATTCAGTGTCCTTTACTAACACTGAAATTCAAAGGTTGTAGTTCAGTTTATCCAGTAGGCCAGTGAATACTGCAACTGGAGAAAAAATAGCATAGACATGCAATGTAGTTTTTGAGTATACAGTGCAAAGCAACTGTTAATGAGCTATCTGGAAATAGATAAAACGTCCCACAAAAGCAATTCTATTTAATGAAATAGGGGTGAATATGAATGCATGGTGAGAAATGGTGAATACTGTTCTTGTTATAGGACTGAGAATATAAGAAAATGTTTTAACTAAGACATAATTTTTTGGAATAATGTGCTAAAACACTTACCCCCTTCCAAATTGAAAAAAAAAGATATGGAAGAGCTTAAACCAGTGTCCCGTAAATAGGTACATTAGTCAGAAAACTGTTAAATAGGAAAGAAGTTGCAAAGGGTGACTTTATTCCAAAGACTCTACTCTCCATGATCTATCCATAATCTATCCATAGCCGAAAGAGAGAAAGAGAGAGAGACTCCTATGGGGTGATTCAGAATAAGAATCTCAACTGCCTTGGCTCTCACCTTGAAGCATAATTTGTCATCAAAGGATATTGTGACAGGAGACACTATGACTTTCGTTAACAAGGTTTCTTATACCATGCTCTGATTATGAAAAGGCGTTTTATTGTTGAAATCTGTGGCTTGCCTTTTTTTTTGTTAATATATGTGTGAATCTGCTCAAATATCTTGTACATCACAAATATGACTTTTGAAGGATATCATTTCCCTTATTAATTCATAATTTTCCTCTCATTGTTGAATTTTGAAGCACATTATCTCCTTGCTTATATGAAATTTTTTCTTGCTCTGGTAAACCATGCCATATATATATGTTCGCATCCTTTGATTTTCGTGATGTTTTTCCTGGTTCTCTTGTTGTATTTGCTTCCTTCTGTTTGATCCATTACACTCAATTAACAGCAGGTTTCATTTAGTCTAATCTTTATGCTTGTTTGATTTTTAAATAATATATTATAATACTATTAGTGATGTTACACTGAAGTCCCTAGTCCTGCAAAGACTGATTCATATTGCTCCCTTTGCTCAATGTGAGCAGTCTCACTGGAGTTCAAGAGTTACACACAAGGGTATAAAGCTTTGTGTACTAACTGCCTTTAGTGGGCTCATTCTTGCTATCACAGAGCCCCATTTTAAGGACTATTGCTCAGATGTGAAAAATGCACTTTTTACCAGGAACAATTGTAAAAATATGTCTTCAGCCGGGAACCTGGAAGCCAGGGACTTAATTCAGAGTAAATTAAGCATATATCTTGGGGGATACATCTTGATCTACAGCATTTTATGACTACCAGGCAGTCTTTTATACTCTTGAATCTTAGAAATGCTTTATTTTTATACTAATGTTTTCATGGCTGTAGTTCATAGCACGAAGCATGAAGCAGTGAAAGCGGTGCATTTGATTTTTTCCTCCACGTTCTTCTGCTCACAGGAAAGCAGCTAGAGTAACAGGCAGCAAGTAGCTTTCATCCAAATTGCGTATGAAATTTTAGTCTGTAGACTCTTTGCACCTACGTCAATCTGGCGATTAAAGGCTCCTTAACTACATACTGACACAGCAGGCTGAGCAGGCTGTGAGGGAGCTGTTGTAGTTTGTTGTATAATAACTGATCTGGGGATCACTGGAAGAGTCTGGAGTGCTGTATCCAATCCAGCACCTCAAACCTTTAGACAAATAGGATTATCTGTCTGTTATAGTAGATCAGCATATACCACTGGAGACCAAAATGTAACTGTCACGACTTCTGCAGTGCAGGAAACGTTATTCACTGAGATGTTAGATACTTACACCCCAGTAACATTAATGTTTAACCTTCTTTGCTTTTGTCAGCTTGTTATAGCTTATTCATTAATTTGGTTGTTGCTTTTTGCATTTTTTTTCTACCATGGTGGACATAATCAATGGATTTTAGGTGTTCTACAGTTAAGAAAATAGATATGCATAATGTACTCTGTAGCTGAGACTCTCCTTCAAGCTTTGCTTGCACAAAAAGGGAAATATTCTAATTCATAAATAGCAACTCGTACATAGTGAGCTGTATTCCCTTTAACTAGAGAAATCCTCAATATAGCCAAGCAAAAATTAACTGGCCTCAGATAATAATTTCACCTTCTCTACTTGGAATAGTTAAATTTGTCTTCAGCTTAGCCCGCTGCCATCTTAGCTTTCCATCATCTAATATCCAAGATGACAATCTTCAATTACCCTTTAAATTATCAATTTATTACCCTTATAGTTACCATCTAAGTTACTTATTCCTTCTGGTAAATGAACCATTTGCATCTGATTTGAAATTATTAATTTCAGTTTCTAACCAATCTGTGAGTTACACTATTTGGTTTTTTTTTTTTTTTTGGTTTTACAGCGAGATAAAACTATGTCATTCCATTTTGGTTCAGGTACCATCTAAATGACTTAAATGATGTACGCATTACTGCTATGACCTATAAAGTGTTGGGGCATTTCAGGATCTCAAAAAACTCTCAACTGGGGCAAAGGAAGACTCTGAGCAGGCTCTTTTTATCAGTCAAGTATCTACTAGATCATAAGGTTAATATTGCTCGGTATTTAGATCGGATACTTCTTTTCTCTATTTCTTAAAGTTGTCTACTGAAGGATCTCCTGAAGGGGAGAAGAAAGGAAATTAAATTGTATTTATATCCTCTGCTTGTACCCAGACTGTTGGAAAGAAGAAAGGATGGACAGACTTAGTGGGTACCACTTTTTTGATAATTCCAGCTTTTCACATTAATTTGAAAAATGTTGAAGACTTTGGATAATATCAGAAATAACTAGCATTGCACCCCTGCTGTCAGTGAAAGGAATGGAGACAGGAGTTCAGTGGTTAAACACGCTTTTGAAAAATGTTTTGAGGAGCAATACGGCATATGCCACAATATGTGTCATGTAAAAGATCCTTTATTCAAATCATAAACTTTACTGGACCTCATAATAAGAGTGCAAGTCTACCGTTGTGTAAGTATCTTTTAAACCAAAGAGGTAGCAAGACATACCGGCGATAGTAGCCTTGAGTTTTAACACCCTTTCTGACAAATTTCCAGTGCTAGGTTGGGTGGTTCACTTAGCTTCCCTGTACCCATTATCTCAGCTGCCAATTAAGAATGAACTAGAAGGATTATTAGAAATATTATAAGCACCATTGCACTTTAAAATTGCTTATAATAAAATCACAGGTTCTTTCCTCCTAATAGATATTTTGCAGACAGAAATCAATTAGTCTGATAGCATTGCTCTTCTTAAAAATTGAATCATATTGGACCAGTTTGATGTCTTCCTATGAAATGCGTGCTGTATGGTTCTTTGACTCTTATCTCTCTCTGAGTCTGTGAATTTGAAACCATCAGGAAGATGTCACATTGGTTTGAGTATTCTTCAGTGATAAGAACAGTAATTGTTGTAGGAAGACTTTTTAATCTTGGGTCACTCAAATCCCTTTTAAAGACAGCAGGTGCTCTCCAGAACAAGCATTAACAAGAAGAGATTATAAGGTAACCTGTTGTTCTTTATATCTCAAAGCTTACCATTGGCCAGTGTGTTCAGAAGCCAGTTAGTACAGGAAAAAATTCAAGTGTGACTTAGGAAGGAACTTACATTTTCCGTACTAAAGAGTAGATTCTTCATTGTAAAGGCTGAACACTAAGAGCTGTTACAGAGGA
The DNA here is from genome assembly GCF_040807025.1 of Struthio camelus. Classification (NCBI taxonomy): domain Eukaryota; kingdom Metazoa; phylum Chordata; class Aves; order Struthioniformes; family Struthionidae; genus Struthio; species Struthio camelus. The sequence goes on from NC_090944.1 coordinate 53,827,001, forward strand.
ATGCAGAATATAATTATATGAGTGAATCATAAAAGCAAGAATAAAAAATAGTAGAAGCTAAAAAAACTAAACTGTAGAGATTTGTAGGGTAATGCAATAAGAAAAAATTCTTTCTCAGAAATTGTAAATGAAAACAGTGGATTTTGCCAGATTGGTATCATGTTGTAACTTTCTTCTTCCTTCTACCCCTCATCTTCCTCCCAGGTGTGGTTAATATAGTGGAACTGAATTTGTCATTCATATTATCAAACTCTAGCGCTGCCAGCAGTATGGCTTCACAGATATGTGCTTGTGCTGTGGCTGCTTAGCATTTAGAGGATGAACTCTTGAAGTTGAATGTGCTCAGGGTCTAACAGAGCTCTCCAAGTACAATCAGAGTGGACCAAGAGAGTCTCTTATTTTTGGCTCTCAACCATTTAGGAATTTCTAGATCCAAATACCAAATAAAGCTTGTTAAAAACAGAACTTACCGTCTAATCCTGTCTGTTTCCATCAAGATCATGATGTTCAATTATTTGAGTAAAGCATGCCTATGGCAATCTTTGTGAGGCTGAGAATTAAGGATAGGATAAATCACTGCATTTGGATCATAAAGCCCATTTTCAAAAGCAATTCAAAAAAAGATTTAGATGCAGAGCTGTATCTAGCACTTTCTAAGAGCACCTAAGCAGTAATGCACACTAATCTCAATGAATGTTAGGGACTTAACCTTTCTTTACTCTACTTTGAAAAAAAAATCAGTTAGGCACCTCTCTCTGCCTCTAGGTTCCTAAATGCTTTTTAAAAGATCTGGCCTTTGATAAGCCAAATCCTCATAACTTTCAGTAAGGCTTTTCATCCTAAATTCTGGATCACTACAAGTTTTTGAGGGTCTTACTCTCTTCAGTTAAAATGTGAGTTAAATGTACAGGGACTTTTAAGGAACTGAACACTAGTGCTCAGGTTCTTCTGAAAATGAGTGTTAGACTACTAATCCCTTCAAGTACTTGGGAAATATTTTCCTGTCATCTCTGAAAAACTGTTCTGGAGGAATTTACTTTATTAAATACTTTCTTTGTCCCAAAGTTTGCATTACAAGCTTGTGCAATATTTATGATAGAGAATATTTTAAACATTTGTTTCTAGAAGAGTGTCAAAACTCCTTTTTTAAAAATGAAAAATAGTAAATATAACAAAAGTATATATTTATGCTTTCAGCAGGCAAATGTGTTTTTTAATGGAATTTAAATAAATGGAATTTTTGTGATGAAAAAAGCAACAGTAAAAGCAGTGATTATGTTTTTCATAGTTCATTTGCCTCCGTTGCCCTGCAGATCTTGTACAGACGGAAAATGAGATCCCTGGTGAAGCTTACAATGTCATTGACTCTGAAGAAGGACTCAGAGACCCATTGGTGTTTAATGACCCTTATTGGCCTGCACAAAAGAAACTGGTATGATCTACTAAAAGAAACATATGGTTCTTTAGAAATATTAAGAAATACTGTTTTCTTCATGGGTAAACATTGTAGTCATGCATTTCTAAACACTATCTGTTTTTACATGACTGCTTTTAGAATGATAGTCCAAATTTGGTGAGGAATTGCCTTCATTATTTCTTTACTACTTGACCAAGAGCATTAATATTTTGCCAATATTGTAATTATGCAATTTTAATTTTCTTATTATTCTGAATTATCATAGCCAAGCAAATCAAACACACCAGGTAAGAGAGCTAAACAATATACTGAAGGCCAGCTATGATGGTTCATAGGGCTTGGAAACATTATCTAATGTAATTACATGGTGAGAGTCGATAGTTATAGACAACTGTTATAATATTTCTATATTAATTTCTTAATTGAAATAAAATTTACACTTCATTGCAGTTGGAGACGGGACAGTAACAACTAAAGGAAATCAAGGGAAGGGAAGGGAAAGGAAGGGAAGGGGGAGAGATAAGGGGGAAAAGCAGCACTTATGGAAAAAAAAAAGTTGTGGAGATTAAGTTAGCAGCAATTAGGAAAAAATAGGAAAAAATAGATTGCAGTCATATCACAGAATGAACTTAGATCCCTGAACCTCTTGTATGAGAAGTCTTCTTTGGTTGCAGGCGGTGTTAAACTGCCAAATCTACCCAAAACATTCAGTCTCAGTGTAGACAAGTTCCACTGGGTGATGTACTTTCTGCTTCCCTTGCTAATATGGATTTCCTGAAAGACAACATCTATATGGCACACCCCTGCGATCTTTCACTAGTGCTAAATTGCTGTACCTGTGCCAAAACAGAGGTGACAGAATTAGTTTCAGTTTCTATAAGGGCTGGGCTGTCTCTACACGGAAACCATCCAGAAGAGGGGATGCATCGAGCTGTTGGATTTGTTTTTCTTAATTAAATTTTTTTAGAAACCAATTTATCTTTTCACAAGCATCTGTAAAGCAATACAATTGTTACTGCTAGCTTATAATTTCTTCCTACTTTGGCATACTTCTCAGTGCTTCTTACAAGGGATGGAGTTGAATCTGGCCATTTTTTGAAAAGTTTCGTGAAAAGCAACAATTTATATGAACCAAGATTCCTCTTGAAAATCAATTCAACAGCTTAAAGTAATGTACTTGTCCTTTGGGAATATTAATATGAAAGAAAAATGACATGGACATATGAGAAATTAAACTAACTGCCTGTACAGAGATATCAAAAACACAGTGATGAATACTCCGAAGGGTTTGTTGCAAATCCTACCACTCAATAGTCATCAGAGATACAAATGTTGACGATTATTTTTTTAATACCATCTCAGTGATTTAGAAAAAGCATAATATATTTACACTGGTACATTCCCCATACCACTGTGCCATAGTTTTTGGAAAGAATTCTCTAACAATAGCTCATAGTCCAGCTCTGACTTTGTGACTCTCTAGCAGGAGAAATGGAAAACATGCATCCGCCTGTCCATGCTGTGAGTGCAAGAGGGAGAAAAATGCGAAGTCTAGTGAAGAATGGCAGAAATTCTGACTTCTCTGTGGTGGGGCTGATGAAATGCAAGGCAGGGGAAGTGCCATGTAAAGGAGCCAGGTCGTTTATTCCTGCTGGCAAGGCAAGAGAAAAGCAAGGGAAACTGATTCTTTGGGTCCCAATAAGAACTTTTTGCCTTATTCTGTTAATGTAAAGGCTTTAGGATGGATTCACATTCACTTTTGAGCCCCTTTGCACTACTAGAGAGTTTAAACTTGACGCTTCCAGTCAGAATTCATTCTCTGGTCTACTTCTCTAGTATTATAATTGCCTCCTCTGAACTGTCAAAGAGCTGTGCTTCAACAGGCCATCAGGAACCAAAATTCAGCGTTATGTGTCCAAGGCATTTAGGAGGTGTCAGTTGACCACCTTGTCTCTTTTCTTAATTGCTATCCATTAAATGGTAGTAGTGACAACCATAACAAAACACACTATTTTGAGAGGATCATGCTGGCTTTGAGTATGCTACCTGGTGATGGCCAAGGGGAAGTGTAGAGGTATTTATGAGATACTATTGCAATTTCAGTTTAGAAAATCTAATATTGGTTTATTTTATTCTTTCTGTTGCATTAGTTATGAGGTGACTAAACAAATACGAGAAAACAGTATATAAAATGAAATCAACAAAAGGTTATCCAAAGAATGCAAACATACTTGATACAGCAATCTCTAGTTTTGGAAGCAACTCAAATTTGAATTAGAGAGATCTATTTTTCATTGTGTATGCCCTTCACAGACATAAAAATGCCATTAAAATGGATGGCATAATGATTCTGGTAGTTTGGCAGACTTACCCCACTGGTTCATTTCTCTCTGTGTTGACTTTGTCCTTTATATTCCAAAGATGGATAAATGTATTAACATGTAGTTTACCATACAGGTCAGGGGATCTTTCTTATTTGACCTTGAAAACAAATGTTCTGTCTGCTCTGCATGGATAATTCATAAGATTTAGTGGCTCATCTCTGCATGTTTGGCATTCAGAAATGTTCTTTCCTCAAATGTGTCACTGTCCTCTGCACCAGTTGGGCAACGCACTGCTGCTGAAAAACGGCCACACATTAATTGGTCTAGAATTGTGTCATGCAGTGATTTTTGGATCTTTAGCATGAAGGCACTGTTTAAGTGTATGTTGGTAACACGAAGAAAATATCCCATTTTCATGAGTAGCAGAACATATGGCTTGTGACAATCAGCTAGTGTAGTGATTGAAGAAAAATATCAGAAAGAATTCAGAAAAGAATAACAAGAAATGGACAAGCAATAATTATTCTTAAATATTTTTCCACTACTCAGTGAAATAACTTAATGTGTATGCATATGCGTATGTGTGTTTGTAAACAAACACATAAGTTAGGAGAAGGGCATAACTGAGAGAAAATAAATAAAAGGGAAAACTATATAATGTAGCCTTGATCTTCTCACTATTATAAGTTTATATTAGCTAAGTTACTGCACAGTGGTATTCTAGTATGCTATAGTATTTCAATATATTTAGGATAAAAAGAAAGCAAAATGAGACACAAGGCTAGGATGCCAGTTCCCTAGGTGAGGCAACAAGTTGTGACAAATCTAGTGGGTAGTGTACAATTTGTTGTGGATAAACTTTGCAGATATTTCTGTTTAACTTAAGATCATGAGCTGCAGAACTCCTGCCAGCTGCAGGGCTAACAGAATAAAAACCTGCTCCTGCTTTAAAGAGCTTGCAATTAAGAATAAGGTAAGAGACAACAGCTGAAATACTATCAAGATACACCCGCTCCACCTCAGTGAGACAGTATTGATATGCTGGGTACGCAGCAATCACATCTCATCAGCAGTTTGGTCACTATTGAGTCTCTAGTCATCATAGCGAAATAAAGATATGGGACAATATCTGAAGTGCATATGTACAAAAAATAGACAAATTGTTCAGCCCCACTTTGCAGGACCATCCTTTCTGTCTGGACAGAGAAAATGTGTGAAGGTATGCAGATAGGAGCTGTCATAAAACATTTTTTCAAATCGAATCAGATATAAAGGCATTTTAAGGACAATTCATATTCCTGAAACCATAGCTACGCAAACACTTTCAGCTGGCACAAGACAGCAGTGCCATAGAATTAGGCAGTCTGCATAACTTTCTGGTTTTGTTTCTTTTTCTCCTTTCCCTTGTGCAAGTGCAAGCAGGGGTGCTGCCACATGGTGAATCTCAACAACCGATCCAAATAAAAAATAACATGGCAAGAAAAAAGCTAGATTTTTAGCTGCTTCAGTCCTCCAACTAGTTCATCGTGCGGCCACAAACACATGTGCCACCATAGGAAAAGAGGTAGGTAACTCAGACTTGAGAACTAGCACCTCTGAGGAGCAGCACTCACTTTTGCTAGCTGAGAGTGTCCCCAGAATTCTGACAGTTCTGACTCCAGAAATTAGACAAATAGTGAGAGGAGTGTATTGCCCCCTACGCAGTCTGGTTTTTATCTTGAGCTTATTGAACGCTTGTCATTTCCATGAAGTTTTGGGGACAGTACCACCAATAGCTGATTAGATATTTTCAAGAGATTCTCAAGATTTAATGTTTATTGTTATATTGTGACTGCGCATATTAAAAGATACACTGAAGGCTGTGCATAATTAAGTAATGTTCATAAGAGAACAGCATTAGGACAGCTGCTGAGATTCATTTATTTTGACTGGGCAGCTAACATTTTTTTAGTAGATAGCAAAGCTTACAAAGAGGGACTAGAATGGAAAAATCCAAGTTCTGGCAAGTAGCTGTGTCCCTGTGCTGACGGTTATAAAGCGGCATATAGCACTGCCAGGGACTTGGGAAACATCCTGCCTCCCCTAGGCCCAGGGGCTGCATTGCCAGTATCCATAAGCAGCATGAACAAACTGGCTGTGCTCTTTACTGTTGTTCCTACCGCTGAAGAGAACCCCCCTGTCTGAGCCTTTTCTCTCTCTTCCTAGTCCTCGGCCTCTTCCTAGACCTCTTCTGAAGCTGTTTCAAACAGCAGTCTGTTTATGCGCTCATCTGTGGTATGGACGCTGGTTTTAGAGCCCTATATGCACTGGAGTGAAATATTCCTGTTATGCTCAGCCCCTACACGCGTGCCCATTAAGGAGAAAAAGAGATATCACCTGTGGGCCTCCTGCCTTTCACAAGTGAATCAAGGTCACCCATCTCCCGGTAACAGGGTCCACGGCAAGGTACGACGCTGTCCCTGGTGCACTCTCAGTGTGTGGGTACCAGTTCCCAACAAATATGCCCCAAATAGCCCCAGATCAGAGCAGCCGCAGAAGAATCCTGATTTGAGTTTGAGGTTACATGTTATTTCATCCATACATGCTTGTAGAAGAACGCATATAAATTCTTTTCGAGCAGTATTATCAGGTTAGATTTGTCCATTATTCCCCACCACGTCCTTTTCAAAGGATGAAACAAAACCAAAAGCACAGTCCTTTTGGCAAATTATTTGTTTCTCTCCTTCTTCCCCCTCCCCTCCCAACTGACACACAGCGACTATAGGGGGCAATACAACCTCATCATACAGCCTGTGTACATTGTGTACTTACCACACTAACAGGCAGAAACTTTCAAGTCTCAAATTTCATTTCTTGCTTTTGAACAATTTGTACCATGATAAAGAAACTATATTGGTATTCGGGCTCTAAACGTATAAGGATTTAATTTCAAATCAGCTTTTTGTAAGACTTTTTGTAAATTAAAGTTAATAAATAGTGATTTTATTTGTTGCTACTAATTCAAATTAATATCTAAAATAAAACAAGGCAAAAGAAACAAACAAAAATAATTTTGAAACTCATTTGACATTGATCACTAAGCAGAACTGCTGCAAGTCTATATGTATCTCATATTCCTGTAATTCAATCTCTATACCTGTCAATACTTCTGATGCAGTTGAATTTCTTCCAATCAGTTTCTTTCTGACATAATGCATGCCTCCAGAAGTAACTGCAATTCAGAATGCTTAGATGACACCCTTAAATTTTCCAAGAATTTTGTGAAGAAATGTTTATATATTAAAAAATCTGAAGAAAGGGTAATTGTCATAACAATAAAACAATAATTATATTTTAAATTGTTTGATTGTATTTTTCTTACATTGATTGAAGTGCACTTTACGGTAAGCAAGCAAAGAATGAAAATAATGATAATTTCCACCTCTTCTTGTTCAACAGTGTATGTGCGTGTGCTTGAGTTTTCCTTCCTCAACCTTTCTATTTTGTATATCTTTTTAGAAGATGTAGAGCTGAACTTCAGTTAACATGATTAGAAATGCTGTTGTTATAGAGTATTTTCTATTATTTTAATTTTGTTTCATTATATTTTTGACAGTTACTGTTTACCAGAGTTTCCCTGAAGCAAAAATGATTTAACGTTCAACACATGCATTAAAATGTGTTCTATTTTAATATGTTAAAGCCAGTAGAAATATAATTTAAGCAGAAATCTGTGCTTAACAGTGCAGCACACAGAGCTTTTAAACACTGATGAGGCTGGAATTTGAATGGAAAACAAAGCAAACAGTTATCTACCTTAATACCCCAGTTAGAGCTATGTGATATTTTTTGTAGTGAAATTCAAACCCAGGTGAAGCTAATGCAGTGTATGTTTTCACTGTAAAAATATGGGTATAGTTCTAAACCTAGGCTTTCATACTTGGTGGCTTTATGTGACTGACAACCAAAATTAGAATTTTCTGCTGAAGTTCCTTTTCAATTTTCTCATCTATTCAAGTTCAAACCTGAGTATTAAAGACGGTATGGCTCAAATTCCGGAAAAAAATCCGCTGACTGAATGCTGAAAATTCTGAGTTTCTAATCCTCTAATGTGAGCACTTTAGGTTTACTCAATAGCTTGCTGACCTTTACTTAGCCATGTGCACATTTCAGTGGGAATTTTCAATGCTTTTTCACTAAAAATCGTGTTCAACAATATTTCCTGGTCATTAAGGCCTGTGTACCTAAAGTATAGACCACGAACTTCTTTTACAAGCCCAGAATACGAAAAAATGCCTCTTCATATAAGCACACCTTCTTTCTTTCTGTAGTTTGTCAGGTTCACATAAAAGCTAATTTTAATAACTTCTGGTGTTGTATGTCACTGCTGAAGATGACCAATTACTAATGTGTAGTGGTAGCACTTGGTCCTTCCTTTTCATTCTTTAACCAAGAACAGTGCTCAAAGTGAGGCTAAAAAAATAATTCATTGAAGTTGATGGGGCGTGTCGATCCATTAAAATAAAAAGGAAAAAGTAAAAAAGCTGTAGAATAGATATTATGACTTTGAAGAGAGAAGTGAATGGTTGCCCAAATTAGGGCCCATGGGGCAAAATAATTAAAAACAACAAAAATATCAAATTAAAACTATGAAAAGTGCCTACAATTAGCTATTCATCACAGAAAAATAGTTAAATAGACTTCTGCCTTGGTCTTTCTTACAGAAGGCAGCTGAAGAAGTTACTGCGCTTAAGATATAAAAGGCAGAGCAGCACTAGCAAATATTTTAGTCTTTTACAAGGGAAGTACTGAGTGATCTGATAAACTCATATGAAAATGGAAAATCACCAAAGGCAGATAGCATTCACCAGAATAAAGTATGACATAGAGGAGGCACTTGCAAGAAGATGTGATATAGACTAGTGGTGGTTGGAAAATTTCTAATATGGTATCCATTTTTAAAACAGGACCAAAAAGAGATCTGGGAATTAAGATCAGTGAACCTCACCTTGCTTCGGGGGAAACTGACTGAGAGTCTAATTAGGATAGAACGGTTCAGCACATGGATAAGTATAACCTAATAGGGTCAAACCTGCACAACGTTGGTAAAGGGAAAGCATGCTTCTCTAACCTGCTAAAGTGCTCTGAAAAAGTTAATAAAATAGTAGATAAATGTGACCTGGTGAACATAATTTATTCGAATTTTCAGAAAAATCTCCTGATAAGGTCCTTCACAGAGGACTGTTAAGGGAAAAATATGACTATGAGGTAAGGGGCAAAATCTCACAGTGGATTAAAAATAGAGTAAATAATGGGGAAAAACTTGCACTGAAAGTCATCTCCTAAGGGTGGCCAGAGGTTAATAATAGGGTTCTCTACAGGTTCACATGAGAACCAGTGTTATTTAATTAATTTTTAATGATTTGGACGTTCTGTTTGCTAATACGGACATTACATGTTGGCTAGTTAAAATTAGAGGATCGTAAGACTAGGGGATATTGGTTAGTGAGACAACATATACATTTTAGCTTAGATAAGTGTGAATTTTGGTACCCATTTTAATGGGTTATTTTCAGCTCTAGCACCATATTATTTACCATGTTCTTCTAGTGAGAATAATTTATTTGTTGTCTGAGCAACGATCCAAAAGTGAGACCGTGACTGTAAGCATATTATAGGTAAGATACTCAATTCATGCGATGCTGCAGGTGTCTCATCCAGTCAGTCAAAACTAAAACTAATTTTCTATAATGGTAAAAAAGTGAGAGCTAACAGTTATGCCTCCTTCACAATTGATATGGGCTCATCTAGTTCTAGTGTAAGTACAGTGAGGAGAATCTTTTGCATTGCTTTCTATGATCCTTCCTAAAAAGAATCTATTTTACAGTTTATACCGAGGCAAAAATGCAATGTCTATAAAATACCACGTTTTGGACTATGAGTAAACACACTAAGAAGAAGACAATTTGTTGGCACAAGAAACGTGTGCAAATAAAAGTGCTAAAAATACCATTTATCTTGGTCACTAACTCATGCTTCTAATTTTTATGGAAAATATTAATAGAGTTCTTTAAGTAAAAAAGAACTAATGTGTTTTTTCTCTTTTGTTGTTGCAGCCCTGTTTGTATTTACATCCAGTCATTTATTGCCCATTAAAGAAGTAATGCTATGTTAATGTAAGGGAAAAAATCAATGCTACTCAGATCAGTAGCTGTGGGGAAACAGTGCAGCAGCTGGTTTGCAAACAGCAAGCCCACATAGATCAATGAAATTACAAGCTAAATCTGCTGATGCTCACAAACTGCTCCAGCATTGTGATGTCTAACCTTTCTCAAGTTCAAGATCTCTGGCAAGCCAGCAATAGCTAAATGAAAAAAAAAAAAAAAAGCAAGCGAGAAAGAAACAAAGAAAGAACATAACAAGCTAGTGGAGAATTTTAGCATGATATGTAATATTCCGCTTTTGAAGTTATCAGTATAACTGCACATTTGTAACAGATATAAAAGCCACTGTAATCTCTCAGTGAGCAATGCTGCAATCTACACACTCTGGAGATTTTCTTCCTTAAGAATGTTCAAATCTGTCACATATTACCTTGAACTGCAACACTGGAGGGCTAGTGAGCACTTCAGTAATGCAGTTGTTAATGTGAATTCCAGAAAATAATTTATCAATGAGCAACAGTACAGCTTCTGGGGCGTGCAGTGTCTCTTTATTTTGTGGCATACCTGTAGCCTTTAAAACAGTTTGAATTTGGTTCACTTGTAAATTAAACATGCAAAATATTGGACTTGTTGAATATAATATTAGTTTGCCTATTTTATGCTATTTGCATGGTAAGAGAAGGAGCCCCTTTTGCCCCAAGGAAAACAAAATTGGGATTTATCAGTATCATGTGAATAACATGCCTTTAAAATGGTTATTTTCAGGGCTGTCCCCACCCTCTCTGTGCCACTTTCTAAAACCTGCTCTTCAGGAGTTCATCAGCAAGAAGATAGGGAGAACCAGTGTCTCCACTATAAAATGGAACACATTTGAAAAAGGAGAACAAGTTCATTCCAAAGGCACCAAAAAAAAAAAGGCATCTTGAATTTCCCTCAAAATGTGGCACATGCATTTTTGGATGACAAAATGTATACTTTGCAAATATATAATTTTTATCTTCTGCAAATCTCCAATTATTTTACTGATTAAATGTCACACTTTGATTTTATTCTATAGTCTCTATTTTTCAGATAAGTAAATCAAAAACATTGAGAGGTTGGAAAAATTTTCTTGGTCTTCCAACAAGTGAGTAGCAGAGCAGAAAATGGAAGCCAGGTCCTTATTAATTACATTCTGCTGTTGTAGTGCAATAAATACCATTTTCATTACAGTATGAATGAATATGCTTGCAGTATTTTACAAACCAAGAACATTCAAGAAAATCAGTGGGGTGATGTGTGATTATGTCTTTTACTGTCAATTATTTCTGCTGGAAGGATCATTTTGGTATTTGACTCAACAGTTGCATTTCATTTCTAACTTTCTCAGATATCTAAAAATAAAAAAAATGAAGGGAAGTTTTCATTATGAAATGCTAGATTTCTATTTCTTTATCTTTCCCTTATAGACCTTCCCAGATATAGCCTTTTTCCTTTTATTGCTGATCTTTATGTTGATTTCTTACTTTTCAGTGCTGCTCAGCAGTGCTGATGGCAGGATAATTCATGCTTGAGGAGGAGGAAAGACTGATTGTGTGATAGCGGTGATAGTTACTAATGAGGTGAAAGTTGCCTGTATTTGCTGAAGTTGCTGTTGGTGTGTGGATACTGATGCAGATCTCTCCTCCTAAACTATTTATCTGCCAGGCATGAGAGTTGTGCCCAGTATAGGCTAGGAATTGCTGCTCTCAAGTCTGGTCCAAGGTCCAAGGTGGGTATGAGGAAGCACCCCTGTTCTTCAAAGGTTCATAGATCACAGCATGGGTGTACTTACGTTCAGGACAGGATTCCTGAGAGCTTTGTCTTCAGGTCCTGCCAAAATCTTCTTCATTTTTATTTGGACCTTGTTAAGAAATCTCTTGCAAAAATACCAAAACTGCTGAGACACACCTGAGCTAAAGAGGAGGGGGCTATTGATACCAGTGTGACCAGGATTTCACCAAAGATCCTCTGTGAAACAAAATATGAATTTGTGTCATGTAGATGAAAATTTTCCACAGGGAAAACTGTTCCCATGAGGAAGCTGGGATGTTTCAAGTACAGAAAGAAGAAAAATGAACCCACTCTGTGCCTAGCTCAGGTTTGCTTTGTCCACTCAACAAGCAACACTGGTGGCTATTTTGTTTGCATATTTCCGTGCATAATAGTTTGGCAATCAAAGTATAAATTTTGTGCATTGTAAAGAAGAGTATTATTGTAGTGGAGAAACAAAAGGATGATTATGAGGGTGCAATTGCATTGTTCAGACTTTTTATTATAACAAAAACATCACCATGCCCAGAGATCCTCAGCAATAATTCCTCTTGACTGCAATAAGTACCTACTTTTGAGGAAGAGAAAGCTGATGAGCTGCAGGCTTCCCTGCTGTTAAATTCCTCTAACAACTCACTCCTGATGTTTTATGCTTTAAAGACCAATAGGAACCTTATAGATTGGTTGGTTGCTCTTCTTTTCACTCTAGCTCAGATCCTGAAATTTATCTGTTGATCTGAAAAGCAGGAGTCACTGGTTAGATTACTAAGGAACATCAGATGTGAGCTTTATTCAGCCGCACTATCACATTAGTCACGGTGATGTAGATAGTTTTATAGAGGTTTGTAACGATAATCTGGCCTAGTTACCCTGAATGTAAAGGACCTACAGGGTCTGTAATTTGGCCTTATATCTCTGCACTGCTTGATGAGAGTCTATCTCTATAGAGACAGAAACCCACACCCTGAACTAAAGCATCCTGAACTATCTCAGAGTTTTAAGTCTGGACTCAGACCAAATCTAAATTTTGAAGCTATGGTTTCTCTCTTGTTTGTCGTTTCTGAAGGTAACGTAAATCAAAAATGAGAAATTAAGATCTATCTGAAAATGTTCTTTAGATACAGAAAGATCAACTCCTCTGACAAATAAGAATATATTTTGGCAATTTTTTTTCTCCAGCCTCTGTTATTGTCAGCAATGTATATGTGCTGAATCGGATCTAGATGAATAAGTGCTATGACAAAAGCTATACTTGTACTATATCAAAACATTGCCAGAAAGTAAAAGAGAGATATGATGAAAAACACTATTTTGATGAGACTGCTGGGCCTCTAACCTAGAACAGCATATACAGTGGGTGCTCATTTGGAAAGAACTTAACATTTCATATCCGTTCACTGATTGCATGAAAAAACTATCTCTTGAGAAAGACATATTTAAAATTTTTATAACTTGTATGGAATTATGTGTTTTGGTATTAAAAGTGTTTGTGTGAGTGCTGCCAGAATTAATTTTAATTAAAAACTAGTTTTACTAGTAGACTTAACTGCATTCAGAATGCCTTCATTAAAGAGGTAACGAAAGCTGGATTGGCTTTCAGAGCATAAGTACCATTTTTTTCCTGTATGCTACAGAGCATACATATTCTCATTCTTGGTGTATGCCACATGTGAGCCTAAATGCTTCTAGGCCCTTTTTCCAGCTCCTTCTCCTACCTTTATGGTTTCCCCGATGTTGCAGCCAGCGCTGGCAGAAATGCTTCGCAAGCGTCTTCTGTGCACGTGTCAGCAGGTGAGTGAGGTGAGAGGTTGGTGAGGTCTCACGCTTGGTGTGCAGCTGTGCCTCTGGGTAAGGTCCTCAGCAGCTCTCATTTAAAGGATTCTTCGGGAGTTTGGTATTGGCATTATATGCCGTGATGGGGCCTATTTCCACAAAGTGGGCCTCTTTCGCTTCACTGCTGGCAAAGAGCACTTAGAAGTACTTTCCTGTTATTTTCACCAGAGTAATCTTAGGGTCTGTAATGGCTGATCACAAAGACACCTTCCTTTCCAGAGCACAGTTTTCCACTTACACAGAGCTGGGTTTCCTTTCTGCCTCTCTGTCAATATTCTGTACTTAGAGTCATTGGTTTCAGTTTTGCCAGTGACTGAACAATCTTTGTCCCATAGTTAATGGGAAAAAACATTACTAAAAGGAACAGCATTGTTCTTCCCATCATCAGCAAGGCTTCATTCTGAGGCAAGGCTACTTCGCACTGAAAGAAATTCAGACCTAAATAATCAGAGGGGTACAAAAACATTGTTGCTCATACAACATTGAGAACAACTAAAAAATAATACAAGAGATGTGATGAGTTAAATATGTGCTGTAGGTTTATAATACCAGGGCTTGTTTCCTTGTGTTTTCCTCTGTCTCTTTCTGTCTCTCTGTGCACAAGCTGTCTCCCTGGAACTGCAAATTAATGTGTTAGACGGACTGGCTTTGACATTAATTTTCATCATTCCAATGGTTAGTACCAACTTTCTGATAATGAAGTTCATGCTAGAAGGACATAGTGGACTTTCATACATTAGAAAGTCTAATTTGTGTGCAAGACTAGTACTGCTTACCGTATGTTTATTATAGCAGCACTGCTAGATCTGCAATGGTTAGTGGTCTTGTCAGCATTTCCCTTATGAATCTTGGTGTTTTAGGGCTTAAAACTCAACTGCTGCTGCTGCTGAAAAACTGCAACTGCTGCTGAATAGTGCTGCTGCTCCATACATTCGTAGTTGGTAAGAAAATGATTTTGCAGATTTTGCATCTAAATTGGTTTAGCTATTTGGTACTCTCAAGGTGGATGACTCAAAAATACAAAGCAACTTGGGCAAACTAGAAACAAATCAGTTTATAAGGCATTTCGGAAAGCTGGAGTCCTGAAAGTGGATTAATTGCGCTTTCAGTTTGCCAGTTTGTTTGCTGTTGGTGTGCATTATTCTATTAGCATGGGCAGCTATTCTGTGACAAGAGTAACTACTCTGCTCTGGACTTTAATGACGAGCTATTGACAACCATTCCCCTGTTGCTAAAACTTCTTTGTCTGCCTGATGATGAACAGACCTTGGCCTGTTCAGATGCCAAACCCGCTCAGCTTTCCGCGTTTCGTGTGTATGAAAGTTTGCCTCAGTACGCAACTTAGCAAAGGCCTATGCAAAATGTGGCATCCCTGACCATCTACTAATCCTATTACTCTTCAGTTCTTATTCCTAACTTTAACCTTCAAAAACGGTGGAAGGCCCCCTGCCCTAGCCCAGTAGATGGAACATACTCACTTTACTTTCAGCACTCCTCTCCTCCTTCTCAGAGGGGATTTCATGGCATTTTTTCCATGTGGACATTATTTTTACTCATGGTACATTATGAGCTGCCTGAGCTGCCTCCTTGCTGCTGGCATGTTGCTGTGGGACGGTGAAGGTTTCTGCGTGGGGCAGCTAGCCAAGACAGGACTCCAGGCAAGAAGCCAAAGCTATCGTCTTTCCAGTGTTGCCACTTTCTTTCTTCCACGATACAAGGCCTCTTCTGTTCTGAAAGTGATACAGAAAGACTATTAGAAAATTAATCATACCTCAGGTGTCTCGGGGAATACACTTGATTTCCCAGGCACTAATGTGTGAAAACCTTGCACTGGAATAATACCATATGTCAACCTGTGGCAATATCAGGAAAATATTGACAGTGTTTCATTAATGAAATGTTGAGCTTGAATGTGTTGTAGGCTGAAAATCCAGGCTACATAAATTTCAAATAGTCTCTCAGACATTATTTGATTTAGGGGTCTGGCATCAATCCTCAACATGTATGTTGTCGCTGTGTTAAGCGGTATAAGTGTATTGTCTCACTGTTAGAAATGCTTGCCCAAAGACTGAATTTGAAAATCCTCTCACATCAGTATGATGGTAAGGAGGACCTTCATTTTATATGGCCATTTTTTTCTTTTATGGTCCTGTGATAGGGTTCCCAGCTGGATCTCTCTAAATAAACTGGGTATACAGAAGCATGTTACTGAGTCTAAGCTCCTCATTGTGAATTTCACCTTTGATTATATCATATTTGTCCTTAGATTCAACTGATGGCAGATTAAGCATTATAATACTTTAGAAAGATGATTACAGAAGTATTGTTTTCCAAAGACTGCTGTCGAAAACTGTTACCTGTGTGTCTTCAAAAGGGTGAAAACGAGAAGTCATGAGAAGTCAGGATAAGAAGTGCAAACTGAGCAACTCAGTACAAATCTTAATTAGAAGAGGTTAATTGGGTTGGGGCAGGGTGGTGGGAACTGCTCTAACCCTCTGCATTGGTGTTATAGTGCTTGATTGTCTGCAGGGGCAGGAAAACGAGAAATTGGAAATTACAGCATGGAGGAGGAGAGGCGATGTAGTCAGCGCTTTTATTTTGTGTTTTCCCACTTTTCACCGTGAGGGAGTGTGCTTGGGCAACCTGCTTTAAAAAGAGAGTGTTACAGAGCAGCAGGATCTCTCCAGAGCATGCCAGTCCCATCTTGCACAGGTGACTTCTGTGACACCCCCACAGGGTAGATGGGGATGGTGAAATATTTAACATAGACCTCAACTGATAAGTTCTTTCTTATTTGGGGCTTTCCTTTTGTGATTAATATCCATTATTTGCAACTCAAAGTGTTCGAGCCATTCTTTGATAGAACAAGGAAAGCTTATTCTTTTACTCTTAACTTCTGTTTCTTAGTGACCTAATAAAGGTGAAGCTTTTTGATCCCTAACGAGTAGCAAGCAATATCAGAGTGTGCAAGATCGTTTGTAGAGTCCTGCCTTCTACACAAGTTTTGGAGTTCACAGTAATCTAGTGGTCTTCCTGTACTGCAATGCAAAATGATGGATGTTAACTGGTAACATTTAGTGCAAGAGTTTTTCAGAGAACTGCTTGTCTGCAAATAATAGCAAACAACATGTAGAGGGTGTGAAACACAAAAGACTTCATAATTTGTCACTGAGAATCCAACTGAGTTAAGAAATGTTTAGTCAAACACACTTATATTAAAATTTTATTACAAAATTGCAGAAACTTAATAAAAAGTAATGATTTTTGAATTGCAGGCATTTATAAGAAAGAAGTAGTCTTCTAAGAAGCCATCTCATTTTCTGTCAGAAAATATTTTAGCAGGTTCATTTAAATCAACTTTTAGGGACAGATATAGGCAACTTTGTACATAACAGAATTAACATTCTTAATTTTCTTACTTGAAAATCTCTGTTAGAAATTTTCAAACGAAAGAGCTTTCTGGATCAGCTGTTGGTATTGCTGACACACGGCTTTGTTTCACTGCCTTATAGTCCTTGGATGACAGCTGGGATTTTCACAGTCTGGGTGGTGTGGCGTTTTACATCATGGCTGGAAAGCCAACAGTGAGAGATTTCATGCACTATTTTGGGGGGCCAAATGATATTTTTTGCAGAAGTGATGTACTGCAAAAAGACACTTCACAGCAGAGAGAATAGTTTTGGGTGAGTAAAACGTTGGTTCTGAATTACCCACTACTAGAGAAAAGCAAGTTCCAAGCTAAACAGCCAGATTAAGACTAACAATCTATCAGGAACCTGACTCACAGCAACACCCGAGAGCTGCCCTGCCACATCTAGATATATATATAGGGTATTAAGCAGAGAGTGACAACTTAACTTGGAATTTGTTTTCCTTTTCCTCTGTCAAATTTGTTAAGTTTCTCTTAACCCTTCAATGCTGCCAACTGGTGTTTTGTCAGCTACAGTTTTAGGGGAATGTCAGCACGTTCTTGATGATTTTGGTTGCCATGGATAACTGTATTTCTTTGATTTTTTCTGGAACGTTATGTATTAATAAATAGAGAAACATTTACTTACTTTGCTAAACACATTTCATTTCTGCAGCCTATTCACTACTTTTTATCTTGATGGAACAGCTATTCTAAAATGTGGGGACACTTTAAGGACTGTCAAACTTTTTCTGTTAGCCTTTAAAGGTCAAAGCCAGCTGTGACACCTACAATTCAAATGTAATTAGTTGGAGATTTACTGAGATTTTATGCCAATCTCCCAGTAGCTTAGGAGTGACATAGTTCCTAACCTTTTGTGATCCCAAGAGAAGTTCAGGTAGATGTGAGGATAAACAGTAAAATATACTAGGTATTGTGCTATACCTTTTAACGAGTAATCAGTCTCTTACACTATGCAAAGAGCAAAGTGCATTTGGTATTTTTTCTGAAAAATAGATAACTCCCCAGTCTCTGACTTGGCCAGCCAGCACAAAGTTGATGTATTTATTTAAAGCTTAGCTCATTCTGTATGTTCTTGGATCATTAAATTGAAGGACTTGTACAGTCGTGATTTTTAATGAAGCATGTTTGAATAATTATGTTAATTTACAAAGCACTAGAATCAAATCAAGTGATCAAAGTTTTCATGATTACTATCATGTATTTGTAACTCCCCCATCACTGATTTCTGGATAGACAATATCCACTATATCTACGGCCTTTGCTGGGAGGAGGGGGAATTTATTTAGAAATTGCCAGTAATCAATGCAAAACATTAAAAAAATTTACGCTAGAAAAGAAATACACTTTGTGTTATGTCTCTATAGTGGACTTTGTATGAATTTGAAGGTAATACAGCTCCAGCAGACACCAGCCTAAATGCAGCCTACAATCAATACTGCATTCTGCCTTGACAGAAAGCTGAATTTTTATCTGTTAAATGTGTGAGCTTGGGGCAGCTCTGTGTCTGAAGTGGTTTAAATCTGAAATGTGATGTGCTGCAAAGAAACTTGATTGACATCTTTGTTTATTGAAAAGTATTACATGAACAACAAAACACGGGCAGATACAGAATACTTGGTTGCAAAGTGCAGCTGTGTTATTTTTCAATCCTATGTGTTCTGCCCCTTTGATGCCTGTCTGATGTAATAAAACCACAGGATATAAACCAAACAAGAATCCTCTTTGATTCAATAGTCAAAAATTTGGACAAGGGTATAGATATAGATATATATATTAGTTGCAGTGGTCTGTAGAATTTCTTTCAAAAAACAGTTGCTTTTTTGGCCTTATGTTTCTGAATTTGAAACTAAATTAGGATACCTTTAATAAGCAAATTGTCTGAGCCATCTTGAAATATTTCTATATATGCACTGAAAGAGAGGAGAAAAGAATAGTGATGACTAATCTTAAAGCATTAAACATGCAGAATAGAGAATTAAGTTACATTTAAATTTCATGTTAGAATAATTATGCTGTTCATTGACTTTTTCCCATATTTTATTAAACCTTTATTATATCAAGGTAAATAGAGGTTAATTCTACCGTTACCTCTTCCAATGAAGTATTATCCTTAATCTTGCATTAATAAAGTAGTTGTAAATTGCACAATGGGGGTAATCACCATAGACTAATTTAGACCAATCAAAATCTTCTTTTAAGAGTACAGTTCAGTTAAAAACAGCTATCACAGAAAACTTGAAGTAAAATGTAACTTAAAGAAAAACGTATGTTTTTCTCCTCAAGAAAGTTATAGTTATATTTTCTCAATACAATTGATTTATTGGTGATATATATTATATGCGAAAACTTAAAGCTCTGCTCTTCATTCTTAGGGTCAGTATGTCTCTAGTTACTGCATAGGCTTCCTTGACTTGCCTTCTACACAGCAAACATGCTCAACTAGAAGTGCTTATCTTTAGCACTTCACTGTAGAGTCCAGACTTCGGGCATTTTCCATGGTTAGCATAGAATGCAAAGTCCCACATCACTAATTCCTATGTATCTCTCCTTAGTGACAGCTGCCTAATACTGCTCACCGAACTACGAATGTTACCAAAACGCAGTGACCTCAGTGCAGGCAATAGCCAGACTATCAGTCTCTTTGCATCAAAGTCACATTCAGCATCCCAAACTGATCAACTTTGTAAGGAAATTATGTGTTTTTCTTTAATGAAAATTGACAGAATAAATTTACAGTCCTTTCTATTACTGCCTAAAGTGCTACAGCTTACTTGTATTTTATTGTGGACTTGTGCCTCTCACATCTGACAAAGAAAATCACCATAGAGTGCAATTGCAGAACGTTACCAATTATCTTGTGCATTTTAGCCAGAAATAGGAAACCAGTGCTTGGTGACATGAGTTAGATGACTTCATCCTTGTGGCCTATAGGCAAATTTTTCCCCCACAGGGTTGTTGAATAGAATTAGAAAAGCACAGAATCACAGAATCCTTGACATAGAAAGGGACCTCTGGAAATAGCCCATCCAACCCTCTGAACTCAAAGCAAGTGCAAAGCAGGGTCAGCTAGACCAACTTGCTCAGGATCATGTCTCGTCAAGTTTAAATATCTCCAAGGACTGTACAACTTTTTTTGATAACCTGTTCCAGTGTCCAATTGCCCTTAGAGTAAACAAGTTTTTTCATATGATTAAATGGAATATGTGTGACCATTCCCTCCTGTCCTGTTAGTAGGTACTACTGAAAAGAATATGGCTGTGCCTTCTTTGCTCCTCTCTTCAGGTATTTGTACATATTGATCAGATTCCGCTCTGAACCATCTCTTCTCCAGGCTAAACAGTCCCAGCTTTCTCTGTCACTCCTCATATCTCAGATGTTCCAGTCTCTTAATCATCTTTGTGGCCTTTCACTGGACTCTTTCTAGTATATTTCGTGTCTTTCTTGTACTGGGCTGTCCAGACCTGGACCCAGCACTCCAGATGTGGCCTCTACATAGGGCTGAGTAGAGGGGAAGGATCACCTCCCTCAACCTGCTGGCAACGCTCTGCCTAATGCAGCCCAAGATGATGTTGGCTTCTTCTCTGCAAGGATGCATTGCTAGTTTATGGACCCCCAGGTCCTTTTCAGCCAAGCTGCTGTCAATGTAGTCACCCCCTAGCCTGCACTGGTGCATGGGATTATTCCTCCCCAGGTGGTGCAGAACTTGAGATTTTCCTTTGTTGAACTTCATTAGTTTCCTGTTGAACTGTTTCCCCAGTCTATCGAGGTCCCTGTGAATAGCAGAACAACCATCTGGTCCATCAGCCACTCCTCCCAGTTTTGCATTATCTGCAGACTTGCTGAGGGGCCACTCTGTCCCATCATCTAGATCATTATTAAAGCTATTAAAACATCACATCCCATGGACTTATGTATGCCCATTTTGATTGCCTGCTCCTAATCTCATCCTCTTCCACCTAGGCTAAGTTTCCTTTCTAAACTTTTCCATAGGTCTCAGGGACCTGTTCACAGAATCACGGAATGGCTGATGTTGGAATGCACCTCTGGAGATCATCTAGTCCAACCACCCAGCTCAAGCAGAGTCGCCTAGCGCAGGTTGCCCAGGAGCCTATCTATCTAGATAGCTTTTGAATATCTGCAAAGGAGAGGCTCTGCAACCTCTTGTCCTATCACTGGGCACCACTGAGAAGAGTCTGGCCCCATTCTTTTTACATATTCTCTTCAGGGTTTCCTGAAGGCAAATCTAACCAGGTAAATCAGAGGGGAAGAAGGCTTTGAGTACCTTGGCCTTCTCCATGTCCTTTGTCACCAGGTCTCCATTCCCATTCAGCAGCAGGCGCACATTTTCCCTAGCCTTCCTTTTGCTGCTAATGTACTTGTAGAAGCCCTCTTTTTTGCCCTTCACATTCTCTGTCAGACTCAGCTCGAGGTGAGCTTTGGCCTTCCTAACTGCATCCCTGCTCCTTCAGACAGAGTCTCTATATTCTTCCCAGATATATTCTTCCCTGATTCCTTTTTATGTTGGAGCTTAGTCAGGAACAACTTGTTCATCCATGCAGGCCTCCTGCCACCTTTGCTTGACAGCCTGCACATTGGGACAGACCATTCTTGAGCTTGGAGGAGGTGATCCTTGAAAATCAATCAGCTTCCCTGGATCGCTCCTCTCTCCAGGGCTGTATCCCTTGAGACTCTTCCAAGAAAGTCCCTGAACAGGAGAAAGTCTACTCTCCTGATGTCCAGGGTAGTGATCCAGCTGTTTGCCTTGTTCCAGCAGAATCCTGAACTCTGCCACTCACAGTTGCTGCAGCCTTGGCTGCAGGCTGCCCATGGCCTTCCCATCCCTGACTGGTTCTTCCTTGTTTGTAAGTATGAGGTCCAACATAGTACCTCTCCTTATCGGCTCCTCGATCACCTGAATTAGGAAATTGTCATCAATGCACTCCAGAGACCTCCTGGATTGCTTGTGCCCTGCTCTGTTTTCTTTCCTGCAGATACTGTGATTCAAGTTCCCCAGGAGGACACCAGGGCCTATGAATGTGAGACTTCTTCCAATAGTTTGAAGAAGGTCTCATCTACCTCTTCCTGATCAGCTGGTCTGTGGCAGATGCCACCACAACATTGCCCATGTTTGTCTGCCCCCTAATCCTGACCCAAAAGGTCTCATCTGGCTCATCACCTGTCCCTAGGCAGAGCTCCACACATCCCTGCTGTGCTGTCACATGCGGGGCAACTCTGCCTCCTCACCATCCTGGCCTGTCCTTCCTAAAAAGCCTATATTCACCTGTTGCAGCATTCCAATTGTATGAGCTATCCCCCAATGTCTCTGTGATCCCAGTAAGATCCTAGCCCTGCAACTGCATGTAAACCTCTCATTCCTCCAGTTTGCTACCTATACTGAGTGCATTGGTGCCAGTGAAGGTGCATGTTATAGTGTAGTCTGCCGAAAGTTTTTAGAAAATTTCCTTAGCCCTCCAAAAATAAAAGATTTCCCAACCCAGAATAAAACTGGAAGTATACGAAACTTGTTAGGACCCAGGTTTATTCTGAGATCTGAAATTCAGGCATTGCAGATTACAAGTGTTGCTAATAATCTTTTTTTCTTCCTGAAATTTATCCTGCTAATACATGAGCCTGCACTAGTATATTCAACCATGTTATAGTATTTGCAGAAAAAAAATGATGTGGTGGGCACAGGGCTTTTCTAAAGAAAATAATTGAAATTTACTATCTTTGCCTCAGCTTCTCTTTGGAATATGAGAACTAATCACAGAATCACAGAATCACAGTACAGTTGAGGTTGGAAGGGATCTCTGGAGATCATCTAGTCCAACCTCCCTGCTCAAGCAGGGTCACCTAGAGCACATTGCCCAGGATCACATCCAGATGGGTTTTGAGTATCTTTAGTGAAGGAGACTCCACCACCTCTCTGGGCAACCTGTTCCAGTGCTCTGTCACCCTCACAGCAAAGAAGTTTTTCATCCTGTTCAGATGGTACTACCTGTGCTTCAGTTTCTGCCCATTGCTTCTTGTCCTGCCACTGGGCACCACTGACAAGAGACTGGCCCCGTCCTCTTGACACCCTCCCTTCAAATACTTGTACACCTTGATCAGATCCCCTCTCAGTCTTCTCTTCTCCAGGCTGAACAGGCCCAGCTCCCTCAGCCTTTCCTCAAAGGAGAGATGCTCCAGTCCCCTCATCATCTTTGTAGCCCTCCGCTGGACTCTCTCCAGTAGTGCCGTGTCTCTGTTGCGCTGGGGAGCCCTGCACTGGACACAGTACTCCAGGTGAGGCCTCACCAGGGCTGAGCAGAGGGGCAGGATCACCTCCCTCGACCTGCTGGCAGCACTCTGCCTAAGATACCCCAAGATACCATTGGCCTTCTTGGCTGCAAGGGCACATTGCTGGCTCATGGTTAAAGGCTTACCTGAAATACACCTGAAATTCAAAGGCAAGCCACAGAGGCCTGAATTGTCTGAAAAGGAAGCAAATATTTGCATAAATCTCCAAGAGGTGGTTTATACGATCCCAGTTTTCCTCTTTTTTGTCTGTCTGTGGGGGAACCTAAAGGAAGATTTTGCTCCTCAGACAATTTTTTGGTGAAGGAGCCATTTGCCTTAGTGTTTTACAAGCTCTGGTGCCAGAGAGGTGGTATGTAAAGTCTCAGAAAGGACTGAAAGCCTTTTTTTAAGTGGAAATATTCAAAGCATGCAAAAGTCTCTAAGCGTCTGTACCAGCGACACGTTAATGCATTTGAAAGGATATTAAAGCTTAACACAGAGAGAAAAAAAAGTCCTAGTGGTAAGATGTAAAACTGCTTAACAGAATTACATCCAGAACTTTGCGTATTTGATCTGAAAAAATAAATCATCTTACAGTTGCTCACATTAAAGCTGCATGTCAGTTTGGGAGCTTTTAGGATCTTGGACAGGTTTCATTTTTCTGGTTCACATATGCTCTGTGTCTATTTGTGCAACTGCTGAACCTCAGATCAGGCTTGCTGGTGACCCCATGCACTGCTTGAGGATTCGTCTAATGTGCAAATTTGAGACAATCATTATGTATAGTATAAAATTATTATCCACCTTTTTTCCTAGCACTCAGTTGTTAATAGCGGTCATGGCTTGATTAAGAATCCTTCTCAGTTTAATGCTTCCAATTAACTTGCATGGTTTTGTGGCTGACTTGATGGCCCAGATGAAGTACGGGCTCTTCTGAGAGAGACACCAAGCTTCATTTCTGGACTAAGGGATAAGGGAAGCCTTGAGATGCGATTCATTTGTGCCTACTGGTGAATTAGGGTTGTCATTCAGACTTGAGCAAATCCAGACTCTTTAGGAGGACGGTCAGGTTAATATGGGAAAACCTGGAACATGGTAGCAGAGTGAAGGCCTCTTGCTACAAACGCAGAGGCTCGAGGCTTGCTGTGGGCTCGTGCTGTCCCCAGCTGGCAGATCTGAAAGGAAGTGATGGGCTGCTGAGGCCTGGAGGGATCACAGGCAGAGGCCGTGCCTGTCACATCCCACTGTTGGCCACTGGGCTGTTGGCTGCAGCAGCTCACAAACCCTAACAAGGTTAGGGAAATGTGTCCTCTGAGTTCAGGCTGATTTTGGTGCAAAAATTGAAAAAAGAAGATTATGAAAGACAGAAGGTTATGGAAAGAAAAAACAAAGCAAAAATTTATCCTGGGACTTCTGTTGCCTTGGGTCTCATGATTTAGAGATTACAGTGAAATCAATGGCTAGGGGACAGATGTACAATGGGTAGAAAACATCTGTTCCTAAAGAAATATTATTTTATTCTTTAAGCCAAGGAAACATGGATACTTTGAAACATCATTCTCTTGTGCTACATGAAAAAAATATTACAAATGGAAAGGAAAGAGCAAACTGATTACCCTAATATTAAGAACATGAAGGGAAATTTATAATACATCTGTGCATGTTCTACACCCAGTCATGCACAGGGCATGTTAATGCTTGTCATAGAATCTGGAATTCATCTTATCAGAAGGGAGACTTTGAGATGTTTCACACCTGCAAAGGCATCAACTGGCTAAACCTAAAGAGTCTTTCACCATGATATGACCTACGTATCTCATTATAGCACAGTATTCACTGCATTTGTTGAAATAAAAACGGCCCAGACCTTTGGTGATTCCTCTCATAAGTAACTGATGCTGAAAAAATGTGTGCTACAGATGTAATAAAATGTAATATTTAACTTGCATTGTCATTTACATTTATTCTTAATTCAGGGTGATATTTGATATCAGTTATTTAACTGAGGACACTTCAGCGTTGCCACTTAAAACACACTTTTTTCCAAAGATGAATTGATAATATCTCAAGTACAAGCACAATGCTTTCATTGCATGGGAAATAAGTAAATATGCTAGTGGATAGATGAAAAACAGTTATAAAAACTATTTTCTTTTTTTAGACGATGGAAAATCTGTAGTTCTTAAATGCTGCTGAGTGTTAACCACTTCTGAATGCTTAATGCTGAGTGTTTTAATGATGATTGTTCAGTACCCATACAAATGTTTTGGCATCAAGTAATATATTGCTTGTTTGTATGGATAAAATCTGAAGGCTGCAGCAACATCTAATAAAACCATTTTCACTCAGAGAGGCATGTAGGCAGGAATAGACTGCTGTTAAAGCACGCAGTATCCAAAAAGAAATTCAGCACAGCCAGTAATGAACATACACCTTCTTTATTTGACTTCAGGTAAATTTGTTATGCTGTCTATAAAAGTGTCATTCAATGCCTCTCCCATATGGTCTAGTAGTCAGGTCTCCTTTAAGATGAAATGTGCTATATCAGGTCTTACTGCTACAACGTTTCTTACTTAAAAATATTCCTAAAAATAACCCAGAATAGAGCAGAGCAGAGCAAAGTTTTGAGATCGGTGTATATAAACACCTCAGAACTGTAACAATTTCACGCCATTAATGATCCTAGGGAGGAAAACTCATGGTTCTCTGTAAGGTCACCAATGTCATTTTTAGGGCTCCTCAGCAACGATTTCATTAAAGTTTTTGTCTTGCAATTGTCTCAGGTTCAAATCAATCCAACCTCTACATGTTAGTGGTATGCCACTGATGCATGGCTCCACCCAGCTAATTCACCTGCTGAAATCAGATAACATGATATAGACAGGAATGAGGAAATTCTCTTCTTAGCAAAAAAAAAAAAAAATACTCATGCACACACATATATGTGCGTCTATGGATAGCTGGATGCACATGTATATATTCACATAAAATATTATCCCTTTTATACATGTTAGATTTAAAATGTTTTCACAGTAAATGGGAATAACAGCTGCCATTAGTTAATTAGCATTTGAAATTAATGCACTGTTCTACGTTTGGGATAGAAAGGAGGTATAATAATTAGGTAGTTTTGAGATCCAGGATTCTTCAAAATGTTGACTATTTAATCATTTAGTGTAGTATATAGAACAATTTGATGGAACTGTACAAATATATACATATATGTTTTCTCCTTTTTGGTGAGGCAAAAACACTATGGTCCCCAAAGGAATTTTTTTTTTCCTGATGCGCTCAGCTATTTTTAGCATTCCCCAGTGGTGTGCCAAAAGGGAGAATTATTTCATCTCTGTAGGGACCTGTGAATTTCATGCAATGTGGGCTTCTGTGAATAGAGTTCACAATGTATTAGAAAAAGGAGGTTAATTTTTATAGTAAAATGTTGAAATGTTGAACTGCCCTACTGCGGCAGTGTGAAGCATCCCACAGATATCTGTAGGGGAGTAAACTCCTAGGAGCTACACAGAGTATAAGACTATTTACTGTTTTAATTGTTGGCAAAAGAACAAATCTGAAACTGAAAACATTAAATTAAGGACATAAATATGTAGACAAAGTATTTTCTGTAGCGCCTCTTAAAATAGAAATAGGACAATACTTCAGAATACTCTGTTTATATAATATATGTCCTTAATTTAATGTTTTTAGTTTCAGATTTATTTTTATTCAGAATAGCAGTAGTTGGCTGCTGATAACGCAACATCCCAGCATCTGAGCTGTAGTCTCTCTCTGACATCACTACATTTCCGCAACTTGCCCTAAAATCATCCATAAAATGTCACAGAATTTGAATAACTAGAAAAAGCTGAGAAAATTTATGATGTCATTGCTTCAAACACTACAAGCTGCTTATGCTGCTGGTGCGGATTGAGTTAGTGACAACCTAATCCCAGGGGAAATGAATGGGACTCCTTTTCACCCTCCTCCTCCTCCTCCCCCCAAGTCTACATGAAGTTCAGAATAGTGAAGGGAAAAATAAAAAAGACTTCGGGGTTATAACTGGTGTAGAGGCTGAGGAAGAAAAATAGGTCTTTAGTCTAAGAAAGGTGAAGAACCCTTTCCAGAAAATTGGAAGGGTCTGTCCCAGCTGCCTTCAGAGGGCTTTATTGTATGCTATGTTCTTACTACACGCTTCTGACAACTGTTTAGTCACTCTGACAATGACATTTTGTCCTGTGAGAGTCACACCCCAGGGACTGAAAGACATTGCTCTTACAGCGTAGACTAATAGACTTATTACCGGATCCAGGGCTGTAGGCATTTTATATACCCTTCTATCCTTTTCCAATTTATGAGGAACATTTCCTTTATAAACCTCAAGGCAAATATATACATATATTCAGATTGAGAAGTGTAGTACGCATAAGACCTAGCTGGACAATTTAGAGGGGAGCCAAGAAAGCCAGCATCTGTGTTAGTCCTGGAGTCCAAACTCTGTCATGGAAGGAAGCATAGTTCAAGCACCACAACAGCCTCGTATCCCTGGCCAGGGTAAAGTCCTCCAGACATCACAACAGGTAATTACAAACTGGCCTCTGGCAGGTCAGAAACCAGTGACAAACACTACACATGTTATGTCTACTGTATGTTGGCAAAATGTAAGACACTTATAACTAAAGAAGATATTTGATTCTGAAGTGTCTTTTCTAGTTCTTTTTAACATGGCCAAACATGAGGTTTTTGGCTAAAGTGAGCATGTTACTCCCTGGACTAGGCATGAAGGAAGTCTGATGAAAAAGACCTTAGTCATTTTCCAAAAGTATTGATAGTGAGATTTTTTATTATGAAAATTTATTCTGGCCTTGGGGCAACTTTGCAGAGTTGGAAAGCAGTAGAAATCTGGTAGGAGCACAGCCCTCGAACTCCAGGTGTGTCTTTCACTAGTCCTGTTAAAAGCAGTTTTGGTCTGTCTGAATTATGATGCTCTGAGGATACATTCTTCAAATGTGCATGCTGATCCTGAACTAATTGTCTTCCTTATTAATCTCTTGAAATTCCTTTTGGGTTCACAGGTTAGCTAAGTAACTAGAGATTCATATTCAGTGTATGCTCCTACTATAGTCTGTTGCTTCTGACTCGTGTAACTTGAATGCGTTTTACCTTCCTTGTCCCCCACCAACACTGCACGCACTTTTTTTTTAGGTGAATGCAGCTGTAATTTGGTGACAGCCGTGACAAGTCCTATAATACCGTGGAGTCATGTAATGAACTGTTTTTATTATGCACTTCTGACTATCTATCTTACTCGTCTTCTGCTTACTTGTCTGTCTAAAATTCTAAAAAACTCCTAACCATTGAGAAATGTGAAAACTTTAAAATAAACTAGCCTAGAAGCGTTTCCTAAAAGTATTACATTGATGAAAGATAAGCATTATTCCTGTCTGGATAAATGACAAGTTTAAGATCGGATGTCTTGTTGCAAGATCTCACTTAGAAATGGAAGCCTAGGTATTTAGTCAGTATAAATCTGCATCTCTCTTGAGTTTGATATAAATGGAGTACTAGAGAGCATGGCCCAGATGTCCAAGCATCATTCAGAAGCCTGAGTTATTTTTCCTTTCTTGATCTTTTAAAGCTTTTTTTTAATCCTTGGATTATTACAGGTTATTAGTCCTTGTAATAATACTGTTTTATATAAAAATCTATTTCAGGTCACTTTAGAAACCTTTATAAAATGTCATACTTCTATCTGTGACTCTAGGCACTTGAGAAAGACACATAAAAATGACTGCCAATAATTCCTTAAAAATGGTAACCTCTTTTAAATAGTTTTAAAAGATATTTTGAAATGAAGATATTTTAAAACCATTACCATTTACTATTTCTAACTTAGCTATGATTTTGTCACTTAAGAATAATATGTTATTGATACCTAAGGATGCAATGATCTGGGGTTTTGATTGTACTCCCTCTCTAATCATTTTCAGAAAGTTTCCCCACCAGGAAAGTTAGACATTGATTAATTTTTATGTGTAGTTTCCATCATTCATTGAAAACCTAGTTAAGTTCTTCCCAAAATATTATTTAAAAAAAAAATTTGTAAAAAAATAGCAGTTTTCAACTTGGAGCTCACCATCATTTTCACAAAATCATCAGGAGCTGCTAATATATTAATGAACATGTGGTGACAACGTTAGCTATAAAATCCCTTTGAGAGTTACTGGAAAAAGAGATTTCCAGATTCAAGTAAAACTTGCTGCTTTGCTAGCTTAGCATAAGGAATCCCTGATTCCCCACTTGTCTACTGTGTTTAAATATTATAACGCAAATATGCTTACATAAAAGCTTATTGATTGGACGAATCACTTGCTTTTCGTGCATTAGTTAAGCAGGCTGCTGTTTTGAAATCTGTCCAGGAGCCCACAGTGGAACCTTTCCTAATCCATCTGTTTAAGTCTCAAATGGCTTCACTGCTCCACTCACTTACCAGCACTGCTGGAATGTTAGTGCTTTATGATTAAAGGATATTGTTGTTCTTTTCATCCATCATCCTAGAGTCTGCTATTAATAATACAGTTCTTTTTTCCTCCCTCTCTCTCTCTCTTTCTCTCTCCCTCTTTTTTTTCTTGTAGGCTGTTTCCTTAAAAAGCTGCTTAGATTTGCTGTTCCTCTGTGCCTTGTTTTTCATTATTGAGGTAGGTCATTTTCAGCAACTGAAGTTGGATGGACAAAAAAATAAGTCGCATCAGTGCTTCCTTGAAAGTGTGCCCTGTTTTCAGTGTTTGAAAAATGAGTGGGAGAAAGACAAAGGAAAATTAAGCTAAAATGAGAGAGAGGGAAAGGCAGAACTGTAATAAGAGGCATCAAATAGTACAGAACTCTCTGTGGCTCCAGAAACATGTATAAATTATAACTTCATACTCGTAATAATATTTGAAAGCATTTTTTTAGATCTCTTTGTGATTAAATTATATTATAGGGAAAAATCTTAGGTTTAATTTTATGGAGGCATTTTCATTTTTTAGTAATGAAAATGTGCCTACTGTAAAATATCTAACCTATATTTGGATATAACTGCTGTTCAGTGACATTTCAAATAAAGCAAAGAACCTTTTTGACTTTAGTACAAATCTAGCGGTCTCCCAAGAAAAAAGGGACTTAAGGAAAAAATAATATTTTTTTTTTTCCTTTATAAATGGATAAAGAGCCACAGGTATTAAAAGAGAGTTATTAGTCAGGCTGTTGTGAAAGACCTGATATCATGTTTGGTCAAAGGGGCTGAGTGTCATCGTGAGAGAGTTCGTCTCTGGGACAAGAAAGCGACAGAGCGAAGCCCTGAGAACATGCCGGGACACTTCATATTCAATCCACAGGCCTATAAAGAGATGAAAAATGAGCCTTGTCCAAAGCTCTTACCTCAGCACCCAGTGGCAAAAATAAAATGTGAGCTCGGGACTGGGTCTCTTTGAAGCTGAATTTTTCTTTTTTTTTTTTTCTAAACTCTGCAACAAGCCTCTGGTGGTTACAGGTATTGATCGTCAGAAAGTAATCTGTTCAGGTTTGGGGGCATGCCAGACCATATCCTGGAGTACATTCCTTCCTCTCCAAGGACATGTTGAGCTTTTTACATTGTCCACACTGGCTCACTTGTCAGCTGTCTAGTGTCTTTGTCATTAGTGATTTCCCTGTTTGTGGGGAGCATATAATTAAATATCCCCCCCACCCCCCAAATTCATTGTTAATCTAGAATTTTTAGCCTGTGCCAAAAGGTTTTCCCCCCCTTTTTTTAACCCTCATTTTTCTTTTATAATCATTATTTGATTCCCTCTGGCTGCCTGCTACTTATTTGTAGTAGTACCATTCATCCATTGAGACCTTTCCATCTGTCGCACAGCTTTGCTTTCTCTCCCCAGAAGCTTTCTTCTCCTACTGTGCCATGTTTGATTTTTTGGGTTTAGTTGCATGTTTATATGCTCTTTTTAGTATTTTTAAAAAATGTTTCAGTATTCAGAACAAATACAACAAGAAGAAAAAAAAAACTAGAACGCTAGATTTGAGAGGGGCTCAAATCTAACATTAAGCACAGAGGTAGGATGAGGAGATTAAAATTCCTGATGAATTAAGGAATAAACAAATACAGTCAATACATAACTGATGGCCAGATCTTGCTGTCTCTGTATTATTGTTGCCTTCCAACGCAAGAGAAATAAAAAACAAACAAGCACTTGCATGGGTCTCCCTGGTGAAATACTAGATGGGCTAAAACCAACAGTGCAACTCTTCAGAGGGGCCAGAATTTTGCTTTGTGAATCTTCAACTGATACATTTAATTGTAATTTTGGTCTAATGGGATTTCACATTTTGGGGAGGAGTGTGTCAAGTGCATCTTAGCATTTCCTGTGAGCTAGACTGGGATTTTTTATATCTGCTATACGAATCCACCTTGCAAATGACTCAGATGCTTTGGAGGTGTCCTGGAAAATATGTTTTCAGTAGAAATAACTTCACCATTTGAAAAATGATTTATCCAGCTATGTTGCAAGTATTGATAATCTCCAAGGACACAGAAAAGCTATGTGTATGTCCCGATTTGAATGGCAGACTCCACAATGTTTCCTTTGCTATCAGCTATTTTGTAGCACTGTTCTGAGAATGAACTGGAGGGAAAAAAAAAAAGTTTTAGTACACCTATGTATCTGCAGATATCTAAAAATGGATGTGTTTTACAAAAATATTATCTACAAAGTGTTGATCCTGCAAAAATAAGGGTCATTCAGAACCAACTTCTATTTTACCTGAACCCTTCAGCATTTTGCAAAGGAAAATAAATGATTCATTTTCTGGTATCATTTCTTTCAAAGACATATTGGTAAAATCCAGGGATCATTTTGGTTTGGTAAAATGCCATTATGTGTAGGCTGTATGATGTCTGGCTATTTGTATTTCTGCTTCCATTTATTCACAATTCCCAAAGTTCAGGAAGGAGGAAAGAAAATGGGGGCGGGCAGGGGATGGGAGAGGTAGGCAGCTCCTTCAGTCCAACCAGACCTCCGAGCAATTTTTATACTTCTTCTCAAGAATGAATGATTGAAAAATAAAAAGGCTGTAAGTACTTTTTTGTCTTCAGTCCCAAAGCAGGATCAATCTATGCTTGTGTCAGTCATGTATGCCTTGCCTGCTCTGAAAGACCTTCAGTGGGAGAGATTCCACGATGGCCCAGGGAATCCAGTCCAGTGTTTCATTATGTGTACTTTTTCTCACAGAAATTTAAGTCTATTACCTCCTATTTTACCCAAAGTGGACTTGGTAAATAGATTATTCTCTTCCACATTGCAGTCTGCTCTCAAGTTTCTCCTTCCGTTTTCTTTAGTTTAAGGTTAAACATCCCCAGTTCTTTCAGACTTTCCTCATGGGTCTGATAATTCACATTGCTCTGCAGCTCATCCGTGTCTCTCCAATGTGACAACTCAGAGGTGCACACAAAGCTTCAGATGACACTTTCTGGGTTAAATTGAAAGATTATTTCACATGTTTTGCAGATGTTAATTTTTTTTTTCCCAGTCACATCATATTTCTTGACACCTGTCAATAGTGTAAGATTATACCAATATTTTAGTTTTCTCCTCATTTTGGGGGCCTAACTGGAAGGCAAATAGTAAATTTGGGTGACAGTCTTAAAAGCATGATGCTCTGATGAATGCAGTGAGGCAAGAGCTTTACAAGTATGAAATCCCAGTACAACCCACTTCATTGATGTGTTAAGCAAAACAAACGGCACATCTGAGATTCTGATGAGATCCATGAGGAGATGCTAATAGCAATGGAGTTCCCTACATGGATAAGACTGTATCCACATACTGTCACTGTAGAGTCAGGGGCTTAATATGACTGACTTGCTAATAGACCTGTTCTGCAAGTGTTCTATTCCCATATGTGTGAGCCTAATAAAATGGAGAGGACTAAGGGTGGAGGGTGATTATTTCTTAACCTAAGGCAAGTGGAATTGATATCATTGGATGAAGCTATTTCACTGTGCACTGGACTTATATACTCATATCAAGGACAGAAAAAAAATAAAGTGAAATCTGCACCTCTGCACCCATAATAGCTGAAGTAATTTTTTTTTTATTTTTCTTCATACACAATTTAACAATTCTAACATCTAAAATAATGTCTGAAAGTGACCCAAGATGACAGTGATCTTCAGGGAGAAGGCTGGATGTGAGAAAGTCTGTATCATCTAATTTACTATCACAAAGTTTATTTGTCAACGTGAGGGAGTTTTACTCTGAGTTATTATATTTTTCCATAGGAACATATATCATCCTGTGAATATGGTACTAAATTGAAAAGCTGCCTCCCCCTTTGTGGATAACACTTATTGTCTCTTTGTCCTACAATGAACCTAGGTGGATCTACCTACTAATAGAAGAAGATTTTGTTGTAAAGCTCTGTCTATTTTTCTCTTCCTTCCTTCCTCACATCATCACTTTAAAACTTCCGAGCCGTAGACCAGAGTGCTTGTGTTAAGTGAATGTATTTGACAGGAGCTAAATCTTTTGGGCATTGCAATAGGATTTCCTCATCTTGGCATGTGAAGACTGAGAGCGTTCTTTGACACCAGCAGCAGAGGATGTGAGCACAGCAACTTTCAGGGCATCAGAAGTGTCAGCATAAGGAAAAATCAGCAAAAGGAGACAGCGTTGAGGTAATTTTCCCACACCAAGCCATGAATTTAGCCAACTCCTGCTCTTGCAAATTCTGGGCTGACAGAGTTTCCCTCTTTGTTGCTAAATATCACATAAACTGTTCTGTCAGCATCAAGATTTGTTCAGTCCCCTTATGTAGTAAAATAAAAATATAATCCTTATGCCCATGTTTGAAATTTGAGCATAAGCGAAAAAAAAAAGAAGTAAACCTTTTCAACAGGCCAAGGCTACATTTTGGAGGTTCATTTTTCAGAACATCATGTAGTCAATGCTGTCATGAAGAGCTGAAGGCGAAAGATATGTAGGGCACAAGTACTAAAAATTGAAAATCTTACTCCCATTAAAATGCATGGGATTTCTGCCAGTTGCCGTAGACGTCAGTGGCAGCAGCATCCTGCTATTTTTTTTGTTTTTACTTTCCACTTTCCTCATTTTTTGTTTATTTTTTAATCCTAAGAAAAAGAAATAAATCATACGTTACTAGAATGGTTTCCAGAGTTAATATCTCTGCTAATGTTATTAGGGTTATTCTTTACTTATGTTCCAAGTTTTATAGTGATGATTTTAGCCTGTTATCAGGACAAATCCTTGTTACAGTTAGGTTAGAGACTTCTTATCCCACAAGTCCTTATAAATGTGGTTATTGCTCTGAGTTCTTCTGCACCCAGCTGTATTTTTGTTGAGGTACTCCTAGGCATAAGTGTTTGAAAGACTGGGCTCTCTTTTTATATAAAACATAAATATCAGACAAGAAAATGAAAGCTCTGAATCACCAAAAAGAGCTTCTGGTTTCAGCACCTAAATCTGGGTTTGAGATTAAATATTTCTGCACCTGAGCAGCTTTTTATGTCTGTGCTACTGGGGAAGCATGACCATAGTATTATTTCTTTGCACAGAATCATTTCTTCAGTGTTTCCTATTCTATTCTGAATTTCTAGTGCCTTTTATAAGTAAGGTTTTGTATATAATCTGGACACAATATTGTTGCTTAGCTGTGTGTCATGGTTTTTTCTACGAGTAATTTATGAAGTGCACCTTGAAATAAAGGGAAGCTTCCTTGCATGGATATAAATGCCAAAGAGAGAGTAAAAGCTAGAAGCCACAAAGGGATGTGAAGTATCAATTTCTGAAGGGATCCCTCCCACCACCACCACCCTGCTTCATGTCCAGTAAATCTCTGTGAGTTAGAATTGCTGTT
Organism: Struthio camelus; assembly: GCF_040807025.1. Classification (NCBI taxonomy): domain Eukaryota; kingdom Metazoa; phylum Chordata; class Aves; order Struthioniformes; family Struthionidae; genus Struthio; species Struthio camelus. The sequence goes on from NC_090944.1 coordinate 53,862,125, forward strand.
TCTTCTTTGCATACTTCAGCAGTAAAGATGCACAGAGAAGTTCTCATCCAGTCTGAGGAACAGACCTATACCCAGGAAGACTGCTATCTGTTGAAGTTTATCACTGCTGTTTGGCAAGAGCAAGCTGTAGAAACTGGGCTTGGGCATCCAGATGTCAGCAATAACCTGTCTGGCTTCCTTGGGAACTCCAGGGTGGTTGTTTCCAGTAATATCTGTAGGACCCTATTCAGGGAAATTATTGACTGAAAAGTGCCAAGAGAACACAGACACAGAATCACACAGAATGGCTGAGCTTGGAAGGGACCTCTGGAGATCATCTAGTCCAACCTCCCTGCTCAAGCAGGGTCAACTAGAGCATATTGCCCAGGATCACATCCAAACGGGTTTTGAATATCTTTAGTGAAGGAGACTTCACCACCTCTCTGGGCAACCTGTTCCAGTGCTCTGTCACCCTCACAGCAAAGAAGTTTTTCATCCTGTTCAGACAGAACTGCCTGTGCTTCAGTTTGTGCCCGTTGCCTCTTGACCTGTCACTGGGCACCACTGACAAGAGACTGGCCCCGTCCTCTTGACACCCTCCCTTCAAATACTTGTACACCTTGATCAGATCGCCTCTCAGTCTTCTCTTCTCCAGGCTAAACAGGCCCAGCTCCCTCAGCCCAGCATCTCTTCATAGGAGAGATGCTCCAGTCCCCTCATCATCTTAGTGGCCCTCCGCTGGACTCTCTCCAGTAGTGCCATGTCTCTGTTGCGCTGGGGAGCCCAGCACTGGACACAAGACCTTGTGTCAAAGTCAAAGACCTTGACTTTACTCAAAGCAGTCAAAATTCAGCATTGGGAATGACTTTTATCCAGCATAGAAAGAAGTTGCTTAGTGTGGTTTTCCCAGGTGTCTGATCATCGCCTAGATATCAATCTTTGCTACTTGGATTTATCAAAATAAAGAATGTCCTCCTATAATGAAATAGGGACGCCAAGTTTCTCCTTTCACTCCTGCTCTTTGGCTGATGCTGTTTTGCATCTCCCCTACAAGTACATTCATTTCAAATCAAAAAGAGAAACAGCTTCTTTCCCTTTAGGTGATACCACTTTCATGTTAGAAAAGGTTTTTTGGAAATATCTTCCCATCCTTTCGACCAGTAACATGAATGACACGATTTTTCTCAGTATTGTAGTTGGAAAAATGGGGTGGAGTGGTTTTATTTTGTTGATTGATTAAGGAACAAAAATCAAAAATCTATATAACTTATTCCTGGAAAATATAATTTCCTGAAAATAAAAAATTTTTCTCCATATCAAAAATATTATACAGGACCACCCCTTGGAACTAAATAAAATATAATTGTTACCATTGTCTTGTACAATGTTCAGCATTTTAAAGTGATAATCCAGGCTTAAATCTTTGTATAAGGTATAATAGTCTGAGTAATTTCACCTTAATTGGTAAGTCTTTTGTTTGTGCAACATCCTGCACTAATTTTTTTTTAAAGTAAGTAAAATATACAGAGTAAAACAAGCTGCAAGCATACAAGACTAAGAATGACTAACATGGCTCTTGCATTGCTTCTCAGTTTCTTTCTGCATGAAAAGGTCAGAAGTCTGAACAGATCAGATCTAAACAGTATGCTGGTATGGGATGGGTGGAAAACCATGAACCATGTTGTGGTTCTTTCTCATGGTAAATTATTGGTACTTTCTCTAACAAACGAAAATGATAGTTCAAGCTTGTCTGCTTTTAATGTAATCAGTTTTGAGACTGCATTTTCAGGTTGTGGCAAAAAATGACTCCACCATTTCCAGCTCCTGTCTCTCTCCTTCTCTCTAATATTTTTTTCTTTTTTTTTGGTCACTGGTAAAAGTGTAACTAGGTTTTCTGGGAAAATACAGCATCCAGTGTTTCCTCATGCCTTTCCTTGAAGTATTTCTTTTGTCTGTCTCCATTACACCCGTGTGCAGTGACACAATGTTTCTGCACAGTGGGAGCTTGCAATCTCTAAAGAGGCTTTCCAGCATTGCTTTTTAGACTGAAATCATTACAATCTTCAATAGCTACTTGGATTTGAAAAAACTAGCACATTATTATTCTCAGGACTGTCTGGATGTAAAAAGAGGCTATTTTCTTACTTCCTTTTATTTTATTTTATTTTTTGGTCCCTGGGTACACATTGCCCTTACACCTAACTTTAGTTTGTTTGGATCTCTGTCGCAGCTCCAATTCAGATAGCTTGTGCTGTTTGTGTTTTACTTTTGTGCAGAGTTTTACACTGTAAATGAGAAATCTCTGTCAGAGATATTTATATTTTGGTTATATTTAATACTTTTGAGTTGCACATCGTTTTTGTGTGTGACTAATTATTATTGTTATCATTATCACCAGCATAGTGGAATATATTGTACAGTATGTTACTATAAATATTATGATATGTAATGTAACAGATGTTTGATAATATGTCTATGATTTTTTAATTGGCAACAAGTTTCATAGGGCCTTCCGATCATCTATTCTGATATCCTATAAATCACAAAACCATGTTATTTGCACCAGAATAACACTATCCTAAGCTAATGACTTTATTTAGATTAATTCCTTATGGGACAAAACTGCTATTTCCCCCAGTGAGAGGAGGAGAGATCCGGATGTTACCAGTGTCTGAGGCTCTGTAGTGAGTGGGAACTGATTAAGAAAGATATGCCCAGATGATTCCAGCTGTGCTCTGTGGCCTGTATTGCAGAAAAAGAGCTCCAAATTCTTTGCTGAATTGACCAGAAAGGAAATCCCTTTCTAACCCTAAGTCTGGTGTGTGTTTGACCCTGTGCATCTGAGCAAGTTATGGTCAGGCGTCTATGAAAGTCTTGGGAATCAGAAAGACACAGCACCACAGTATCACAGAGAAATATGATTCAGTCTTGTTCCCTTTTTTAATAAACATAGCATTTTTTCTCACTTTCCTTTTTTTGATCATTTAAAGGCTATAACTTGAAAGAACTTTAGAAAGAGTCATATCATAGACATTTCTAAAATATGCAAAATGGAAAATTCCATTTGTGAATTGCTATTCTACCTGTACAGCAAGGCAAACACACACATAGGCCAATGCCTGTGTGGCCAATGTTTTTATTTAGTCTAGTGATACTTACAGAGTGCTTTTCTCTGATAGAATTAATTTCTGGTATTCAGTGGAATGGTCACTACTATTGGAAAACCGGCCTGAGGAAAGTTATGCAAAGTCTTTTGGGGGACAGTTTTTAGCCCAACACCAAGCAACTCTCCCCATCCCCAACTTTAGCAAGCATTCTGTTGGATTTGGGAGAAAGTGAGGGGTGAAGGACTAAAAGTACAGTCTTGTCCCGTCTCCTCTATGACAGCTCGTCATGGGAGAAAGGGTAGTGGAAAGACTATGAAGCAGACAGCATCTCTGCAGCAAGAATTGCAGAACCTTTCCCAAGTTTGTCTGACCTCTCTATAGCCTCTTTCTCAGCTTTGGATAAGGGAAGGTAACCAAGAGCATTCGTGGGTTGCAAAGTGGGTCAACCTTAACAGCTGAGAAGTGTCAGCTTTGCGTATTACTGTATTTCTCAATGATAATAACAACTCTGCAAGAGATATTTCAGATACTCTTTTCGTTTGTCTGGAGATAATGCAGGCCTTCACAAATCTGATACTGATGCTAGATGCAGAGGCTCTGGAGCAAGCTGCAGAGTGTCCTTGGAATAATTTCTCTGAATAACTGTTGGGAAAGCCTACTTACTGATACCTAAATTTTTTAATTTTGATAGGATACTTAGCTGCACACAAAGCAAAGGAAAATCAGGCAACAATTCCTCCAAATGATTTTTAAAACAACTAAAATCCTCTGATGCTCCTGTTGCCACTGGATGATATGAAATGTGTTGATATAAGGAGCTATTTTATTGGTAGACATCAATTTGATCCCTGAAAAACCTAGAGGTATCTGGAACAGAGAGTGAACAGAAAGATTTCTTCCATCATCTTTTGAATGACTCAGGCCTCTTCCTACCTAAGCAAAAAATAATAGAACACAGCATTTTCTATGAAAATGGTAGAGTTGAGTTTTGTTCTGTTTTCTACCGCATGAAGATGTGTATTGCATATATTGACATGTGGCTTACTGTTTTCATGCAGTTTTCCAAGCATTAGTGCCATCTTTCATGTTTGCACTGCTACTGCTGTGGAAGTATTCATCTAATGTATCTGAACTTTGAAGTTCAAAGTAAAGAACAATTTTGCCAGGTACTCTGTGGAGCCACACCAGATAAAGTCAGTAGTACTGATCCTCTTGGTACAACTAAACACCTATAAGACTATTATAATGAGGCCTTTTAAAGATGGATCATAACTGTCCAATGTGTTCTTAAATTAGCATAGAATAGATATCACAGAGTATAAGGTACTGTTGATGTTCCAGTACTCAACCAGATTTTAACAAGCATAAACACTGTCTTAAACCTAATCCAGTGCCCATTTTATTGTCTCTTATGCGACTGCATGATGTAACAATGTGTAGTAAAATACGCACAATGTTTTCTCAAAATCTTGCAGTTATTCAGCGTTAACCCGCTGGGCTCACTAGGATTCTAAGGAACCTGGATAGAGAAACAAGCTACTGCTGAAAACAACACAGTGATCAATATCTTGCATTACTGTAGAAATCCTCTGGGGCTTACAACCTTATTTTCTTGTGTTTGGCAGGGAGCCCTGGAGAACAACAACGAGGGTGAATCACAGCAGTTGCAGCGAATATTGTGTTCCAACTGAAAGTGTTCCCGAGCTTCATGAATCCAGGGATTTTTTTTAAGGCCAGAAGGGACTGTTGGAGAGCCCTATTAGCACAGACCATAGGACATTCTGGTATTAATTCCTGCCTTGCATTCAATAACTCCATGTGAACAAGGCTACACCTTTTAGGTAGCCCACCAATCTTGATTTAACTTTTGGCAGTGCTGGTTGTTGTTGTTCTAATGGCTAATTGTCTTTACTACTATAAATGCGAGGCTTATTTTAATTTTCTACTTGTTTGTCTTCAACTTTCAAAAGTCAGATCTTACAATGCCATTGTTAGTCTGAAGAAACTTTTTAAATGAAATTTGTGACTCTTGCGTGCTTAATTTCTCCCTTAGTATCTCTAACAGTCCCTTTGGTAAGGGGAAACTTTCTTACAGCCTAAAATAAAAGGTATGAGTTCCAAAACTTTAATCGTTCTCACAGCTCTTCATAAATTCAGACATGGTATTAACTTATCCAGCTTTAACTTTTCAGATCCCAAATACATGCAAGGTGGTCAGTATATTCAAAGAGCTTTTAAGTAATAACAACATCAGTAAAGTAATAATAAAAAGGAATTTATTCTTGCACAAAATATATTTGGGAACTAGCGTACTTTCCTTCAAAAAATCTAATTTTTGACCACTACTTGCCAAAATAAGGTAACTGCAGAAAATGAAACAGTCATATGTTCCTCAGTTATGTCTAGTTCTACAACTTGGTGAGTACATGAGAAAAAGATATATTATCAACACCCACGTTTAAGGCCTGATCCAGTTCCTGCTGCAATCAGAGAGGGTGTTCCATTAACTACACGAGGGGTTAGATCAGGACTTTGCTGAACAGTAGGACTGTTCTTTTCAAAGATGACATATTTAAATATGAAAAGTAATGAAGTAAGCATGGCAAACTATGGTGTAGTTGGAATCTAATTTTCACAGCTTTTTTAAAATTAGAGATAGATATCTCTATTGTAAGTATGGAAACATATAAAAGTAAAGTACAGGTAAGGAAGAGGGCTGAATAAATTAAATCACATCTGCTGAAGTTATTAACATCACAAAGCTGCACGTTAGAGGTAAAATCCTAACTTCACTGAAGTTAAAGAGATCTGCTGCCTTTAGCAATGTAAGATTTTCCTCTTGATTTGAATTAGGTAAATTCTTTCCCAATTTTTCTTTTACTCTACTTGAGAGCCTAAATGTAGCTGCAAATACAAACCTGAGACAGAAAAATGACTTGTTATCACTGATGTGTGGGGGAGAGAGCGGGAAAAGAGGAAAAAATAATATATTTTGGGCGAATATAGTGTTTAAAGACACAGAAATCTGGATTCTGCTTGATTATGTGTGAAAGTATGTAAGGACCATGTCATCCCAGGTAGGCAAGAATATTCTCATCATCTTTAAAATGCATCATATTCAAGATGCATTGGCAAAATGTGGGAAGGGGAAGAAAAATCCCCTTCAGATTATTTTCTAATTTATTCTCAAGATATAAGAGGCTGAAAAAGACCACTGTCTATCAGTATGACACAACTACAAACAGTGTTAGCTAATGTATTTTAGTTGTGACAGTCATAGGTAAATCCCAGTGTGGATTTTTGTATTGCTGGACAGGAAGGTAGTTGTATCATCTTTGTTTCCGTACAGATTTCACCTACACTTTTAGGGTTATAATCTGGTGCAGGAGAAAATCTTTAATTCTGAGAATCAATCATTTCTGAGCAGCTGTCCTCATTAACAGGAAATAGCTCTCAAAACCTTGTCTGGACAGTATTCCTCATAAGGAATTATAGGTGGGTTTTTCCATCGGATATTTTAAATGGTAGACTAGATATTTAGAGCTGGGATACTGAAGAATAAAATAGCATCCTAAATGCTGTTTCCTTCCTCTTCTTGTGTTATGTAGGAAGGAGGAAGAAAAACTTAATTGGGTATCTCAGCTTTGTAGTCATATGCTGAGAATTTTTCCAAAGAGCATAAACCTTTTGCTTTCAGAGGTCTGGATAATTTCCCAGTGCATCAACATTAATGTCTCTGTTTATCTCACTTTATCGTAACTTGGAATATGAAGTAACTTCTAATAATTTCACTTTTAGCTTAGCACTGCAGAATCTATTATTCTGAGGCTGGAATCACATGCCATCTCAAAACCCAGCCAGCGCTGTGTAAGTATTTTGCATGATGACAGATCCAGAGAAGGTGAGCCTGAATGCATAATTACTCTAACGTGCAGTTAATACTAGTTGATAAAGCTATGGACACACAATTAAGAAAACATGCTTGGTAAAACAGGTTTTTTAAATAGATGGGAATGAACTGTACCTAGTTACAAAGGCTTGTGAACTTCCCTTCTCTTCTCGAATGTCACTGCTTCAGATTGCCTGGGCAGCCTCATGTATAGTGTTTGCTTCATGCATAATGATTTCCCTTTCCCCCACCCTTCCTTGAACAGTTTTGCCTTTTCGACTAGTTACTGTTACCACCATTTAATAAGAAGGCTTTCCTTGGCTTTCTAATCGAAAACTTGCTTTTATCTTTCTTCATAAAAGAATTGAAATGGCTTCTCTCAGGTTTCTGTAGCCTCTGGGGAGATAAGGACCCTGCGGTTAACAGGATGAGAGATTTTTGTTTAGAAATTTTTATTTAGACAATGAAAAATGACCTCTGTAAACTCAAAGCTATCTTATTTTGGGGCTTTAGGCTTCTGGCAGATAAATCAATTGGGCCCTTGGGACGGCAAAGGAAAAACCTTTGCAGTAACTATGTCAGGACAACGCAATAGATTTGTTGTGAGGATGCAGTTGTATTGAAGGTAGAATGCACTTAAAAATAAATATCATTTTATTTTCTATAAAATATTCAGGATTTGGATAGTACACTTTTCAGCTGCCACAAGTAAATATTTTTTGTGTGATATAAGCTTGAGAAAAGGCCTGATTTTTTCTGGGCACTAGGGACAGTGGAGGTGGGTGAGGTGGGGGCGTACAAAGAGAAGATGCTTTAGCAATTAAACATTTGACTTCAAATTAAAGCATTTACTGAAGATATTTTATTCTCCGTATTGCTCTTTAAAACCAAAAGCCATTTCCAGTGATAAGAAAGCCTGCTTTTTGAATACAAGGGCTTAATGCTGTTCTTTCTTAAAAAAAAAAAAAAAAAGATTTAATTATTGCCTAGCTAAGGCTGTGTCTTCAACAGAGTATCACAACAGTTTTCACACCTATATGAACCCTAAAGAACTTTTCAGATCTTCACAGCATGAACTTGCACTACATATTTGCTCTGAAGAACAAGCGTAGCACTTTGCTGTGCGTTCTCTACCTGTTTCATGCAGAGTGCAGCTACAGAGTGAAAAGTTATGCAGACATAAATTGCAAATTTGACAAGGAAGCAAACGAGGAGACAGATGCTTAACTAAAATGTATTGATATGCAATTGTCAGTGAGTCGGTGGGTGTTGAATAACACAGTTAAGATGCATCAATGAAGCCTTATTTCATCTAAAATAAAAACTATTGTAAAAAGAATTTGAGACTGCGATACAAACTAATGAAGAGCAGATAAACACATGTTAAACTGTTGCTACCCTGTTGCACGTTGATATTTGCTCAAAACACCTTGGCAGTGGGGTCTCGGGCTGCCTGCGAGAAGCAAGGTCTGTTGAAGAAAGTGTCTCGTGGCTCCAGCTTCATGTTAGGAGACAGCAGAGCTTCTCTAAGTGCAAATTATGTGACGTGTTTGGTAGTGCTAAATGCCACCAAACTCTTCATTACTACTACTCGGTAAAGGAAAATATAGCTCAAGAGGAGAAAGATTGTGCAAGTTTGCACTTTCTGTGTTACATTGGCAGGTTACATTTAGCTATTTCATTTGCTGGAAGTTGTTTCTATTCGAGAGGATCCAGCTTCACACTGCTGTTTTTTTAAGAAGCAAAACAGCTTCAGATAAAGGTCTAAGAAATTAACCTAAGTATCATTTTACACCATAAAGCTGCCATTTGACGATTTAGCTGTCAGCCCCTTGCAGGATTTTTCACAACATACAGTTAGCCACAAAGCGTCACTCACCTGGAGTCAGCAATACTCTTTGAAAGCACCAGCAACACTGCCTTAATTTGGCATTTGATTTGATATTGATTTGATTTGAGATCTTCTATATCTTAGCATCCCTGGGGTATTAAGACATATGCTTGTAAATTAGATGTGAAATAATTTATCAAAATTATAACAATCAGCATAACTGAAAGATGTATTCAGTGATATTTACTGTGAAACAGTAAGCATGATCTCTTTGCATTGAATGAAACTGATACAAAGCAAAGCCCTAGAAAACTGGCCCTTAGAGAAATTTCTGAAAAGGTCATTTATAGATTTTTAAATACAAATGCTCTAGCCATTGGTACCCTAATTTTGAATTTGCTGCTATAGGAGGGACATAAAGCCCTTTGGAGAATGTTTCCGTTTTTCCCAAATTTGCTAACAGTAACATGGAGATTCACGCAAAGGTTACACTTTCAAACATTAGCTTTTTTTTTTTTTTTTTTTTGAAAGCCTGGCGATATAGTTAAAGACAGCCAAAAGACTTTAATTCTGATCAGAGCAGCTGATGTTCATCATGTACAGTTTACTTGTAAGATGGAGGTATTTTAACAACAGCTTCTGAAACTTGGAGAATTTTGACTCTGCACTTATTTTCAGCTTTGCCTAGGAAATCAAGGGCAAAAGCCTCTACTTTTTGCTAAATAGATGCTTATGATACCAAGGGTGGGTTTTGGTCACTGTGCATGCAGGAGACCCATTTTTGAACCTAGCAGATCACCTTTTTTCTGCTGAGTGAACTTCACTGATTTCTACTCTGTGATGTTGAGGCATTTTATGAACACTAAAGCATTTAACCTTGAAGACTGCTATCACAGACTACAGTGTTATTCAAATTGTAAGGCAGTGGTGGTGAACACGGATTCTTGAGACATGTTTGGCTTATGAACAATTCAAGCATAGTTTCCATGCGGGGGTTATGCTGCAAGGAATGCAGTTAGGCTCTCCTCATGTAAGAGGTTACTGGAAAATCAAATCTATGGCTAGATGAGAAGGCAAACCAGCAAAGACTGCTGAGATCCACAGTGCTGGCACTGTTGGCACTGTGGGCACTTCTAGCTCAGCCTTCATTGCAAAGTGGAGCAGTGGGGCTTCCAGAGGCCATCATTACTGTTCTGCTGTGACCTTATTTCTTTTACTTCCTCTCCCTTTTCTTCTCAGAGGTATGCATGTGAGTTTGATGAAGGGTGAGAAACCTGGTCATTTTGAAACTGGGGATTTCCTAGAAGAGTGATTGCTCTCCTGACGCTTCATGATTCCCAAAATTATGTTATATTCCTAAACCACCCAACTCTTCCTTGAGTGCTTTCTCATATAATCTGAAACTCCATTCCTGAAGGCATAAATGTAATAAATAAAGTAACTAAGGATTACAGCAGATAAGAATTCCTGTGCCTAATGATTAGCATCTGAAAAGTGCTCCTAGATTTCCACATCACAAATCTCTAATGCTATTTATTGTGTTTGATATCAGTGCTGCAGACCAAGTCCACAGAGTATGAGTTATTTAGCTTCACCTTGCTAGTAGGTCTCTGTCCTTAGTTTTCCTTCCAGGAGAGCTGGTTGATGTGTTGCAGTCGAAAGCCAGCATTTGAGCTGATACATTAGGCTACATGGATGCTTAGGAGGTTTGGGCTCAGTTGCATGCAAACTGGGATACGTAGCATGAAAGGATGGTGTGGATCACAGCCTGGGAGGCTGGTTTCTTTTCCATTACATCTTCCTTATGCCTCTGCATCAGCAGGAGGATGTTGATAGATGTTGGTTTGCACAGGAATATGCTCTCTGACACCAGGGAAGTCATTCTATACACCCTTAGTCATTTGTTTCTGAGATTTGAATTAAGAACTAAAGAAGATTATGCATTTTACTTCCTCTTACCAGAAAATTTGGTGCTGCCTAACTTTAATAGCTGCTGAGAGATGCTTTCCAAGCATTTTTTGTCCTAAAAATAAAAGCCCAGAATGGACTGTAATGTGTAAGGCAGCAAATAGTTTCGTTTCTAGACCTTTCTACAAAAAACAATGTGTGCTGTAATAAAAAAGAGAGAATTTGTCTATGTGAACATTTGACTTTCTCATGAAATCTCAGATTTGTCTGAACTGGGCCCTCATGCTGGTTCATGTCCACATAACTCATCCTTTACAGTCATAGACTGATGTGACACAGGGTAATAGAAAGTGATGCATTGCCTGAATTTAAAGGAACACGGACTGTTTCAGGATCTGCTGTGCGGTATGAGATCTGTATCAGATTTGAAACAAAGCTAACCAAGCAGACAGAGCAGTAAGATATCTATAGCATCCATTAATCAGTATATACTATACTGTTGCTGGCTTTTTTTTCTGTTGGTGTTCTTTCTGTGTGTGTTCACCATCTAATTTTTTGCTTGGTGCATTTTAAAGCTAAGACAAACACACAAGGTTACTCCACTAACCATTTACAGTTCTCTTCTCCTCTCTGTTCTTTTACAGTTCTTTTCTGCTCTCTTTTATTTCACTTTAAAGAATTATTATTCTTTAATTCCAACTCTCCCACTACAGTTGTAGATCATCAATATATCTAAAGAATTATTCTATATCTGTTAAAAATACAAAGGAATCAGTGTTATTATTTGTAACCTGAGTATCCTTTTTGTATGTGTGTGCATGTACTTTCATGTCTTTACCTTAACCTGACAGGGCCTAAACACTGGAGTACTCACAACAAATATTCGTACTAACCCGACATTGCTATTAATCATAGAAAATGATGAAATTTGTTCAAATTAGATTTGGTATTAGTAAGCTCTTTGGAATCCTAGATTCTCATGGAAGCAACATAGCTCTTCGTTGTTGAGAGGTCCATGCACTTCACTGGAATATTTTTTTAGATGAGATCTTAAAAACTGAGGTTCTTCGTGACGTACATGCTTGCTGAGGAGTGGAACACACACTTTATATAAGGGAAAAGTTCTGCCCTGTTGTCCTCAGTCTTTCTCTCTGGATCATATTCAAGAGAAAGGATAGACTCTCCAGATGCACATCATTTATCTTCAGAAAGAATGGCGACCAGTGCTTGCGTCCTGAACACTCGTGCTCAGCAGCTAACAACTGTAGCTTTACATCAACTCATTCTTTATTTCTGATAAATCCAAGTGTATTTGTGCTGTATTCATATGTTATGAATCTCAGTAGAAAGAGTATCTTCACTTATGATGGCCTTTTTGCAGAATATCTCAATAAACTAGCTGTCTCACGAGTTCAGTATTCTGCAATACGTAAGTAGTGCTTCTCTAGGTCTTATTTTGACTTTGGTTAACTTGTAAACCTCTTGATAGAAATATCATGGAGGAAAAAGCATTTTTCTGATGCTCTAACAAGAAATACTGTACTACAGAGAGCCTTTCAAAACATTTGTGTTTTTAAAAAAGCTTTTGGCAATATGATTTTCCTTCCGTCTATTAAGAAATTTCATACTCTGTTTCCTCACCATTCTATTACTTTCCATCATCCCTTCATTGGCATGCTATTTGTTTTAAAAGAGATTTTTATAGGAAAGAAGTTATTTGTAGAAACACCTTAATAATGCTGATCTTTACACGGTGCTTCCACGGGCAGACTATTCAGGATGGCCAAAGTCAAAATGCAAACCAGATGGTCATCAGGACAGTCTGTTTAAAAGAGAAGAACCTTTTCAGTTTGCCAAAATGTTCTGTAACAGAGACTTTGCATGTTAAGAACCAAACATTTCTGCTGAGATTATCACAACAGAGATAATACAGTTCTTATACTTAACAGAAATTACACATTTGTCAAACACGCAAACAGGCTGTGCATTTTTAAAAAGTTTTCCATAGCAGTGTATTTCATATTACCTTAAAAAAGTTAATACTACTTTCTCCATAGTATTTCTGTGACGTCGTGTATGATATGAAGTTTTAAAGCCAGACACCTTCTAGCAATGAGAACTTCAGAAGCAAACCTATTGAAACCATCTGAACTGCTTCAAAAAGAGCATCCTTCTCTCAGGGATCAGCTATTTTTCCCAGGTTTGAAATTCCAACCTGGTAAATAGCACCAACAGGGGCCTTTCCCCCCAACTCTTTTGGAGAACCCCACAGACATGAATATCTTCAAAGCAGGATCTGTTAAAAAATGTAACAGTCTTCAAAGGGGAAACACCACCCTCAGCAATCCGAAGTTCTTTAAAGTGGGAGCCCACTAGCACTGTGAATTCTCAGAGGACTAACTCCCAGAGCGCTGTGAAAATTTGTCAGAGAACAAGCCCTCTCTCCCCAATACCCAGTAGGCTATTATTTTCCTTTAAAAGGACTCTTACATGTGTACATTTATAATTACAGAAGGGGTCTTATTTAACCAGAGCCCTGTAGAACTCTTTTCCTTTTTTAAACAAATATTGACAAAAAAGAAAAGAATGACAGAGGAGAACAATTCGATTTTACCATTTTCCTTTTTCTTCTTTTATTTATAACTGATCTCAAGATAACACACCAGTAACACTTGGCTCATGTAGCTCTTTTGATCTGCGGAACTCAAAGTATTTTTTAAGAGTCGTTAAGAAATATTCTGTGAGCACAGTTATCCATTTATACTGCTGGCTAACTGGGAGTTCACACACTCTGTCAGGAAGAGCGTTTATCTCTTTTGTACCATTGCTGGGTATGTTCCTTCAAGAGGTGCTTTCTCTGATAAATACTCGAGTGTTTGTTTCCTTCTGTTCTGGCACTTTGTTAGGTAAGAATAGTTAGTGTCGATGTAAAGACTTGCTGGCCCGCCATGCCATGAACATCCGGATAAGTTGAGCAGTGAGGCTAGGTGCCACGCACCTGGCAAAAGATGCGTGTATCAAAGCCAGTACCTGCAGTTAGTTCTCAATTACACATCAGACCTTAACCAAAATTCTTGTTTTGACTATCACATAAAAAATTTAGAAATATGTATGGCAGAAACAGAGCAATAGCCATAGCAGCTGATCAGAGCTGTTGTGGTTACTCTCAGTGGTTACACTCAGTGGTGTAACCATGCAGAAAAAAGTTCTTCGTGATCCCCGAGGACTGTGAACATATAGAACACTGAGATTTAATAGTAAAATTTCTGATGTGTTGAAAAAGCGGTAGGAGTAATTTAACATTACCTCTAGGAGGGAAAATATCATGCTGCATGCACGTATTTATTAGCTTTTCTTCTTTTACAATGCCATATGATTTATGGGTTTCTAATGTTACTGTAAAATCTGAACCTTTAGTATCTTGCATTTAGTGATGTTTGATGGTTTGATTTCCTGCTTCTAAACTGATCCAAAAATGTGTGCCAAGACTATGATTCCTGATAGTGGCCTCATCTTTCGCCATAAGAAGAGAAGGGAAAAAGACTCTTTAGCAGCAAGCGACAAATATCTTTACACCTCTTTGATGATGGAATAGTCTGATATTTGTCTTTTTTTTTTTTCTTACTGAAAATAGTATCTTCGGTTTGGAAGTTACTGAGATGTGGGTGATGTTTCAGTCTGATACCAATAAGCGCATTTATCCCATTCAGCAGACTAACTGTATTTTTTTGTGACGGTCTGATAGTTGCAGTAATATGTGTATCCAGCAGCACCATTGGGTAAATCCACTTTCCACCTGTGTGGAGAAGTAGTAAATAGGATACTTTGATAGCTCTGGGCAGGCTAAAAAGAGTGTTTAACTAGCTGGAGAAAATTCCTTCCATTATGAGATCTTACGTTCATTCCTTCCACCAAGATATGACAACTTTTCACTAACATTTAGGCCAGGTGGGAGAATTTGATAAAAGAAGGGAACAATGTTCACAGCAAGCCTTCCATTGCTGTAAAGCTTCCATGGAGTTTAGCTGAAGCATAGCCCCACGGATGAGCTAAAATCTCAGAAACGTGGGCGTAAACACTGCTGTAGCTAATGTTTCTGCCCTGACAAATGTGATTTCGGATGTGAAACATAAGAAAAAGGGAATCATTAATAGTATGTGAATCTCTACTCCTTTAACGACAAAGTTTAAATTACTTGCTGAAAACATTTGTTCCCTGGATCCTGAGAAAGTGAACCCTCTACCCCAAAATATAGTATATTAGTCATAAGAAACCAGAGTTTAAATGTATAGTAAGAAAGAGCTACATTCATTCTTACTGCAATTATGTTGAATTCAATGGAGTTACATCAGAGATAAACTCAATCTGATTATTCACAGGATGTGAGAAGAATTTTTTTCACAATGAATCTTACTTAGTGCTCCTAATGCAAAATTTACAAAGCTACTGGCAGAGGAGAATGGACAAGAAAATGGCAGTAATACTTGCGTTTTCCTAGTCCTGTGTTAGCTGCTTATAGTGTAGTAGCTTTAAACAATAGTACTGAACTGTAGAGAATTTCTCAGTTTAGAACAAAGAGCCATCACCTTTAAAAAATGAAGTATTTGAGACGTACTCTAATGTTCAAGCCCAAAAGGAAAATAGGAAGACTCTAAGTTTCCTGAATCCCGTCCCAATTATATTTCATTTAATAACACTCAGTGAAATGTCTGGTGGCAGGGGAAATGAAACTACATGATTTTATGGGATCATTCATCAAGAACTAATTGAAGCTTTCATACAGTTTAGTGCTGATAAAACACTGTAACAATAAACAATAACAAAATTCACCAGAGAAGGATTTGTTTTGCCGTGAGGAAAATGGTTCAGTTTCATCCTGGGGATTCCTGGTTAAAAGAGTCTCCAATTTGAAAAGGGATAAGCACAGGCTCCTGTGCATAATGACAGAGTGGGAGCTGTGGAAAATGTATTAGCATTGCTCCAGTGGAGCTATTCTCATTGTAAGTATTTGCTATTGTGTGTGGCTGAGGCAGGATGCATAACGGCCAATAGAATTTTTTTAAGTTTGATTTTTTTTTAAACAGTTCTTATGTAGTTTTATGAAGAGAAAATTAAATTAGAATTTCAGAACAAACTTAGCTAAAGTTCTGATCCTAAATTTACTAACTAATCTTAGATTTATTAACTTCAGAAAAACTGTTCTTCTTTTCTGTTCCTTTGAAGAATGAAGCTAGTCTTACAGTGCTAGTTCTTTAAAATATGTCCTGGAGTGATGTCTTGTCAATACTTTAATGCTGAGATAAAACATGGTCTCCCTTTATTTCTGATCAATTTTTTCTGAGCAGGGCACTGTGGTGGCCCAGACACATAATGAAGAGCATCAAGAATGTGTTACCTTTGATTTAAAGAATGGGAAAATGAATGCTTTATCAATCTGCGTTATGAATTCAGGGATTCATAGGCGGGTAGCACAATAGTTTGGTGGTTCCAACCACAGCCACTAGGCTGTGCCACTAAGAAGCTACGTCACCCTGAGCAAATCACTTTAGTCCTTGTCTTCTCCTCCTCCATCCCTCTTCGGTGTAAACTCTTCTGGGATCGGGAACTTTCACACTACCTGTTTATGAATCTCTTTTGTCAATTAGGGCGTCTGGAAATACCATAAAGCAAAATAAATCTATAACTAATAAAAATAATGTTTTTATCCTAAAAAAATACAGCAGGAAACAATTCTGCATGTCCATATGTTTGTAAGAATTGATTCTCTGCTCACTTTGACAAATTTCATTTCCAAGGCACTCTCATTGATTGATCTTACTGGATGACTCTATCAGAGAGGGGCAGGAGAAGCAATCATATTTTCATAATTAAGTCTACTTTGGTATTTTGCTTATTGGATGTGTAGGGCATGTACATCTACACATAACCTGTACACATTTTAGTGATTTCTTTTTCTTAAGCAGAAGACTTTAAAAAATCATTAACTCCTAGTGAAAAAATTCAGTGTGGAATCTGTAAGTTGAAATCTGTCTTCTCTGTGTCTGATACCCACAGTGATAGACTTCATAGGGCGTATTTTTCCATCAGCTGGCCATGTAGTTTCCGTTGACTTAAAAGAATCAGTCGCTGCCATTATGCTCTATGATATCATGTTAGCTTTTGGTACAACCGCAAGTCTAGACTAACGACTTGCTTTGGAGGCTGGGACAGGGCCTGAAAAGGAAGCGGCAGCTGACTATTTTTTCTCCGTCCATATGTTCAGAGGTGGATTTTCCAGGGATCTGTGCTCTGGCTTTCGTAATTGCTCCTTAGTGACCCTGATGTAACAGGGGGCGTCTGAACTTGCATCACAGCTGAAGTATAAGTGACATGAATATATGGGCACATGGTATATGAGTGACTCACGGATCTTTATTTAACGGTAGATGCCTCTGATTAAAAACTAAAATGCCTTTAAGTGGCTGATATGCAGAGCTTGGATAAATCTTGAGCTTTCCAAATGTTACATATTATCAAATACTACTTTACCAGATAAGTTAATCCAGGATTTCACAGGGTAGAACTACGTTTCTTTTAGCAATAGATTTTATTAAAAATTTCACACTACAGTAATAGAAAGAAGCTGTAATGTATGGATATAACTGTTTTCTCTGGACATATAATTAAGCTAAAGGTTGCTTTCAGCAGGCAGCCAAAAGGTAGATGATATCATTAGGATTGCCTTTTACAACTATTTTGAGGCTTCTAAATGGCCACGTATTGCAAACATTTTCTTCCTTTTACACTTCTACAATTTCATTAAATTTTCCTTTTCCTCTTCATCTTTCAGCGCCTCTCTTCATCTCCTATCTATAATTTCTGTATAAATATTACCATCTTGGCCAATACAGGCTCATAAACATGAAAATGCAGCAGATTCTCAAGGTGGGAGCTGCACCAACCCCAGACATCACCAGCTGGTCACAGAAAGGATGCAATAGTTTGCATTGTATCTGAGTACTACCTGTGCTCATACTAACTTAGATTTGCCACTTACCTCTCTAGCTATCCATGTATAAAAAATCAGAAATGGAACTAACAGGTGAGGCAACCATCATTATACTTTTCCTTTTCTGTTCAATATTATGCGACTACACTTTAAGGAAATGTTCTGCAAAGCAGGGAGTAGAAATTCCTGTGCTGATCCCCCATAGGACTTTTGGCTGACAAATTCATTACAAATTTTACTGCTTAGCTGAAGTATGTTTTACCAAAGCTTAAAAATATACACATTTTTGAGGAAACATTGTGTTTATCGTTGTGATGACGTTACTCCTATGCACAGCAAGTAGAATTTTATCTTGATTTCAGTGGGACTCGCTCTCTGATGCCCAGATATAAGTCTTTCTTTGAGAAAAGAGCATGCATAAATCATAAAGGTTTTTCAAAATCTAAATACTGAGTATTTCAACGTAGTGTAATATGCGCGCCTAATTTTTTTTTCACTTTAAAAATCTACATGTACTTGCTGAACTATCATCTCCTTTTTTTTTTTTTTTTTTAGAGGTTAACCTCTAAACTTCTGGCTTATGAATATCGTTTTCAGGTTTTTCACTGATTTACAGCCTGGTTTTCAGTTTCCCCAGAAATATCTGTGAACTGATTACAAATACAGGGAAATGTCTAGAGACAGAACTAGAGAAAGTCTGATTTGTGTGTTTTATTTATTTTTATTCTAATCTGAAATTTTCTTTTTGTGATTGTTTATTAACCTAAATTAGAAAATCCATAAAGAAAACGTAAAAGTTGCATGAAGCCCTCTAATTGGAATCACAGGTCAGTCATTGCTGGGGCTGTCACTGAATTTTCACTTCAGGGATAAGCATCCTCGAATTTAAGCTGTCATTCAGAAAAACATTTAGGCATATCACTAATTACCGCTAATGTAGACAGGTGCCTAATTTACAAAATATCTTAGGACTATCCAATCGCTCTAAATGCTTTGCTGAGAGCTAAGGCTTAAATGCTTTGCTGAATAAACCCTTCAACTGAAATCAAACTATGGAAACAATTCAGCTGCACTGGCACCAACCACACTTATCTATTCTGTAATGAATGGAGAGAGCTCTAAAGTGTTTGTAGTATAGCAATGATAACATAGATACTTGAGGAATAGAAGACAGCTCAACAAGATGCTCATGTATGCGTATAACATTCTTCTGTGTGAAAAAAGGTATATGAAATTATACATAATGAGTAAAAATAGGATGTATTTTGTGTAAAGTCTTCTCATGTACAAAGATGGAACAGAGAGAAATCATTGTTCGTTTTCCATACATATTCTATTACCTATAGACTAGCAAATTTCTATGGCAGCATAGTGAAAATTTGATCATGTGGCATGTTTTACTATATTATTAATAAATGTATGCATAGAAATTAGCATCTGCCATTTCAGCACTTTGAATCATATTTGTTTGGGTTTTTGTATGGCTTATACGTAATAACTCAGACTTTAACTTGTTCCTAGTGTATACCATGCATGTCTGACAGGACAGGAAAAGAAATTCGGAAGATCTATTTACTGCTGCTATTTACTGGTATCCAACCTCAGCTTGGTAACTCTAAATTGCTGTAAGTTCTGCTGAATGACTTTGTCCTCAAGTGACTGATATTTCATAACAAAGGAATAGTGTTCCTTTTGTATTTTTTTTCCTTAGGCCACATTTCTTACGGCAAGGCAAGCTGTAAAGAGCCTTGGTGTAAGGCTTGTGTACACCTCAGAGATCCTCCCATCATTGCAAAATTCCTGCATGGCTGACTAAGCCAACTTTTACTATTTATTTGTGATATCAGGCTGTATAGATTGGGAAACAAGGCACAGGAGCATTAAGCATAATGTATTATACTGATATCTCCTAAAATGGTCAACAATGCAATTTAGGACAAAATTAGCTTTCCAAGTCTACAGTGTGAGCCCCTATATTTGAGTTAGTCAGCCCAGATCCCCTCTTTAGTGGAAGGGCACTTTCATGCCCACATTGTTCTGACTTATGTTATGGATATATATTTTAGTTTATAATGAATTGCAAACTTTTTTTTTAAACTCAGATGAATTTGCTCAGAATTTACTCAGATGAATCCTATCTGTACTATCTTAATTGTATACTTTCATCATAGACCTTTCATTTTTCTACCCAAAGAGATGTTTCTGGGCAGGCTCTCATGCTCCTCTTACAGTATTTCACTTTCTGTTTGTGTGTGACAGAAAAAAAACAACATTTGAGGTAGCAGAATAATAAGCAAGTCAAATGAAGAAAATCTGCTGCTTTACTTGGGATCAGAATGGCTCCCATTCTTTTGTCTGTGCTCCTTCTGCATTGACTGTATCTGACTGTGCTCTTCTTGTTTCAGAGATATACCAGAATGTTTAAAGACAGGAAAAAAAAGAGACAGGAATGAAAGACAGAAATAAAACACTCTGTGTTTCACAGTAGACAACATAGAAAGACAGGACTAAATGGTCTCACTTTTAGTTCATTGAGTGTAACACAGCTGGAGGAAACTGTGCAGTTGATATCTCATTCAGAAAGGTCTACAGCATAGGCTACCACATAACAAAATACCAAAATACTACCAACTCCTTAAAACTGGCTTACAACATATGCTAAAAGATAAAAATCCATAACCATAATGCACCAGAGGACTGAAGAATCACAGAATCACAGAATCGTTTAGGTTGGAAGGGACCTCTGGAGACCATCTAGTCCAACCTCCCTGCTCAAGCAGGGTCACCTAGAGCACATTGCCCAGGATCACATCCAGATGGGTTTTGAATATCTCCAGCGAAGGGGACTCCACCACCTCTCTGGGCAACCTGTTCCAGTGCTCAATCACCCTCACAGGAAAGAAGTTTTCCTCCTGTTCAGATGGTACTACCTGTGCTTCAGTTTCTGCCCGTTGCCTATTGACCTGTCACTGGGCACCACTGACAAGAGACTGGCCCCGTCCTCTTGACACCCTCCCTTCAAATACTTGTACACCTTGATGAGATCGCCTCTCAGTCTTCTCTTCTCCAGGCTGAACAGGCCCAGCTCCCTCAGCCTTTCCTCATAGGAGAGATGCTCCAGTCCCCTCATCATCTTTGTAGCCCTCTGCTGGACTCTCTCCAGTAGTGCCGTGTCTCTGTTGCGCTGGGGAGCCCTGCACTGGACACAGTACTCCAGGTGAGGCCTCACTAGGGCTGAGCAGAGGGGCAGGATCACCTCCCTCGACCTGCTGGCAGCACTCTGCCTAAGATACCCCAAGATACCACTGACCTTCTTGGCTGCAAGGGCACACTGCTGGCTCATGCCTAACTTCTTGTCCGTCAGGACTCCCAGGTCCTTCTCTGCAGAGCTACTTTCCAGCAGGTCAACCCCCAGCCTGTACTGCTGCATGGGGTCATTCCTCCCTCAGTGCAGGACCTGCACTTGCCTTTGTTGAATTTCATGAGGCTCCTCTCCTCCCAGCTCTCCAACTTGTCCAGGTCCCTCTGAATGGCAGCACAGTCTTCTGGTGTGTCAGCCACTCCCCCCAGTTTTGTATCATCAGCAAACCTGCTGAGGGTGCACTCTGTGCCTTCATCTAGGGCATGGACGAATACATTGAACAAGACTGGACCCAGGACTGATCCCTGGGGGACACCGCTAGCTACAGGCCTCCAACTTGACTCTGCATCATTCACCACAACCCTCTGAGCTCGGCCATCCAGCCAGTTCTCAATCCACCTCACTGTCCACTCGTCTAGCCCACACTTCCTGAGCTTACCTAGGAGGATGTGATGGGAGACAGTGTCCAAAGCCTTGCTCAAGTCCAGGGAGACAACATCCACTGCTCTGCCCTCATCTACCCAGCCAGTCCTTCCGTCATAGAAGGCTATCAGATTGGTCCAGCATGGTTTCCCTTTGGTGAATCCATGCTGACTACTGATCACCTTCTTGTCCTCCACGTGCTTAGTGATGACCTCCAGGAGGAGCTGTTCCATCACCTTTCCAGGGATGGAGGTGAGGCTGACAGGCCTGTAGTTTCCTGGCTCCTCCTTCTTGCCCTTTTGGAAGACGGGGGTGACATTGGCTTTCTTCCAGTCCTCAGGCACCTCTCCTGATCTCCAGGACCTTTCCAAGATGATGGAGAGGGGCCTAGCGATAACATCCGCCAGCTCCCTCAGCACTCGTGGGTGCATCCCATCGGGGCCCATGGATTTATGGATGTCGAGTTTGGACAAAAGATCTCTAACCCGATCCTCCTCAGCCAAGGGAGAGTCTTCCTTTCTCCAGCCTTCCTCTCTTGTCTCCAAGGTCTGGAATTCCTGAGGACTGGCCTTAGCAGTGAAGACGGAAGCAAAGGCAGCATTCAATAACTCTGTCTTCTCTGTATGCTTTGTCACCAGGGCACCCGCCCCATTCAGCAGGGGGCCCACATTTTCCCTAGTCTTCCTTTTGCTCTTGATGTATTTGAAGAACCCCTTCTTGTTGTCCTTGACATCCCTTGCCAGATTTAATTCCAACTGGGCCTGAGCCTTCCTTGTTGCATCCCTGCACATTCTGACAATGTCCCTGTATTCCTCCCCAGTGGCCTGTCCCCTTTTCCACATTCTGTGTACTTCCTTCTTCTGTTGGAGTTTTGCCAGGAGTTCCTTGCTCATCCATGCAGATCTGGATGGATTGTGAAATCTTTTTTTTGCGGTCACTGTTCCACAGTCTTCTCATTCAAATTTTTTATAAGCCATTCCTAATTGGTCAAACTCCATCGCACTGGTTGCTATACAGGCAGGGTAAAGGTGTAGTTTCAGATGTAAAAATTTACAATCTAGATAGTTTATCTAGAATTAGAATGGTCAACGTTTGTCCATATCAGAGAAGAAATGAAAATAAAACAACAAATGCATTAATGCTACTGTGGGTTAGGGTACTTATAGGATATGATACATGTATGGCATTGATCTGTGAATCAGTCTCTTTTACTCTTTTGAGTATATAGACACAATTCATTGATTTCCCTGCATCAGGTGTGGTTTTGAAATATATGCAACTTCAGTGCTGGAAGCTAGTTCTGAAAGACTAATCAGCCTTGCTTTCCCTGCAGATAATACCAAAACTCATTAATTTCAAGTTAGGGAAAATAAAAAGTTGAGGCTTCCTGATCATAAAAAATACAAAATATATTCCTCTGTGTCTTTGTTTTTGTAAAGGTAAAATGTTTTGTTGAATCCTTAAGTAACTTCCACAACTGATATGTCTTTGAATGTGTTTTAAAGCTGGCTGGGCAGACAGTGCCCAACCAAACCCTGTTCTTCAATATTAATACTTGGGAGTAATGGGAAGACAGTGTTGTGGAAGTGTTAATACTTGCCTTCTTGTTTCAAAAATACCCATTTTGGCCAGAAAGATTTTACTAGCCTCAGAGTAACAGGAACTTTCAGTCTCAGAGCAAAATTAGCATGATAAATGCAATCCAGTATGTTTTCTGTGGGACAATGGCTTCAACATTACGACCCATTTTGGAACATAGAACAGGGATAAAACACATAAAAAGTGCTAACAAATGCATACATTTACAGAGACGGAAATATGAAGAAATGTTAAAATATGGACAAATATAGAGAGGACAATTCAAGCACGGTCAATCAGTTCATTAAAATATAATAAGCAATTAAAAAGCTTGCATTTATCGAGCACTGTGAGAATAATCTGAGTATGAGCCCTGTTAACGTCAGTTGTCCAAATCAAGGAGGATCTGTCAAGGAGGTTCTCATCAATCTCACATAATGACTACAGAAGCATTTAGCTGATCTAAGGGGCACAGCTGGATCTTCATCCAACCCCTTCATTTGGAAGCTCTAATTTAACACTTAAAGGAAAACTCCTGCATTGCTCTGTCAAACTTTGTCTGGATAAACATTTTTTTCAGAAGAATTCTCTTGATAAATAAAATTCCAAAATAAAAAATGTTACTAAAGCTGTATCTACACAAGTTGCATGAATTCTATAGTATTGAAGGATGTATCCCACTGTGATGATTTCAACAGGGTTCCAACCCTGGATAACTCAGACTCGCAATGATGTGTTGTGAGGTTTAGACTGAGTTTAGAATATATCTCATGAAAATGAGTAAGAAAATTAAGTTTGCTCCCAAGATTAACAAGAGTGTAACAAAATCCCAGAGGTCAGCATTAAAAACACTCGGACAAAGACCCTGAAACCAAAAGGTATCATTTTATCCACTGCAAGAATTAAAGGATGAATAGGAGGCAGACAGAGTGTTGATGTGTTGCATGTTTTACGCAACAGTGTACTAACGCAAAATATATGGGAAAAAGAAGAACATTTGGCTGTCTTAATATATAATCAAAATGATAATTTCCTTTTTTTAATAGATACAGTGGGATAATTTCCATGATTGGAGTAGGAATGGAAGCTTATCATGGAAATATAGATGGAAGAAAAGAGGGAGGATGTTGCCTTGGTAGGATTGCATAGAATACAGACATATTTAAAGTTTCTTGAGAAGAGAAGATATAGACTGCCACATAAAATCTACAAAAGACTGACAAACTGGAAAGATAAGGAAGAGAAGGAGGCTTTTTTGGGGGAAGGAAAAGAAATCCCAGACCTTAGTAGCATCATTCACAGTGTGTGATTCTCAGCTAACTGAAGATTTAGATTATCTTTGGAGGCAAGTACAGTAAGGCATTGCCTGTGTGGTAAGTTCCCAAAATGTACGACCAACTTTTGATACAGGAAGTGCAGAAAACCATAAGAAATGACCCTTCTAAAGAGGGGATTTGGATGTACTCAGAGAAGTCTGGGAAGAACTATTCAGCAGTTCTGTAAAAAGTTTTTAAGAGTTATAAGGAATCAGAAGTTGAACATGTGTTAAAAATACATTATCCTTTGAAAGAAAAATCAGATACAGTCCTGTAACTAATACGCATCACTACATTTGCAAGATAAGGGAAGGAGTAGCCCCTTCCCCTCAACACTCTGCAGGCTACTCTGCTCCCTCCTCAGCACTGGGTAGCCTTCAGATTGTAAGTGCTTCGTGTAGGCCTTGTTCTTCAAGAAAATGTGGAGTAATTAAGAAAGGTCTGAAGAAGGATGATCAGTTGACTAAAAATTAATATATAAGAAGCCATATTGATTGAATCGTCATATTTTAGGGTAAAAAGGAAAAGGTGAGGAGGACAAGGGAGAAGGGTGGTACCTGTCTTCAGCTATATAAAAGGTTTCTGGAAAAAAGAAAAAAAGAAGGAATAATTAGTTTTGTGTCAGGGTGGCTAGAACAAGAAGGAAGGGAATAGAATTTCATAAGATCAGGTTTGTCGTTAGCTAAAATTTTCTAGTGATAACGATTATCAGTAATGGGAATAGATGATCTAGAAGGTTATGGAGTTCCCATCACTTGAGGATGTTTTAGAGCAAGCAGCCATGTACCTACCAAAGATGACAGATGTATAATACATGGGAAGGGATCAAATAATTGAGGTTCTTTCTAGTCCTGACTCTATTGTTGCTTACTCCTAACTTTGAAGGTAATAATTTCCAGGACATGAGGTTAAGAGAAGCAGGAAGAAACGTATTCTACACAAACATCAGGAGATATATAGTCCAGATAAGCTGCTTATTTTCTTCAGCATAAGTCTGGCATAAAATATACCTCTTTATTTAGGTAAACTTCTAATAACATTTCTGTTTCCTGATCTGTGTGATATTTAGAGTTTTATAATCTTAGGTTTGCAGGTTCCAGTTACTGGGGACTGTTTGTGCCTCAGTATCAAGCTCAGCATGTTCATACCTTTGCAAAAGAAATATTTCATGTTAATTTTAGGAATACTTAGTGCTGCATCACCATTGAGATTTGTAGCATTTTATATTATTCATTAATTTTATGCACACAATTATTCCGTGGGTTTATCATAGAGAGATGATAAACCCATATCATAAAGATATGACTAGCAGTTATTGGATTATTTTCTTCGTAGGTGTACTCTCCATTTACCTTCTGTGTATTCATATTATATCCTCAAAATTTTGTGGTGGAATGTAAAGAAATGTTCCTGTTATCATAAAATAAAATAAGGAGATATCAAATAATGATATTTGTTTATCTTTGCCTTTGAGGCTGTAATTTGTTCAGTCATGCCACACCTGACATCATCTATTCATTTGCAATACTCAAATTTGGGTGCTAGAGGAGAGATTATAGAGGCCAATGCTTTTGTTTAGATTAGGATGGAGTAAGAAATAATTTTTATATTCAGTGAAATGTTTGAAACATTTCTAAAGTTTCCTATTCTTCACTAGGACAAAACCTAAGCCTTCTCAAACTATTATGCTTCCACTTAGAAAATGCACATGCACAACTGAATAGCTTGATAGAAGACAGGTCATTAGAGGTACAGGTTATACAAAACCAAGTCCCTGCTTATCTATCCTTCACTTTTCAGAAAAATATCCGAACCAAAAGGCTGTCAGCTATTCAGAAGTGGTGCTTTCCTATGCTATCTTTGTGGCGTTGTCCAATACTGCATCAAAAATTTCACAGAATCACAGAATGAGGTTGGAAGGGACCTCTGGAGACCATCTAGTCCAACCTCCCTGCTCAAGCAGGGTCCTCTAGAGCACATTGCCCAGGATCACATCCAAACGGGTTTTGAATATCTCCAGCGAAGGGGACTCCACCACCTCTCTGGGCAACCTGTTCCAGTGCTCAATCACCCTCACAGTGAAGAAGTTTTCCTCCTGTTCAGATGGTACTACCTGTGCTTCAGTTTCTGCCCGTTGCCTCTTGACCTGTCACTGGGCACCACTGACAAGAGACTGGCCCCGTCCTCTTGACACCCTCCCTTCAAATACTTGTACACCTTGATGAGATCGCCTCTCAGTCTTCTCTTCTCCAGGCTGAACAGGCCCAGCTCCCTCAGCCTTTCCTCATAGGAGAGATGCTCCAGTCCCCTCATCATCTTTGTAGCCCTCTGCTGGACTCTCTCCAGTAGTGCCGTGTCTCTGTTGCGCTGGGGAGCCCTGCACTGGACACAGTACTCCAGGTGAGGCCTCACCAGGGCTGAGCAGAGGGGCAGGATCACCTCCCTCGACCTGCTGGCAGCACTCTGCCTAAGATACCCCAAGATACCACTGACCTTCTTGGCTGCAAGGGCACACTGCTGGCTCATGCCTAACTTCTTGTCCGTCAGGACTCCCAGGTCCTTCTCTGCAGAGCTACTTTCCAGCTTGAACTGGTGCCTGGGGTCATTCCTCCCTCAGTGCAGGACCCTGCACTTGCTGAGAGTGCATTCTGTCCCTTCATCCAAGTCACTGATGAATGAGTTAAACGATCCTGGACCCAGTACTGACCTCTGAGGAAACACCGCTAGATATAGGCCTCCAACAGCGTAATCTGACCTTGCAAGCCAGCTCATTTTTTTTTTTTAAACATACAGTCCAACTAGATACAGGGAATATTCATGAAAAAGTTATTTTCCCCCAAAAGTAGTTGTATCTTGATAAAACAGCATTTTCTGGACAGGAATTGTTTTGCTAAAAATTTGTGACCAAATTTACTTAAGATACACAGAGAAGAATCTGCAGAAAATGCAGAGAGACATATCTCTAACAGCTTCAGTGAAACTACACTTATTTATTGAAAGTAAGAATCTGGTTCATACTCAGGGGCTCAGTCGCTATGTGAAAGGAGTTTGGTGAGTATTAGTATTTTTCTTGTGGCTGTTTCTGTTGGGGTTCTTTTATTTAGCTACATCAAGATTTGGTTGTTTATAGCTGCTGTATATTTATAAGTTCCTGGCTTGTAGGTACAAAGTGTAAATCCTTAGGTAAGCCATCTTACAAACTGCACATTTCTCTCTCTCACTCTCTCTTCCTTTTTCATATCACAAAAATAGAATTCAAAATACAGTATTTTAAACAAGTCTGAAATACCAAAATAAAACTATAATTGCAATAAAAATTGCAATAAATAAAAATTGCAATAAATTGCAATAAAAACCTATCAAAATAAGGACAAAAACCCCTCTCTCTCTTCAATATGCAAAAGTAAGGAAAAAAAAACCCTCTCCCTCTTCAGTATGCAATCTTTGTTAGAATAGAAGGTGTATCCGGACCCTCTTTGCTTTATGTTATCTGACCTATTGTTCCGCCTTTTTGTCATTTTGGACCTTCCAGTGACTTCAGACAGTTGAATTACACAGGCTTGGGTTTCTTCCAGGAGAGCTATTTTGTTATAATTTTGTATGGCTGACATAAATATTTTTGATGGAATGAGTTATAGGAGCAATAGGCATTGCAATTTCTTTCTAAAGTACATAAAACATACCAGTTAAAATACTGCCAGGCTTTTTGGTCTCTTCTGCCTATATAGATCCACTGAAAAGGCATCTGCCAAGGAGTACCACATCCTTGGTTACTAGGAAATATTTTTATTTGTATGTAAGTCATGTTAGAACTTCTGCTTTACACTTTATGATGTGGTGATGCATAACTGCAGGAGTGCATTCATTTTAAGATGAGCTCCTTCTGGAAAGCAGCATTCTCCATAAGGTTTTAAACATCATTGTAAGTCCAGACCCAAATGTAGTAACTGGGGAAATGACAGTGCAGGGCAGTTTAAAGATCTGACATTTAATACCTGTGTTCTGTTTAATAAGAAATATAATGGTGTTCTGGGAAATTTATAAGACTGCCTTGTTTTTTTTTTTTTATCAAAATTTTCAAGTTAACTGATTCTGTTGCCTTAACTTTACTATGTAGCCCATATGACATTTACCTATCTATGAATGAGATAGGAGCTCTACTAAGAAATAATTCGAAAGTGGTGGAACCCTGGCTGGGAGACACGTCCCCTAAGCTCAGTATTTGCAAGAGGATTTTCTAAGTAGCACAGATTATTGGTAGAAACCAATTGTTCATTCTGACTTGTTATATTCATTTGGTCAGAATGCACGGGCAGAGGAAAGCAGCCTAGAAGAATAAGCTTCTCTCACTTTTATCTCTTATTTTCACAGTCAGGACGGCAATCTAATTGTAAAACATATTTTTGAAGCAAATGTTTTGCAATTTCATGATGCATTTTAAGAATACACATTTAAACTGAGAACATGCTTGAAAGACCTCATGCACGCAGGGATGTTACCTGAGCGATAGAGTTCCTATCCTGAGAGGTTTCTGCACATGAATTGCTCAGTAATTACATTTCAAAACTGTATTGATTTCTTATATGTCAATACTTATTAGGGATTAAATGTCAGGCTCCAATTCCTGTCAGCTAGGTAAGTATCCAAAGTTTGAGCTCTTCTGAGATGCTGTTTTTTCGGCAGTCCTGTTTTAAGGATTCTTTCTTTTTCTTTTAAAATGCTCTTTCTGCGCTCTGTCTCTCTCTCTCTCTCTCTCTGGCTATAGGTTTTCTTTTTCCTTCATCTTTCCCTCTTTGCCGTGCTTCTTAGAAATGATTCAGTGAAGCAGCACTGGCCCTCTTGTACAAAATTCTCAGTATACGTTGAGAATTTATCTTACTTCTGCTACGTGTTATAATTACAAGTTCTAATCAAAGTACATCTTTTGAGTTACAAGTTTGTGTCATTACTTTAGTAGAAATGCAAATGTTATGTATTTAACATGCAAATGAACTGAAATAAATATAATGCATGAAGTCTGTATTCCATCTCAGAAGTAATTGTAATGTGTAATAAGAATTCGGCAGCCAGGTTTGACAGGAGAGAATGCACAACAGTTTTTATTTACTGCAAGAGCACTCATCTCTGTCTGACCTCTCCAGATTCTGGTGACTTTTAATGTATATTCGGCACTCTGATTTCTATATGTGACTACGGTCACATCTGTGTTGCCTCTGCATTATCTCACTGGCATAGTCACAGTCATCTTCACAACTTGATGCCTCTGCATGTAGTAGTGCATGTCTATTTGTATTTAAGAACTACAGAATTGTTATTACGTCAGAACAAAGGTCTATTGTCTAGTAGAGGATACTTTGGAAAAAAGTGTTAGAAATAGGACACTAATAAAATAATCCTTTATCTGATATATCTCTGAGCTTCTGATGCATTAGAAACAAGGAAGTGGTTGCAGTGGGATAACTACGTTTAGGAAGAACCAATAGTGCTGTCCCCCAGGGTTTGCTTTTACAATTCACTTGTACTTTTGGCTTCCAAAATATGTCATGGTAGTGAGTTCCACAATTTAACTCTACTTTCTGTAAAATGTTTTCCTTTTGTTTGCTTTATACCAGATGTGTAGCAATTTTATTGTCCCCTTGAGTGAATAATTTTCCCCTAGTCACCTTGTAAAAGCCATTTCTGATTGTATAGATTGTTGTCATTCCCTTCTCTACTTTCTTTTTTTCTATTTTTTTTTCCAAATAACAGAGACCTAGCTTGTTTAGAGCGGCTAAGTTATTCTAACCTTCTCATCAGATTTTCATGATCTTTTTCAAGATTTCTGTTACATAAGATCAGGTGACCATAACATCATGCCAATTTTAAATTTGAAATTTCCTTGAATGCATATCAGCATGATTATTCAAATCTGAGGCAATTTCTACCATCTACATGACCTGTGATGTAGGACAGCTGAGCTTATTAATTACTGGCTAGATTGATATTGCACGGAGCTTTTTGTAAGGAAATAGAATGAAAGCATTGCCACTGTGCTTGCATACGTGTTTCCTCAAGATGTCATTTGCAAATGAGCCTGAGAGGAATGTTACTTGTTTCAGTTTGTTGGCAACTGTGGTATATCCTTAGCTATAATATTTTAGTTCAAATAAATCTGAAAACTTAAGGAAAATAAATTTAGTTTCCCATCAGATATGCTTTGGTTTTGTTTAAAGTGTTAATCTTTAATTTCATTTTTTTCCTTATGTCCCAGCCCTGTTCTGTTAGAAACTCTTTTTGAGACATATGATCTCATATGAGGACCTCAGCACTGCCTCTGCCATCTTGGTTGAAAAGTTCACGTTCTGATATCACTGACTATACAGACAATTATCCTTTTTGGTACCTGATGTGTTTTAGAATAAATTATCAGGAAGAGAGGAAAAGAAGGACTAGATTAGAAAGCAGAAATAGAATTCATAACGATTCTGTGAAGCCAAAGATACATGGGCTAAAAACAAAATATGAATAGTTGAAACTCCTACCATCTGAAATAGGACAATCAAAGTGAAGGATGTGATCAGAATAACTTTATATATATATTTATTTGTTAGAAATGAACTCTTAAAAGCTCTCTGCTGCTTCAGAAAAGGCTAGAGGAACCATTTCATTATTGCAGTAATGTAATTAGAAATTTCACAAGCAATGAAGCAGCCAAATTCTGCACCAGCTGTAAGCAAGTAAAACAAAAAAGTGACAAGTGGACCAGCAAGTAATGAATTACAACAACCCAGGTAAGAAATAAAAGAGAAATGTATGATTGCTTTGGTGTCCCCAGGAGAAGAAAAGCCTACGGGCTGGAAATGATCCTAGGACAGTAATAAAATGGCTTTGTAACGTGATTAATAAGGACCTCAAAACCACGTCTTGGAATAAAACCTAATATCTTACGAGATATTAGGACATAGATGTGCTCCTTTTGGAGGACATAGATGTGTCAGAGAGGACAGTCTAGAACCTAGAAGTGGTATGCAGCCTCAGTGCTTTGGAAACCTGATGAGTAGTAATTTTTTTTTGTCTACACTTGGTTTCAGAAAATTGGATGTCATCCAGACCTGCATATCATAGTACTGTTTGGAGAATGTGGAGTTCCAGATTCAGCTCACCTAACTTCAGCCATCCAAAATATGGGCTGGATTGGAGAATGGCGCCTTAAATGTTCTATTATAGCACTGTCTCTGCTGCGGTGCAAGGAGGTGCCTTACTTTGAGGTGACCAAAATTAAATGAGACAAAGCACACCAAGAGAATCTTAGGATCTGTAGAGAACAAATAATAAATTTGTGTACTACTCTGGCATATCAGAAGCTGAAGATAATCAATCCAACAACATGACAGAAGTGAATGTTCTGAATGTGAAAGCAAAATAATATTCATTTCTGAAAGCATTTTTTCCTTAAAATATCTATTTACTATCTTAAACAGGTCCTTCACGACAATTATGAAAGGTAGTACAAAATATGGGTGGATGAGTACCACTATCTGATATTTTTAATTAAAAGATCTCTCAACAGCCACTCTTGGCAAACATGTTTAGGAAATTTCTATTTTGCATTGACTTCACAGGTCAAGTCCTGACCTTCCTAGGGGAAAAAAAGTGTTCAGACACGGAAATATTGAATGATATTAGTGTTTCAGTTTTCAAAAGAATTTGAGAGACTAAAAGCAAAATCATCAAACTGTAAACCCCGAAAATGCAAAAGGAGCCTGAGTTTCTGAGCATCTTTGAGCATCTCACTGGGGCCATTCTCATGCAGATAAGTAGCTCTGTAGGAGATGTGCAGCAATAACTCTGCATTACCCATTTCTCTGAATGTCTGATTTTTTTTTTCTGACAAGTATGTATGGCTGTCTATATGTGTTTATGTGCATGCGTCTGCAGTATCTGAGCTAACATGCAGCAAATATTTTTGTGCTTTCTATATAACTTACATCATTAAGAGCATTAATGGTTGAAGGGAAATACACTAACTGCAGTAACTGCTGTGCTGGTTTGTCAATATAGATCATACATTATAAGGAATGACATATGTAAGGGAGAAAAACAAAAATACACAGACATATACAGTGGGTGATGGGAGACCAATAAAAAAAGAGACAAGAAATGCCCTGAGCAGCGGGGAGTCGAGGAAATGTTAAATACTTAATCAAGCCTTAATGCATATGTCCTCTGATTCAGTCTTCCAATGCTGCTCTTTTGGCTAAAGCTCAAATTTCTTGTATTCTGGTTGTAGCGCATGTTGATTTGGAACTGGTATGCTTTCAAAAGATCCTTCATTTCCTAGGGTGTAATCTTAGTCACAAGTAGATAAATATTGCGGTGAGTTGTTAAGAATAAGTGTCATTCTGAAGAGATAAAAATGTTACAAGGGGGATATTTTTCAAGAATGGAAATATTTCTGTTCTGTTCTTCACATCACTTTGACGTCCTCCAGCAAGAGAGGTACAACAGTGCTGGGACTGGTTTCAAAACAAAGTAAGCCACAACCGGTCTCTTTAAAGAGCCAGACATTTCTTTTTATATGTGAAGCTTCTCCCTTTTGTACAAATGCTGGGCTCAATCCTTAACTCCAGACTTCTCACCCTCTCCTCTTTAGGTGTGAAATAACATAGAGAGACTCACTGTTCCTGCTTATCTACAAAAGGTGGTTTATTTTAGCCTTCCATTTAATTCATGGTGACTGAAATTTGCTCTTGCGCAGAAGGGAGATGTTGCTTAAAACCTTGGTATGAGAGTGGTCTGCACTCACACTGCTGATCAAGGAAATGTCCACATGGCATTAATATGTAATGAAAGTGCTCTTAATGATGTATATTTGCCATAGAAGATCCAAGATTGCTTCTACCAAGACAAATTCCAGCACAAGCTCTTTTCCTCAAATTCTGTCTTCCAAGAGTCCTAAGAGGATGAATACGTTAATGTAAACCTCTAAATATTTTTAGTTTAAAAATATCTGACCTATATACTATATGTTGTACACTATATACCTTCTTTGTGTGTTTATTAAAGTGAATATATGTGTCATGCATGTCCAGACATTTTGGGGGCATACCGAAAATATAGACTGTATACATAGGAAAAGATACAAAAAAATAATGAAAAGTCCTTGATAGGTTTTCTAGCTCTGCTCATTCTTACACTGTGCAGACTTATTTCCTCTAGGGTGTTTACCAACATTTTTGTAGCTTATCCTGAAACTAGAAAAGAGCTAAAGCTTATACAACTTTCAGTAGAGACCTGTTGTCTTCCCCCGAGCTGATTCCACGATTTTGTAGCAGCAGAAAAAGTCAAAATTCTGCCTGGAGTTCTCCTTACCTACCTTTTCTTATTTCCCTCTCTCATAGCAGCTTAAATTCTGTATATTGATATTTTAAACTATTAATACCAAAGCATGGTCAAGAATTGTACTTTTCAGTGTGGGTGGTGGTGTTTAATTACATAGTGGGGAAAGAAGTGTTTTGGAGTTACTGGCTTGGACCTATTTTGACTATTTATTTTAGCTTCTTGAATGTATCCTACTTGCCTTCCCAGAACAAGTTTGTTATATAATATATTTTTAATAAAGTTGCTTCAAGGGCTGTAGCTCATAGCAGCTAATTTGCAAGTCTTGTTTCAGAGAGAAAAACAGTACCAACTAAGTAGAGAGGAACCTGTCATCTATAATGTGTATTAAAAATATAATAAATTCAATTAAAATAAGGTGGGATCATATCTGTTTAATCTCAGGAATTCTTGACTTGTTTAAAAGCTTAAGCTGTACATACTAAATGTTCTTTTAAAAGATGTGTCATTACTGTACGATATTCATTTTCTGACATTAATTGATCCAGACTAAGTGCCTTCTGCCAAATTTCAGCCTGAGAGGTAGAGCCTTATTTATTTACTAATTTACTACAAAACATCAAAAAAGCCCAGCAGGCTACCAAAAGTGATGATCAGTCACATCTAATCCTAGATTATGAATTTGATTCTATTTCCTCCCCCCCCCACACACACTTTTATTTAATTTATTGAATGAGCTGCAATATGGGGAGTGCCTGGCCCATTTCTTAATGTATACACAAAATATATTTCAACTTTTCAGTGCATCCTCCGATCTCAGCTGCAGATCCAGTTACGTTTCAGTCACAGCCAGGAAAACATTTTAGGAAGCAACAGGCAGAATAATGCCATCATGCATGCAGAAGGATTGTGGGTGCCAGAAAGGAATAAGTCTCAGCAGTTTCTCTTCTAGGCTAAAAGACTGCTTATGACAACCTAGAAAGTGTTTTTAATCCTGTTTCCAACATCTCAAAGCAGATGTTTATTTCAAAACTGTTGATAACAGGTAGTGTACACTGTGGCATGATAAACACATTTTTAAAGTACTGGCTGACATGACAGCTACAAATCACCTCCTGGAACACATACCAGACAAATGAAAATCCTAGCAGTTAAGGAGTTAAAGTAGCTATCACATATTTTGAGTCATACACCCATATAACTGATTAGTAATAAACTAAACTATTGCACTGAATTATCACTGCTAAAACTCTAAATGTTTCAAATGATGATAATATTGAATGATAATAACATTAATAAGTCATGATAAAATAAATGATGAAAAAAACAGGAGGAGTCTTTTATTTAGGTGAAAATAGTTTTAATTAACTATTGCATCTTTCATTCCAGATTTGAACTTGCTTAGGACAATCACAATGTACGTGTTTTTGGAGTACACTCTGTTACTGAAAAACTGAGGATCACACTGTCAACCAATGCAGTTCATACCTATATGTAGTCCAGGCATGAAATGGTTTATTGAAACACAAAAATATAAGAAGAATTAATGAAAATGGTGGAAAAGGGAAAGAAGTTTGTCATGGCTTGCAGAATAGATAACTAGTAGAACATAAAAGTAGCTAAATGTTGCTGTTTTCCAAAAAGCATACCATAGGGATACAGACTTCATAACTGAACTGAGCATTTTAGAAATCTTAATTCATAGCTGTTTAGATGATCCACAGCAAGAACGTAAGTCTAGAGGACCTCTTGTGTCAATGTCTCTTGTCTTCTTTTATTGAAAACATAATACATTCCTTAATTTAGGCTGATCATGATCCTTTTTAAGGGTACCTAATTTCTGGCTTGTCCTCTTGAAAGGCTATTCCAAGATCTTTCCTGTTTGATAACTAGAAACTCCCTTCCAGTGTTTTCTCACCAATGAGTGTTAAAAAGAAAAAAAAAAATTTGACTTCAAAATTATATATGATGTGTGGATTAGTCTAGAACTAAAAAAAGTAACAATTACTTCATTTCCATAGGTGAAATAGGGAAAAATATCTTCAAATCTTTTTTATAATGCATAGAAATTTAGATATGGTGGCTCAAAATGGACGCAGGGAACCACAGATGATACAAAGTGGTCACATCTGAGAAGGTGCCTCAGTCCTCCCTTCAGATCTGTGAAATCAGGTGAAATTAGGGTGAATTTTGGTTGCAAGATGCTGTGTTGTGACTGTGAAATGTACCATTTGAAGGAATTCACCCATATCATGAAAAAGGAGGATCAAAGCATCAATACATATTTTATAGGGATCAATCAAGCTTGCTCATCAGTACTCCGCAGTAGTTTCATCTGAGGTGTTCCAATGAGCCTTACAGCCAAAATTCTTACCTATGAATATATACCTATGTATATGTATATAAGGAGAGAGAGTTCCTAGCATATACATCATAGATGTGGTGACATATATACACACAAATATAAACACACATGCGTGTTGTAGATTTATTCACACGTGGCACCCAAAGTGTGCAGAGAACAGAGCTGTAAGTTCAGTGTCCATTAGTAGGCTGTTCATACACAACTCACATTCATTTCACCATTGTGCCTTTGATCGCCTAAGAAGCACGCTACCAGCCTACTAATTCATGCCCTAGCATGTCTTATTCTTGTCTGTATATGCAATAAATTTTACTTTAAAAACATCTTCTATTTAGAAAAGAGTGATATAAAATGCATAGGAGGAAAGACATGCAGATGAACATTACTGTAGACCGTCTGAGACTGTGATCCTGAACATTTGTAGACATATGCTTAGTTTTATTACAGCGTGCCTTTTATCTTTAAGTTTTATTATGAGTACTCTATCAGCACTGTTCTGAGACAAAAAAGGGTGTTCAGTAAAATTATATTTTGTTGAAAAGTGTCCATTTTCTTCAGGAAAAGCCATATTTACCTGCCAGAAATCCATATGTCCAAGCCTAGGACTTTAATTGCATAGCATCACTGAAGTGTCTCTTGGAAGCTTTCTTCATGCTTCTCTTCTCCTCCCTGCTTCGGTTGTCCATGCCGGCACGGCTCTGATAATACGCTAGATGCAGACACTTGTTCATTTCAGTGGTTTGCCACGTGGAAAAGCCTTGGTGCACCATTGCAGCTGTCGCGTTGCTGTGGGGGGTCAGCAGTTAAGGGCAATCAGGGTAAAATAACCAAAATATACACCTTTAAGACAAGAAAGCAGTATTTCTGAATATGGCTTGATATTTAGCTGGAAAATTCCCCTTCTCTTGCCAATATCTAACTGAAAACCAATGTGATCTATGTGTACAGTAGAATAGGTAGAGAAGGGAGCAGATTCTTAAAGAACCTGATTACAATGGTACACTTATCATATTAAAGGTTAAAGACCCTGCATTTGTAGAATATAAGCTTGAATGTCCATCTCTTATTAGACGAGGGACTGCCCTTTATATTCGACAGCTCTAGAGACATCTGTGAGTAATGTTATTAACAGTCTAACTCTCCAGAAGTTTCACAGAGTGATTAGGAATCATTTCTGTTAGCATTCTTTGCTAACATCTCATTCTTCTGTTTTTATTTCAGAGATGGTCTTACATCATGGCAAGCAGTGACTGTAGAGATTGCTAGTGAAGAACAGTAGTGTCTCAGTGACACCAGCATCCTCCTTTAAGGTGAGGCCAATGATTTTAAAATATAAAACTTTGGACCTTTACAGAATGAAGGAGTTTAATTGTTTTGCACTTTTAAGTCCAAGTATGAAATGGGCAGCTGATGAGGTAAGCCGACTAGGGACTGCACTTACCTGTCTTAATTATGATATTTATTGTATTCTCTTCCATGGCCCTATTTCTTAGCAATTTACAAATCTGTAAGAACTGATAACTTATCAGCCTTCAGTAAACCCTATGCATTCATCTCTCTCACTCACACATAATTTCTTCTTGCTAGGTCCCATGTGTTTTATCTGAGAGTTGCCTTATTTATTGTGAGCCAATAATGCATTGAATTGTGTGTGCACTGGCATATTATCTTGTTGAACTATTCAATTAAATATGATAATGTTGAACACACTGATATAGTTAAACACTCAGGTGAATGAGCAATTCACTGTGAAGTGCAGAAATATTTAAAGTCATCTGCATGCCTTCAAGCAATCTATTTTATGTAAAAGAACACTTCAGGATTCAGAGCATGATATATGTCTGAAAAGACAAAAACATGGCAACTTTCTAAACACAGACCTCATGGCTGAAAACTGGCTCTTTCAAAGATCCAGACCCCAAAAATAAAGGATGGAAGTGCAGCATACTATTTTAATGTGTGAGTAATATGCAAAAAAAAAAAAGATTTTACACTCCCTCTTGAAATTATAATATGAATTAGCAACAGCATTTTGAACCATAAATCTTTTCATTTTTGAGAAAAGTTACACTAGATCTATCAGACATGGCTATATTTCTGGACAATACTCCATTGCACAGTGCTAAGAGGTATTCTCTGAGATAATGTAAACAAAAATGTCCCTAGGTAAAATTTCAGCTTCATGTTCTAAACTAACCTAATTCTCTACTGAAGACAAGACCTGTGAAACTTAATGAGAAACTAGTGTTACATGCTCAGTACATGGAGTTTCAAATGCTTATAACTAAATCACATCAAAACCAATTTTCTCCACAACACTCAAAAGCACTTCTCTTTAGTGCTGTTTTCCTGCCAAATTTAAACTTTCATCCCCCAGCTGTTTTGGCTGTACAGTGATTTAAAAAAAATGTCATGGTAATTGTTTACTGTCAGGAGTGTCTTCTCTCAGTTTTCATATGCTTGAAAAGGGTAATTTTCTTTCTCCTTCAAACTTTACGTAAGAATAAAAAAGCTATAGGCAAAGTCAAACAGTCAAAAGAAATCCTGAAAAAAAAGTCTAATCCATCCTGGCCAAAGGTAAAAGTTTGAAAATTTCAGCTTGAGAGCTGAAAGGTTCAAGATTTATTGAATAGTGAATGTTATCAGGTTAGAATACAAACCATTATTCAATTTGATACTCAGCTATTACTTCTATTGCTATTGATTATTTTACTACCAGAGGAGTGCTGGATGAAGTTCAGTTGGCAGATGCTCACCAGACATTCTAGTTGTATTGAAGTCAAAGCCACTGGCCCTCTGATTTTTGTTTTGTAGCAAAGGGTAAGGCATCCCAAAGAGCATATATGGCTTCAGCGCCAGCTTAAAAAAGGGACATAGGTTCTAATTTCAATTGAGTCTGTGAGGAAAAATTATTTAAACTTAGCTCTCAAAACCTACTTACTTAATGGTGCCAAATCTCTGATCATTTTATGGCTTTTCTAAGAAGTCAAGGAAATTTGTTGTTTTAATATAAAATATGAAAGGAAACATGTATCTGAAAAAATATTTCTGGAATGCTTTATCCAAACCCCATATTCAAAATGAAACCTCTAGTGGGGTAAGAGCCTCTTCAAGTATCTTCAGTCACCGTGGAAGCTTTGAGCTATATCTTGTTCTGTTCACCGTATCAGGTCATTTATTCCTCAAACAGAGGATATTTTCAAATGTCTTAGATACAGGGTAAGAGATTTTTGTGTTCATCCAGCATTTCAAGTCAAGCTCATGACAAAGAAAAATAATTTAACCTTAGCACGTACAGCTTTTAAACCCCTAAAAGCAGACGTATTCAGTTTCCTTTTTTTCCGTGTATAGGATGGAAAACATTTTCTCTGTTATTACTATAATATAATCCACTTTTTGACCACTTGGCCACATATTAGCATTTCTGTGACACTGAAGCCCTTTCTCCACTCCATATTCAACAACCCTTGTTCCCATGCAATCTTTCTTAGTAACACAAAACCTGGAAGGAACTTGGGGCTAGGCATTTGCACTTGCTGTAAGTTGAAGGCTATGTTAATCTGCAGGAATACGCTGACATCATTCACTTCACATATAACCCCTGCATAAGTATGATGGAAAAAAGTATTCTCATAAATACGTGCTGAAAAGAAAAAACAAATTTGCAAACAATCTTGGGAACATAATGCTTTCTTGAGGAGCTGGGGAAAAAAAAAACAACAAAAAAAAGACTTAACCAAAAGATTGCATAACTAAATGATTCATACAATAGAGATCATGTCAACAAAGACTGGGCTTGCAAAATGAAAAGGTATTTTAATTCATGTTCTGTACACTCAACTAAGATTATATGGAAATCATAAGCAGCAAAGCTCTTACTATTGCAGTTTATTATTTGTAATACCATGGTGCCCAGCAGCCGCAGTCACAGAGTAAGAAACCACGGTGCAGTGTTGTGCAGACAGAGAACAAAAAGATATTTTTGTGCTGCCTCAGTTAAATTAATGTTCTTGAAGTATAGCTGGATAGCAACAGATTAAAATACTCGCACTTTTGAGAAAGGTGTGTTAGACAACTACCTCAGACGGGAAACCTGGAATTACTATATTCAATCTAATCAAAAGTCCAGGAGCTTGTTTCTGAGAATAGCGTTACAAGCCTTAACAAAGGGTATAAAAACAAAACCCTCCAAATTTCATTAGGAAATGAGTAGGTAGGCATTATTTCCCATCTACTTATCTTATTCCCATATTCACGTCTTTGGACATAGCCTTAGTAATTTAACACTACTGCATTCAGTTCTGTGCTGTTATTTTACCTAATGTTACTTTTCCTGTTGCCTAAGACTTGCGTTTAATCTGCTTGTCCTCAGTGTCTAGTGGCACTGAAGCTAACTGTATGCCTTGGAAAAGGATTAAGCAGGATATACAGGTGAGTGAACAGAGAGACATAGGGAGGGATTTAAGTGATGACAGGCCTCAATTTCATTAGTTTACCATTTAAGGAGGAATATTATAAGCTACCACTAGCAGCAGTATACCAAACATTTGGCTGGAGTCCAGTGCAGAGTTAGGGGCTCCTGCCATGGTAAGCTACTTCTGCCATTTCCACCTTAAATTTGTGCCCTCATGCCATCTCTGTCCTCACATGGGAGGGGAGGTAGAAAAGGATGACCAAGGATAGATTCCAGATCTTCTTTTCTCCATGCCATTTTGGCTTACATTATTTTATTTTTTTAATAATGATACTCCTTCAGAAGGGAATTGTGCTGGGGCAGGGATAGGATAGACAAGACACAGCTACGTTGTACTCTTTCAGGGCTCCTGAACTTTGCTTGTAGACACAGCAGCTTCTTCAGAGCTGGCTTCCTTGTCTTTGACACAGTGCTCTACTCTACTGGTCTGAAAACACATCTGAAACCAAGAGGAGATATCCAAAGGGCCTGTTTGTTGCCCAGTGCAAGGAGCAAGGTCTTCAGCTGAGATTTGTGCCCTCAAGAATCTGCACCTTAGGCCTGTGAGGGACCTAGTTAAAGTGTTGCATGCCTCCAAGGTATTTAGACACGCATGAAAATATTATCTTTAGGCTTTAAGATAATAGTTTGCTATACTATGTTAAAATCAAACATACTGTCTTATAACTAAGTTTAGCAAATACTCTGATGAAGGAGGACATAAATTCATAGATGGAAAAAAGACAAAATTATGAATTTAAAATGAAAGAAACCATCTTATTCTGTTCTTAGTGCAGGCAACTTATTTTTGGTCTGTAGCATATTGCATAAAAAGTTTGTTCAAGAATGGTTATTTGGATGAGGTCAAGTTCACTGGAACTTCAGCAATGGCCAGTTCCTTGTATGCTGTTGACTAGCATAGAATATAGTTTCCCATTTGATGAAGGGCCATTATTTCAGCTTTATAGACTGTTTTCCCAGTCTGCTACAAGAAACTATTGTCTGTCAAAAACAGAGGCAGATGTAACATAGAAAGACCCAGAATTAAAGCCAACAGCTATGCAAATATAGTTTGATAGGAAACAGTTTCCAGCTTCTTTTGTCTTGTTTTTCTCTTTTCTTTTTTCTGTACTCCATACTGCAGTGTTGGCTCTTGGATAGCTAGATGCAAAACGAGAATGACATGTTGGACACATGGATATCAAGGATGTGGTTTCCTTAGCAACAGTAACCACATAAAAGGTCTCAGAACTTACTCATGGGACATTTCAGTTTTTCACATAAAATGAATACTGGTGGTGAATATGATTGGTTCAATAGAAGTACAGTGAAAGTATCACAGAACTGTAAGGTAATAAAGTCTCAGACTCCTGTATTTTCTGAAATCAGGTACCACACAAGGATTTTGTTTTTCTGTCACAGGAAAGAAAATCTTAAATCTGGTCACCTCCAGAACATGAGAGGCCGTAAATCCAAACTCAATTTTTTCTTCTTAGAAAAGTTTCTCATTATTTAAAATTAGACTTAGCTAAAATTACTAATAGATGATCTATGTCAAAAACAAGTGAAACGAGTGAATCAGCATCAAAATCTACACGCGCCAGTTCACTGGCTCAGCTTAAAGCACAGCATAAAAGACCATAAAAAATTTTGGTCTAGACTTGCTCAGTTTTTGCAGCATTAAGCCTTACTTCATTTTCTCTATAAATATAGGAGACAGATTTGCTAAAGGCAAAGCTGTTGATGACAGAGCCATGTAGCCTGGCCTAAGAAGTATAGTTACAGAATGAGATCCGACACTGTGAGGAAAATTTGGAAGTGAAGGTATTTTAACTATATCGTATAAAACTGAATAAACTTGAAGAGGTCATTGAGAAAAACCAGGAGCATATTTCAGACATGCTATAAGTGTATCCTATTCTCTGGTCTACCACTGTGCACCTTCACTGTCCTGTATTGTCCCATTTATCCTACCACAGCTAATACATGTGTGTCTCAGAAGGAATCTGTGACATTCAAGAGCTCTGAAAAGGTAGGTTAAAATACAGTAGAATGCTTTCAATGCATTCTTTCACCCTCTTTTTTTTTTTTTTTTTTGTGGCAGCAGAACTAACTGAAGAGGAACATGACAAAAAAGTTGCCCTTGTTCTGAAGAGAAAGCTGCATGATATCCAGATTGCATTCACTTGGATTAGGGAGGATATTACAGGCAGTATGAGGGTTTAGGCCAGTGAAAACCGTACTTAAATCTGTTCCTGGAGATGACGTTCTTTAAAAAAAACTGTAATACTGTAGCTGCCAGTTACCCAAACAGAAATCCTTTTAAACATTAGTCTATCTGCAAGGGCAGAAGAATCTTTCTACTACAAGATCTAAGTCTTGTAGCAATGGATGAGTGATTCAAAACAAAGAAAACCTCCTCGAGCAGTTGAAGGGTAAGAAGCTGAAGCAAGCTTTCCTCAAGCCTACAAAGTTTTGGAAGTCCTGTGGAGTTTGATTTTTTTTCCCCCCCTTTTGTCCTCGTGATGTATTCCCCTCAAGATCAAGATATTCTAAATTTCTGACAACCTCTGTTGCTGTTCAGGTCTTCTCATGTTGTCTAATCAAATGGTTTAAAATATGACGATGGTACTTTTGGAGGAAATAACATGTTTTATATAGGAAACTCAAATATAACACTTTTCATACCCTACTTAGCAAAAGGAGTCACTATCATTGTCTGTATGTAACAGATAACACAAAGGCATAGAGAAGAGGTGACTTGCTCAAGGAGAGCTACAAGGTGAGTTGCAAGGCTAGGAATCAAATCAAGGTCTCTAGAGCTTATCAGCACTTCTGTATCCACTGGGCAATTGTGCTTCCTAAGGAACAGGAAAAACGGTGTGTTCCCTTCCTGCCTGCCAGCTTTTCTCCCACTGTGTTTGCGGAGTTCTTGGATTCAGGCCATTTATACGCTAGATTTATAGTTGCAATCCCATCAATTACAAAGAGGATTTATGTTATAATTTGAGGTCGGCATCTACTTATCCTGTGTGATAATGGCTACTCCCTTATTCAGTGGACACTAAGCAACCTTTGCATTGATCAACAGCAGGCAGGTCTTAGGATGGCAGGCTCAGGAAGATTTTAGAAATGTTTAGAGATGTTGTCTTTATAGCTCTATAGACTACATAAAAAGACAAAAAGCAGGCAGAAAGTTCCTTGGAGGCTAGGGTTAGCTTGCCCTATATCAGCCTAGGTAATCACAGCAATACCTCTGGCTTAAAATCTGAATCTATACATTACCTCTAACATAAAAGGA